>NC_134081.1:87535998-87872069 GCF_000715075.1 Nicotiana tabacum | reverse complement strand
CCATCATACCAATTCAACCATCGTTAGATGACCCATTTTTCCCAATTTATCTTTAACTTCCTTAGAAATAATAATAGCTCCATTCATTACATCACGAACCTAAATTCGCACTCATCATGAGTGACCTTATTTCACGAGAACACACTGTCCCAAGCCTACGAACCATCTCATACCCGCCTTGTGCGCATATTCACATCTTCAACTGGTACACCCATTCTGAAAATTACTCTGAGTCCAAAGTTATTTTCTCTCATTCCTCCAATACTACACCGCAGACCGAAGAATAACATAGAATACTCCAAGCCCCTTTTCATAATCTGCAAAAGCTCGATACTCAATCATACTGCTGGCTAGAAATCCTTAGGCACCGCACTCTGAATTTTTGAAACCACTAGAACCATTATTGAGAGTCACTCACTCCGACTTGTTCCCAAACATGATCAAATTCCAAGGCCCTGCTAGCACATAAACACCCCCTCAAAGAAGCAACCGGCTGAATTCTTTTCCTTGTACATCATATCAACACGTAGCATAAACTCTGAGTCTTCCCAAAGCTTGAACATGAATCGATAAGGACAAATATAGTACACTTTTTCCCTAAATCCTCTGCTTAAATTACCACTGATGTTTTCTTCATTAGTCTTAATCACCCGTCAAATTCCTCAAAATCTTTCTTTTAAACCTTTCATGAACACTCTGAATTACTAGCCACATTCATATATCCGACCTCTTACTGGATAGCCAGTAGAATTCTTTCATAAAAACCCCATCAACACTATGTAACCGTTAACCTGCTAATAGGAGATAGCCCACATGTGAAAATTCCATATCGGCATCCTCCAACAATGATGCGCCGAGTACTATTACCACGAAACCAATAAACTATCTTGAGCCCGTGCTTATTCACCAGTTGTACAAGTCTGTTCACTCCTCATGGACATCAACTAAAGATGCGATAATACATTCCAATCTAGAGACATGTTATACCCTTCTTCATATCAAGCAACTCATCTCTGTTGCATCAAATCTCCCGCCGCCTAATAACTAATACTCCAAATTGAGTCCGTAGACCCCGTCACTGTCCACCCTGGATCCCAAATCACTCTAAACTTTTCTCATGGTATGTAATCATCCTACCGCAAAACCCATATGATACTCTGCCACTCTCCCACTTTGGTCAAACTCCCTCCTTAAGCAACTACTCGACTCTTGTTTCTCACACTTAGCTTTCTGGAAACTTAACCACCGCAAGACACCCTCTCACCTACCCTTCCTCATCCTTCGCTATCCAGTTGTTGCCTCAAATCAATATCTATCTCCATAGCACTTGAACCAATAGATTGCTACGAACTTTAAACCTTTCCGAAGATCATCTTCCTCGAGCCCATCAATATTAAAAATATCCATTTGATTCCGAAATTGTTACACTCTGCTACCTCTGACAACCGCTTCTCTGGCACCATTTCACAGATCAAATTCTACAACGCTCGAAAATACCAAGTCTCATTGCTCCATCAACCCATACCTGAACCTTCATAGGCCAATTGCCTTTCCTCCGCCGGAAATAAATACTGAACCTCTGAGTCATGCACTGAGTAAACCCCTTTCCAAGTCATTCATTGTTCCGACGCATATACAAGCATCCTACCGTTACACAAACTCTATGCGGTAGCAACACACGAATAATCATGATGATCAAAGCCAAATCTCGAACCTTAGGTAATACTGATATTGAGCTGAGGAACATCCTACACCACCTCTATAGTACTATTACAATTCCTCAAATTCCTGATTTATAACAGGCGCTTCACGTCGCATAAGATTGGATGGGAAGGAAATGAAGGCATAAGCCTCAAAGGAATCAAATCGCACGATGAGGAATCAAGAAGGGAAGTGCTCCTAACAGCCTTGTAGCCTCTCGAAGATAAGTACAAACGTCTCCGTACTGATCCGCAAGACTCTACTAGACTTGCTCATGACTTGTGAGACCTAAGTGAACCTAGTGCTCTGATACCATGTTGTCCCGACCCAAAATCTATAAAGGTCGTGATGGCGCCAGATACCACTGTCAGGTAAGCCAACAATGAATACTTAAATGGGTTCTCATTTTTGTTACTTTTGAAATCATATTTTTCTTCAATTTAAATTATAAAAGATGAAGCTTACAAAATGAATAGTATATATTAAAAAATAATTCCAATACAGCATAACTCATAATCATTCCAAAACCCGGTGTCACAAGTGCATGAGCTGATAACTAGAAAGGTAAAATAAAATACAATAACTGTCCGGGATACAAATTTGGACAGAAAAGAAAATACAATACTCTGAGGGAGACTCTGTTGGCTGCGTATCGTCGTAAAAAATGTAGCTCACCTATATCCCTGCCATAATCGCGCCTCTGTGTCCACAAGGCCGCTAAACATATGTGTACCTGCATAAAAGTGTGCAGCAAGTGTAGCATGAGTACGTAAATCAACGCGTACCCAGTAAGTATCCCGCCTAACCCCGAAGAAGTAGTGACGAGGGATCGACTTCGACACTTACTAGTGGTCCAATAATATCAGATACAATAAAGAAGTGAATAAATATGAGACAGTGTAAATATATGAAACAAACAAGTATAAAATACGTGGTACAATTTTTCTCTTTACAATTTACTCAAGCTCTCAACTGGCAAGTTCCCTCTGTAATCGAAGCATATATATAGTGGATTTCATCAAAGAGGTTGTCATAATTCAAATATGCGAAAAACCCTCACATACACTGGCCTCTTGCCAAATATTACGCACGATTCCATGAGGATAATATGTATATAGGAAGTGCCGAGGCGTACGACCCTGTCACGACCCCAAATTCCCTCCGTAGGATGTCGTGATGGCACCTAATCTCTAAGACTAGGTAAGCCTATCAATGCGGAATAATAATAAATATCTGAAATAAATAAACTACAATTCAAACAATTTCAACTTCCAAAACCCGGTAGAAATAAGTCACAAGCTTCTAAGAATTTATTCTTAATGTATCTATATGTCAAGGTCTAGATAAAATATAAGGAAGCAGCATAAAATGATAGAAGGGGACTCCGGAGTCTGCAGACGCTGGCAGATATACCTCGAAGTCTCCGTGTGCAGGTAACTCAATGACGTCTAGGCTGGTAAAATGTACCTGGATCTGCACAAAAAGATGTGCAGAAGCGTAGTATGAGTACACCACAACGGTACCCAGTAAGTGCCAAGCCTAACCTCGGTAGAGTAATGACGAGGTCAGGTGAGGCCCTACTGGAATATAATAATGTCATGGTAAAATATTTATCAATGTAGTAAAATAAAATGACATCGAAAATGAATCAAATAGTATGTCACATTTAATGACACCAAATAATTACAAATAATATCTCGTGGAAATCAAAATAGTATTTCCTTCAACTTTATGACAATCACAATAATAATCAAAGGCAACTACGGCCATAAATCAATATCAACAAGGGCACTCCCGAGGTACCGCCTCGTAGTCCCAAATCATAAATAAATTCACAATATCTCATTTCCTTATATCACCGCGGGAGCCTTCACAATTTATTTAAAGAAAATATTTTTTCCGAAATAGCATCCCGCGTTTTAGCCACCCTTATCACACCGCATGACTTCTAGTAGTTCCCCTACTAGCCACGCGTATCAAGCCACCCTTATCTCACCGCAAGCGTTTCAACACCCAGACCTTATACCACCGCATGCGTATCAATATCACAATATATCACAATTTGCACCTCAAGTGCTCAAATAATTTAACTTGCCAAAATAATTCAACAACAATATTTTTCCACAATAAAGAGCTTACGGCTCATGGCAAAATAAATTATCAATAATAGTTTGTCACAATAAAGAGCTCACGGCTCATGCCAAAATAAATCATCAATAATATTCTTCTACAATAAAGAGCTCACGGCTCCCTCACAATGAGTATAAAAATATTCAGGAGTAAATAATTTAGGAAAATAATATTTCAAAATCTTTACTACGTTGCTTCAATATCAAGTTTAAAAATGTCAAATACTTCATATTAATAATATTTAATTTAAAAAAAATCAACCTTCAAATAATGCACAGAATAAAAGAAACCAAGTTTTAACTAAACAGGTAAAACAATTAGTAAGAAAAGATCAAAACAAATTTGAAGTATATATCTCACATCAATGATGAAGAATATAACAAGATAAAATAATTTAATAAATGCGTAACAGTGATCTACACAATTTAAAAATATAATCTTTCGCAAATTAACCCGTGTACACACTCGTCACCTCGTGCACACGACTTTCAACATATTTTAATAATCACATCAATACCAATCCTAGGGGAAATTTCCCCCACACAAGGTTAGACAAGTCACTTACCTCGACTTGCTCCAATTTAATCAAGTATTATGCTTTTTCCTCGATTTTCTGACTCCGATCGACTCGTATCTAGTCATAATTGATTCGATACAGTCAACAAAAATTATAGTAATCAATTTCATAAGAAAATATTATATTTTCATTAAAATCCAAAATTAGCTCAAAATTTGTCCGTGGGGCCCACATCTCGGAATCCGGCGAAACTTATAAAATCCGACAACCTATTCAATTACGAGTCCACCCATACCAATTTTACCAAAATCCGATAACAACTCGACCTCCAAATCTTAATTTTTCGTTTTTGGAAGATTTTGCAAAAATCTTGATTTTTCTTCCATAAATTCACGGATTCATGATATAAATGAGTATGGAATCATGAAATATAATCAATATAGGATAAGGAACACTTACCCCAATGTTTTTCCGTGAAAATCGCCCAAAAATCGCCCAAGAACCGTGCTCCAAAAATCCAAAATGAAATGAATGAAATGAGCATTTTTGGTCCTTAAGTTTCTGCCAATCCGTCACTAAAAGTCCATTTTTCGTCACTAAAAGTCTACCAGAAACAACTCTACCAGTCTTACTTCAATTGATCATAACTTTATGTACAAATGTTCAAATGATAAATGGTTTAACTTTCTGAGAACTAGAATCCACCGACTACAACTGTCGTGTTTTGAAATTATTCTGATTCCTTATACATTGCGAGATATAAGCTCCCAAAGTCGGCTGCATGCATCAGAATTTCTGGCGAAACTGCTCTACCAGCCTTCATTCAATCCGTCATAACTTTCTGTACAAATGTCCAAATAATGCATAGTTTAACTTTCTGGAACCTATAATCATACGACTACAACTTTCATGTTTTGCATATTTTCTGATTCCTTATGAATTGCGAGATATAAGCTTCCAAAGTTGGCTCCACGCACGGAATTTCTGCAACAGAAATTTCCAGCACTCTTTGTCCGAAATCCATTCCGTTTGCCTTCCGAAATCCACCCGAGACCCTCGGGACTTTAACCAATTATTCCAACATGTCCTAAAATACCATACGAACTTAGTCGAGCCTTCAAACTACATCAAACAACATCAAAACGACGAATCACACCTCAAATCCAAATCAATGAACTTTGAACTTTTAAATTCTATATCTTGTGTCGAAACACATCAAATCAATTCGGAATGACTTCAAATTTTGCACACAAGTCATAAATGACTTAACTGAGTTATAAAAATTTTCCCAAAAATTCAACTTTCGGCATTTCAAGCCTAATTCTACTACGGACTTCCAAATAAAATTTCGATCACGCTCCTAAGTCCAAAATCACCATACGGAGCTGTTGGAATCATCAAAATTCTATTCCGGGATCGTTTGTACATAATTTGACATCCGATCTCTATTTAAACTTAAACCTTTAATTTTTCATCAAAATTTCATATCTCGGGCTAGGGACCTCGGAATTTGATTCCGGGCATACGCCTAAGTCCCAAATCACGATACAGACCTACCAAAATTGTCAAAATACTGATCCGAGTCTGTTTGCTAAAAATATTGACCAAAGTCAACTCAATTGAGTTTTAAAGCTCTAATTCACATTTTAATTCATTTTTCACCTGAAAACTTTTCGAAAATTTTTTACGGACTGCACACTCAGTGCTTAGATTGTAAATAGTGCTTAGATCACATAATTAATCATTAAATTTAAAGATAACATTTTGGGTCATCACATTCTACCTCTAAAACAAACGTTCGTCCTCGAACGGAGTTAGAAAAAGTACCTAAGCTGGTGAATAAGTGTGGATAACATATGCGCATATCATGCTCGGTCTCCCAAGTCGCCTCCTCGACCGGATGACCCCTCCACTGAACCTTCCCGAAAGCAATGTTCTTTGACCTCAGCTTTCGAACATGCCTATCCAAAATAGCCATTAGTTCCTCAACATAAGATAGATTCTTGTCCAACTGAACCGAACTGAAGTCTAGTACATGAGACGGATCCCCGTGATATTTTCGAAGCATAGAAACATGGAATACCGGATGACCGGTAAAGAGACTAGGTGGTAGTGTAAGTTTGTAAGCCACCTCTCCAACTCTCTCAAGAATCTCAAAAGGCCCAATATACCTAGGGCTCAAATTGTCCTTCTTCCCGAACCTTATCACACCCTTCATAGACGAAACCCGGAGCAATACCCGCTCACCAACCATGAATGCAACATCATGAACCTTCCGATTCGCATAACTTTTCTGTCTAGATTGGGCTGTACGAAGTCAATCCTGAATCAACTTAACCTTTTCCAAGGCATCCTGAACCAAGTCTGTACCCAAAAGTCTAGCCTCGCCTGGTTCGAACCAACCCACTGGAGACCGGCATCGCCTACCATACAAGGCCTCATACGGAGCCATCTGGATGCTTGACTTGTAACTGTTGTTGTAAGCAAAGTCCGCAAGTGGTAAGAACTGATCCCAAGCACCCCCAAAATCTATCACACATGCACGAAGCATATCCTCTAGTATCTGAATAGTGTGTTCGTACTGCCCGTCCATCTGAGGGTGAAATGCTATACTCAACTCTACCCGGGTACCCAACTCATGCTGTACTGCCCTCCAAAACCGTGAGGTAAACTGTGTACCCCGGTCAGAGATGATAGATACTGGTACACCGTGAAGTCTGACAATCTCGCGAATATATACCTGAGCCAGCTGCTCTGAAGAGTAAGTAGTAATCACAGGAATGAAATGAGCTGATTTGGTCAGCCTATCCACAATCACCCAAACTGCTTCCAACTTCCGCTGAGTCCGTGGGAGCCCAACAACGAAATCCATAGTGATCCTCTCCCATTTCCATTCTGGAATCACTAACTTCTGAAGGAATCCACTAGGTCGTTGATGCTCATATCTCACTTGTTGACAATTTAGACACCGAGCTACATACTCCACTATGTCTTTCTTCATCTTCCTCCACCAATAATATTGCCTCAAGTCCTGCTACATCTTCGTAGCACCCGGATGTATGGAGTACCGCAAATTATCAGCCTCCTGGAGAATCAATTCACGAAAACCATCTACATTAGGCACACATAGCCCACCCTGCATCCGTCATACATCTTCATCTCCAATAGTGACTTCCTTGGTATCGCCGTGCTGAACTGTGTCCTTAAGGACAAGCAGATGGGGGTCATCATCCTGACGTTCCCTGATACAATCATAAAGTGAAGACTGGAAAACCACGCAAGCCAAAATCCGACTCGGCTCGAAAACATCCAATCTAACAAACTGGTTGGCCAAGGCCTGAACATCTATGGCTAAAGGCCTCTCTGCTACCGGTAAATATGTTAAGCTACCCAAACTCTCCGCCTTACGACTCAAGGCATCGGCCACCACATTGGCCTTCCCCGGATGATAGAGAATGGTGATATCATAATCCTTAAGCAACTCTAACCATCTCCGCTGCCGCAAATTAAGATCCTTCCTGTTTAAACAGATGCTGTAGACTCCGGTGATCAGTGTAGATTTCACAATGGACACCGTACAAATAATGCCGCCAAATTTTTAAGGCATGAACAATAGCTGCTAACTCCAGGTCATGTACAGGATAATTCTTTTCATGCACCTTTAACTGTCTGGACGCATAAGCAATCACCCTACCGTTTCGCATCAACACTGCGCCGAGACCAATACATGACGCGTCACAATACACAGTATAAGATCATGTACCTATAGGTAATAGCAATACTGGGGCTGTAGTCAAAGCTGTCTTGAGCTTTTGGAAGCTTTCCTCACATTCCTCGGTCCATCTGAATGAAGCACCCTTCTGGGTCTATTTGGTCTTAATAGTTGTTCATAATCAATTACCGAATCATCAATTAACTTAATGTTAACGAAAATCTCATTTCAAACTTTCACAATACTGATAACGAGACACGAGGCATGAAGACCTCAAACTTATTTACCCAAATTAACGAGTCACATTTAACGCCACCTAGGCAGGCACCTACCTCGTAGGTTAAAAATTAATAATTACCACATGAATTTGACAACTATGCATAGAAAATTTCATATAAGAATATTCAAATAAGCCTAACAGGCATGACCCCCAATTAGTACTATAGTACAAATTTAATTTCACAAGGGAGAACTTAAACACAAGAATTTTCCTCACAAGGATCTCATCCTTTTATAACTTCCACCGCAGCTCGTAGCCCGGTTTAAACATATCAATTTATATAAAAATATGAGGATCTCATCCTCAGTTCTGAATCACAAGTAATATGCACATCGTGCCAATTGCAAATTTCTATTTTCTCCTTTTAAATAATTTCGGTTACACCAAATCACAACACATAATGAACCCCACACCGGTAGGGCATATAATTCATAATTTGCAATTAATTATTCGGAATTTACATCAAAATTTACCGAAATGAGTAACAAAAAGCCACATTTAGCCTCGCAGCTCTTATTAGTGACCAACACGAAATGATAGGCGTAGTTATCTCCATAAAATCTCCCAACAGGGGTAAACACATAAGTAAATTATAGAATTATGAAGCTCACTCATAAGTGGAGCACAATAGGAAGACTCGTTTCGATATTGAGAACTGAATCAACTTAAGGAAATTATTCCTTTATATTAAATCGAGGTCGTACCTATAACGACACTATCTGATGTAGCGACCTCCGCCATACCGTAAAATAAATATATCAACCAGCCTTTTACCCGTCTATCCTCCACTCCTAACTGGTCGTGTGGGTGGTGTAGTAACTGCAATGGGGCACGTAGCCTGAGTTCTTTGATGAAATAAGTCTCTCCTAAGTTTTTGACAATTTTTCTCATGATGTGCCTAGTATCACCGTATTCATAACAACCCTTTTGCGTGTTAGGCTGCTCATATTGAGTCTGTGCCAGATAACTGGAATAACCATTGTAGGAACTCATGTTGGTGGTGCATTAAAAGAACTTACTGGAGCACCCCGAGTAATCCGATGTGCGGACTCGACTGGCCGACTGCCCGAGCCCCCTCCATAATGATTTATACTTGCAGAGTAGAATCCACCGAATCCCCCAGAACCTTGAGACGTCTTGGTCTCCTTAGTTTCCCTTCTTTTTTTTTTTTTTTTTCATTTTTTTTTCACCCCGAACACATTCTAATATCTTGGCAATTTGTACAACTAGCAGAAATGAAGTATCAGCTTGTAGCTCCCGAGTCGTACAAAATTTTATGATCATAATTGAGTTCTTTAATGAGTCTATGGACTCGCCCTCTGGGTGTAGGAAGCAAAGTAGGAGTATGACAGGCTAAGTTATTGAACTTGATAGCATATTTTGAAATCGTCAATGGTGACATGACGCAACCGTTCAAACCCTATACGCCACGCATTACGGAGAGTCCAGAAAACAAACTCTTTCAAAAGCATTTCTGAGAACTGAGCCAAGTGGGCGGTGTTGCATTGGCTGGTTTGCTCTCTTCATAGGCTTGCCACGAACACTGGTGGAGAATTATTTCTCCCAATGCAAATTTCCTCTTTTGTTATACTGACTCTACAGTGTTGAGCTGACCCATTTCTTAACATACTCTTTGATTCTTCTTTGGGGTAACCCTTACCCCTATTTATACATAACGATCACAAAAGTAGAGCTCCATACAGACAAATCTTGGCACGAACCACATAGTCCAGAATCTCGTCAACAACTATACTTACTCCGAAGCACTCCAAAATCCACAACAGCCACGTCCACGCTGAATAGACCTTCTATAAATTTAGAGTTCTTTCTATAATGGTATTGAAGTATAGGATTATTAAGGAGGCGGACATGCCGCAAGTCCCAACCTTATCCTCTACAAAATCTCAGGTCTTAAACATGTGTAAATTTTAGGGAATCTTTCAGTACCACATATATATATTTCAGGCCAAAACTGATATAATACATGACCCGCAATCCACCCATTGGTAGTGGACTCCCCCTACTCAGCACGAAATCATAGGTCACAACATCCAATGATCCTCAATAATAACCTTCACAGCTTGTATAAATCAACCAGATGCCAACGTCCGTTGCACCCCCACATAATTCACTAGGTGATCCCTCAATACGTCCGCATCTTCAGTCGGAACCACACGTTGAGGCAATGTTTGAGCATCTCTGGCTCCCTCATAGTCCATATACGACATTACAACCGTCGACGCACAACTGATACCGAGTGCGCAATGTCATACACGAGTGGATACAAAGGAATATAAGATATATGTTTCAAGCTAAATCAATGCTGCACGATAAGGAGTCAAAGAAGTGAATATTTCCTAACAGTACCATAGCCTCTCGAAGATAAGTACAGACGCCTCCGTACCGATCCGCAAGACTCTACTAAACCTGCTTGTGACTCATAACACCTATGAACCTAGTGCTCTGATACCAACTTGTCACGACCCCAAATTTCCTCCGTAGGATGTCGTGATGGCACCTAATCTCTAAGACTAGGTAAGCCTATCAATGCGGAATAATAATAAATATCTAAAATAAAGAAACTACAATTCAAACAATTTCAACTTCCAAAACCCGGTAGAAATAAGTCACAAGCTTCTAAGAATTTATTCTTAATGTCTCTATATGTCAAGGTCTAGATAAAATATAAGGAAGCAACATAAAATGATAGAAGGGGACTCCGGAGTCTGCGGACGCTGGCAGATATACCTCGAAGTCTCCGTGCGCAGGTAACTCAATGACGTCTAGGCTGGTAAAATGTACCTGGATCTGCACAAAAAGATGTGCAGAAGCGTAGTATGAGTACACCACAGCGGTACCCAGTAAGTGCCAAGCCTAACCTCGGTAGAGTAGTGACGAGGTCAGGTGAGGCCCTACTGGAATATAATAATGTCATGGTAAAATATTTATCAATGTAGTAAAATAAAATGACATCGAAAATGAATCAAATAGTATGTCACATTTAATGACACCAAATAATTGCAAATAATATCTCGTGGAAATCAAAACAGAATTTCCTTCAACTTTATGAAAATCACAATAATAATCAAAGGCAACTACGGCCATAAATCAATATCAACAAGGGCACTCCCGAGGTACCGCCTCGTAGTCCCAAATCATAAATAAATTCACAATATCTCATTTTCTTATATCACCGCGGGAGCCTTCACAATTTATTTAAAGAAAATATTTTTTTCCGAAATAGCATCCCGCGTTTTAGTCACCCTTATCACACCGCATGACTTCTAGTAGTTCCCCTACTAGCCACGCGTATCAAGCCACCCTTATCTCACCGCAAGCGTTTCAACACCCAGACCTTATACCACCGCATGCGTATCAATATCACAATATATCACAATTTGCACCTCAAGTGCTCAAATAATTTAACTTGCCAAAATAATTCAACAACAATATGTTTTCACAATAAAGAGCTTACGGCTCATGCCAAAATAAATCATCAATAATAGTTTGTCACAATAAAGAGCTCACGGCTCATGCCAAAATAAATCATCAATAATATTCTTCCACAATAAAGAGCTCACGGCTCCCTCACAATGAGTATAAAAATATTCAGGAGTAAATAATTTAGAAAAATAATATTTCAAAATCTTTACTACGTTGCTTCAATATCAAGTTTAAAAATGTCAAATACTTCATATTAATAATATTTAATTTAAAGAAAATCAACCTTCAAATAATGCACAGAATAGAAGAAACCAAGTTTCGACTAAACAGGTAAAACAATTAGTAAGAAAAGATCAAACAAATTTGAAGTATATATCTCACATCAATGATGAAGAATATAACAAGATAAAATAATTTAATAAATGCGTAACAGTGATCTACACAATTTAAAAATATAATCTTTCGCAAATTAACCCGTGTACACACTCGTCACCTCGTGCACACGACTTTCAACACATTTCAATAATCACATCAATACCAATCCTAGGGAAAATTTCCCCCACACAAGGTTAGTCAAGTCACTTACCTCGACTTGCTCCAATTTAATCAAGTATTATGCTTTTTCCTCGATTTTCTGACTCCGATCGACTCGTATCTAGTCATAATTGATTCGATACAGTCAACAAAAATTATAGTAATCAATTTCATAAGAAAATATTATATTTTTATTAAAATCCGAAATTAGCTCAAAATTTGCCCGTGGGGCCCACATCTCGGAATCCGGCGAAACTTATAAAATCCGACAACCCATTCAATTACGAGTCCACCCATACCAATTTTACCAAAATCCGATAACAACTCGACCTCCAAATCTTAATTTTTCGTTTTTGGAAGATTTTGCAAAAATCTTGATTTTTCTTCCATAAATTCACGGATTCATGATATAAATGAGTATGGAATCATGAAATATCATCAATATAGGATAAGGAACACTTAACCCAATGTTTTTCCGTGAAAATCGCCCAAAAATCGCCCAAGAACCGTGCTCCAAAAATCCAAAACGAAATGAATGAAATGAACATTTTTGGTCCTTAAGTTTCTGCCAATCCGTCACTAAAAGTCCATTTTTCGTCACTAAAAGTCTACCAGAAACAGCTCTACCAGTCTTACTTCAATTGATCATAACTTTATGTACAAATATCCAAATGATAAATGATTTAACTTTCTGGAAACTAGAAAGTCGGCTGCATGCATCAGAATTTCTGGCGAAACTGCTCTACCAGCCTTCATTCAATCCATCATAACTTTCTGTACAAATGTCCAAATAATGCATAGTTTAACTTTCTGGAACCTATAATCATACGACTACAGCTTTCATGTTTTGTACATTTTCTGATTCCTTATGAATTGCGAGATATAAGCTTCCAAAGTTGGCTCCATGCACAGAATTTTTGCAACAGAAATTTCCAGCACTCTTTGTCCGAAATCCATTCCGTTTGCCTTCCGAAATCCACCCGAGACCCTCGGGACCTTAACCAATTATTCCAACATGTCCCAAAATACCATACGAACTTAGTCGAGCCTTCAAACTACATCAAACAACATCAAAACGACGAATCGCACCTCAAATCCAAATCAATGAACTTTGAACTTTTAAATTCTATATCTTGTGTCGAAACACATCAAATCAATTCGGAATGACTTCAAATTTTGCACACAAGTCATAAATGACATAACTGAGTGATAAAAATTTTCAGAATCAGATTTCGACCCCGATATCAAAAAGTCAACCCCTCGGTCAAACTTCCCAAAAATTCAACTTTCGGCATTTCAAGCCTAATTCTACTACGGACTTCCAAATAAAATTCCGATCATGCTCCTAAGTCCAAAATCACCATACGGAGCTGTTGGAATCATCAAAATTCTATTCCGGGATCATTTGCGTATAATTTGACATCTGATCACTATTTAAACTTAAACTTTTAATTTTTCATCAAAATTTCATATCTCGGACTAGGGACCTCGAAATTTGATTCCGGGCATACGCCTAAGTCCCAAATCACGATACAGACCTACCAAAATTGTCAAAATACTGATCCGGGTCTGTTTGCTAAAAATATTGACCAAAGTCAACTCAATTGAGTTTTAAAGCTCTAATTCACATTTTAATTCATTTTTCACCTGAAAACTTTTCGAAAATTTTTTACGGACTGCACACTCAGTGCTTAGATTACATAATTAATCATTAAATTTAAAGATGATATTTTGGGTCATCACAGACCCGATCCAACATAAAAGTAAACTGTGCAGACACCAGAATCAGCAGTTCCAAAACAGCCCAAAATGATTTGAAAATCACCCCGAAACACACCCGAGGCCCCATCCAATTATACTAACCAGTACCATAACATAACGCAAACTTGCTCGAGATCTCAAATCACATCAAACAACATCAAAATCATGAATCGCACCCCAATTCAAACTTAATGAACTTTGAAAATTCAACTTCTAAAATCGATACCGAAACCTATCAAATCACGTCCGGTTGTCCTCAAATTTTGCACACAAGACATAATTGACATTACAGACCTACTCCAACTTTTAGAATTGGATTCCGACCCCGATATCAAAAAGGGCACTTCCGGTCAAGCTTCTCAAAAACCTTCAAATTTCTAGCTTTAGCCAAATGACTACAAAATGACCTACGGACCTCCGAATCCACTTTCGGACGCGCTCCCAATTCCAGAATCACCATACGGAGCTATTCCAAACTCAGAATCCCAAACGGACATTGATAACATTGAAATGCACTTCAACCCAAATTTATAAAATTCTTCCAAAATGTAACCTTCCACAATAGGCGCTGGAACGCTCCCGGGTCATCCAAAACTCGATCCGAACATACGCCCAAGTCCGAAGTCATCATACGAACATGTTGGAACCTTCAAATCTCAATACTGAGACCGTTTACTCAAAAATCTAAACTTAGTCAATTCTTCCAACTTAAAGCTTCCGAAATGAGAATTTTCTTTCCAAATCAACTATGAATTCCGTGAATCTCAATTCTGACTACACGTACAAGTTATAACACATGAAGTAAAGTTTCTCATGGCCTCAAACTGCTGAATGATGCACTAGAGCTCAAAATGACTGGTCGGGTCATTACAGTATAGTTAGACGCCTTCAGGATACGAGTTTCTACCGGATCATAGAGATCGGCTGGTTGCAGTTCGACTGGGCATTGATCAAGGCTATGATAGAGCGGTGGAAACCGGAGATGCACATGTTTCATTTACCCATCGACGAGGCTACCATCACACTTGAGGACATGGAGGTTTTTTTCGAGCTGTCGGTTGATGGATTACCTATAGCTTACCCGCATGCTTTCAGAGACTACATGGGATTGCATTACCTGCATATATTGCAGCAGCTCACCGGATTCCAGCCAGCGGAGGAGACTGCATTGAGTGGGGCCAGTTGTTTGCATTTGACGCCCATCCGGCATCATCTGGAGGAGATAGATGCGGAGATTACAGATGATTCACCACCGGAGGTTATCGAATGGCACACGAGATTGATGCTGCTCCTGATGTTTGGTGGTTTACTGTTCCCGAACACTTTGGGAAACCTAGTCAATTTGAGATTTCTACATCATCTTGAGAAATATCATGAGGTCGTGGTGGTCGGCGAGGATGGGTTCCCCAGCAAAGTGGTGTTGAGGCACCCGTAGAGGATATTAGAGATGATCAGAAGGGTAACTACCTTGAGCCACATAATGCTCCTCATGATATGCCGTCATTCAGCCTTTAACTGTCGCCAAGGACTTCGCAGTTGACCCCGCCAGCTCCATTGTTGATCACGAGCATGTCCATTACGCGACGGTAGTGGGATCAGTATTTTCTTAATCCCCTAGAGCCATCGACGATTGCTGAGGATCATCCGACACGAGACGTGCATAGTGGGCGATGACTGAGTTATGGATCATCATCGAGGGATGCTGAGGATCTAGCACACACTACTATAAAAAAGGCCTTTGGTGGCAATATTTAGCTGCAATAAGGCAATTGCTGCAAATAGATTCTTTAAGCTGAAATATTAGCCGCACATGACCATTAGTAAGTAAAACATATCCATTTACCGACAATAAAAATAAATTGCCACTAAAAATCACTAATTAAAATAGATTTTTATTATACTAACTTTCCCTTCGTACCCAAAAAAAAGAAAAAAAGCTTTCCCTCAAATTGTTTTGGTCATAAATTAACCATTCCCTCCAAAATAAGTAAATCTATTCCCTTCATCGAACATGAAACGGAAGACGGTTGAAAATAAAATCAAGCAGACACAATATAACAAATCTACACAGACACAATAAAAATTTCCAGCAGTGATAGTCTTCTTCCTCAGGTAACTTCTCTTCTTACCCAGCAAGTTCGATTTATTGGTGCTGCTCGATTCTTTATATAGTTGCTGCTGAACTTTTTGCATAGGTTCATAGATAGATAGGTTGGTAAGCGCATGTTTTCATATTTTTCACAATTCTAGAATAGCTTTGTGATCCATCTCTTCAGTCTTTTTCAATTCCAAAAGCTTTATGAGTCTTTTAATTCTTTAGGTTCTTTTTTACTTTTCCAATTTGATTTGATCGAGAAAAAAGTGAAAGGTGACTCTGAGTTGTCTTTGATACAATCTTCTTCTTTTGTTATTTTGGTAATTGGATTTCTTTAATTTTTTTCACAGAATTTGTGTAATTGAGATGATTGAGATCCTTTCTTATCTATTCCCTTTGTTGTTTTTCTCTGTTCTCTGTTTCGATCTGCATAGGTTAATTGTGACACTAATGAATAAAAATGATTTTTTTGTTTGTTTTTCATGTTCTTAATTTTGGTGATTTAAGGTGAGTTCAGTTGAATCAGAGTGGAGGATTATTGGATTAAGAGATTTTTTAGTGCTTGATTATTGTAATCATCGTTTCTAATTATTTCTCTTGTTTTCTCAGTGCACCTTCAAATGCATCTTTTTTGGGGTTAAATTCCAAGTTGCTATTTCTGGCTACATAGATACATGCACATTCTCACACATAATTTGATATTTTTCTTGTTGTGTTAATTTTCATGTAGAATGAAAGTTGTAAATTGTTTATGTTTATTTTTCCTTTACATTCCAAACTCACTTCAGAAGTAAAGAGTGAAGAGCGAAAGAACCTATATATTAATGGGAAAAGGGTTAAATAAACCCCTTTACTTTAAAAAATAGTTCACATTCAACCTTCGTTATACTTTACGAACAAAGATGCCCCTACCATTAGCAAGGTTGATGAAAATACCCCTGTTTTAACGGTGGTCCATTGTGGCAATTTGAGATAAATTTTTAGTTCAAATTACACACGTGTCATGTTCTAATTGGATATCTTTATTTATTTATTATTTAATAATATTCATTTTTCATTAGACAATTTTATTTATTTCCTTTTTTTTCCTTTCTCTTTCTTTATTTCTTTCTTTTCTAACTACTTTTGTCATGACCCAAAATCTCAACCGTCGTGATGGTGCCTATCTCAATCTTAGGCAAGCCCACAATCTTAATGAGCTACTATATCTTTTAAATTTGAAAATAAAATAATTAAATTCAACGGAAGAAATCTCACAAATACAAATATAACACTCCCAAAACCCGGTGTCACTAAGTACATGAGCATCTAATATGAATACAAAGTCTGACTGACAAAATCACTGTCTGAAAATATAGAATAGTACAATAATTAAACACGAAGGGAATCAAGTCTGCAGACGTCAAGTAACTACCTTGATAGTCCCCAACAGAATTAACTTCAAAATCTAGACGCCGCAGTATCCGGGAGCACCTGGATCTGCACATGGGATGCAGAGTGTAGTATGAGTACAATTAACTCAATATGTAACAAGACTAACCTCTGGGCTGAAAGCAATGATGAGCTCCGCAGGTATAGTCCAGAATAAATAATGGTACAGAAATGTAGGCATGCTTTCAAGTTCAATAGTTAAACTAAGTACAAGTCAAATAGATCAATACTGCATGATATGAGAAATACGACATCTCAGTAGAAAGACCTCAAGTAAATATTGGTGACTAATAATTCGGTCACTTGATACTATTTATGACCAATCCAGCCCAGGGATGTTCCAACCCGTATATAAATACACATCGACTAATAATCAGTCACTCAGTACCGTATAAGGCCAACCCAGCCCTTGGGGTAATTTATCCCCAAATGTAAATGATACGGACAAGATCTATGTCTAGGTAAATTATTACAATATAAATAAGTAAGGCAAGTCCATGCCCTAGAAAATCCATCCCGAATATATATAATCATCTACGCTCACTGCGGTGTGTACAGACTCTGGAGGGGCTCCTTCAGCCCAAGCGTGACATAAAGCCTATATGGCCTACTGCAGACGGGTAGTCCCGATCCGTATAATAATAAAGCCTATAAGGCCTGTTGTAGGCGGGCAACCCCGATCCATAAAATAGTAAAGCCTATAAGGCCTGCTGCAAGCGGGCAGCCCCAATCCATATAATAATAATAATATATAAAGCCATTCTGACATGCTGCAGACGGGTAGCCCCGATCCATAAATATCCTAATAATGGACAAATATTCCTGAGTGTGAAATGTATATTTTTTGAGCAATTAATTCAACAGCAACACGATCCCATGGGTCCCAAAATATTGGCACGTAGCCTAAACATGATCTTTAATAGGAGACTCAACTCAATTTCTCTAACACGTAGAGAATGTTATGATAATAACATGATTCATTAATTTTACAACTGCACAGGATTTATTCAAGACACAATTTATATGGTGCACGTCTACATGCTCGTCACCTATCGTGTGTGTCACCTCCAAATAATTTATATCTTACCAAATTCGGGGATTCATACCCTTAGAACCAAGTTTAGAAGTGTTACTTACCTTAAATCGCATAATTCTTTACTCCGCTATGCCTTTGCCTTGTGAATTAGCCTCCAAACGCCTCGAATCTAGCCACAATTAATTCGATTCAGTCAATAAAATTTATTGGAATTAATTCCATAAGAAAATACTAATTTTCCATAAAAATTCGAAATTTAGCTTAAAACTCACCCGTAGAGCCCACGTCTCGGAACCCGATAAAATTTACAAAATCCAAACACCCATTCCGATACGAGTTCAACCATACCAATTTTATCAAATTCCGATAACAACTCGACCTCCAAATCATATATTTTCGTTTTTGGATGATTTTGCAAAAATCTTGATTTCTTCCATTTAAATCCTAAATAAATGATGAATATAATTATAGAATCATGAAGTATAATCATTTTCGGATATAGAACACCTACACCAATCCATATGGTAAAAGTTACCTCAAAAATCGCTTCAATCCGAGCTCCATAGCTCCAAATATGTTAAAAATAGCTAAAACCTTGAAATATAGCTACTGCTTAAGTATTTACTATTCGCGGTAGCGAAAAATGCTTCGCGATCGCGAAGCACAACTTTTCTCATCCCAAATTTTGCCTTTCGCGATCGCGAAGAACAAGTGCCCGGCTCTTCCAGACAACTTCTAGTACAATGGTCATAACTCATTGTACAAAACTCCAAATTGTAATTGTTTTAACTTTCTGAAAATTAGACATCAAGGACTATGATATTCATTTGTTGATAATCTCCCAATTCCTTATAGATTGCGAGATATAAACTTTCAAAGTCAGCCCTGTACAACAGAGATTTCAAAACTCTTTCCAGACAGCCTATAGTATATCCACCATAATATTTTGTACGTAACTCCAAATGACAAATGGTTTACTTTTCTGAAAACTAAACACAAAGAGCTACAAATTTGATATTTGAATCATCTCCAAATCCCTTATAGATTACGAGATATAAGCTTCAAAAGTCAGGTCAGTGCAATAGGATTTTCCTCTATGCGATCGCGAAAAGGCTTCCGCGATCGCGATTCACAGTGTCCAAACAACAAAATTGCTCTTCGCGATCGTGACCGTTTGTCCGCGATCGCGATGCATACCTCTGTGGCAAAAAACCAGCAACTAAGAATGGCCTAGAAATAGTCCGAAACCACCTCGAAACTCACCCGAGCCCCTCGAGACCTCAACCAAATATACCAACAAGTCCTAAAACATCATACGAACTTAGTCGAAATCTCAAATCACATCAAACAACGCTAAAACCACGAATCATGTCCCAATTCGAGCTTAATGAACTTTGAAATTTAAGTTTTCACAAACGACGCCGGAACCTATCAAATCAAGTCCGATTGACCTCAAATTTTGCACACAAGTCATAAATAACATAACGGACCTATGAAAATTTTTAGAATCGAATTTCGACCCCGATATCAAAAAGTCAACCCCGATCAAACTTTCTAATAATTTAACTTTTGCCATTTCAAGCCTAATTCCTCTACCGACCTCCAAATAATTTTTCGGTCATGTTTCTAAGTCCAAAATTACCATACGGAGCTATTGGAATCATCAAAACTCAAATCCTAGGTCGTTTACACATAAGTCCACATTCGGTCAACTTTTCTAACTTAAAATTTTTAATTATGAGACTAAGTGTCTCATTTCACTCCGAATTCCCTCCGGACCTGAACCAACTAACCCCGTAAGTCTTAAAACTATTGTAAAGCATAAATTGAGCAGTAAATGGGGGAACGGAGTTGTAATACTCAAAATGACCGACCGGATCGTTACATTCTCCCCCATTTAAACATACGTTCATCCTCGAACGTGCCAAGAATTATTTCCAAGCCATCAAATCGCTATTCTATCTTACAACGCACGTACTCGGGGGTGATCCCACGCCACCCTATTCCATAGATATGACAACGCAACACAATTGAAGATCATTAATTTAACTTTAGCCCAAAAACCTTGGATCCAAATTTCTAACATCCAGAATTCTTTTCAAGACCTGAATCTCGCATCTCCACACTATATTAGCCTGAACAAGCCATATCCAGCCATAACCATAATCCAAGATATAATCGCATAACATACTACACAACTCGCATACTTGTATCACCATTTCTGATCACAATAACTACTCAAAACCAACCAAGTACTAGTATAAAACCCCGCATTCAACAGAACCTCATTCCAAAATTTTCGTACACTGCCAATGATGAAAGAAACAATCAAAAACTCATAATCACTCATCAGATCAACTAGCCATGGAGCTCTCTCGCCCCAACAAGAACCATAATCCTCTCGGATATACTATAATCAAGCATGATAGTACCCATTCTAGGTACAATGACATTTTATTATTAAGCACCACTATCCCACAAACATACCACATCAATATAACTCCAGCTACCACTGCGCAATCTGTATACCCAAATATGGGAGATGTCTCAAGGAAGAGAACCATATTGCAAGTTTAACAAGCACCACCACAATCACAATGTTACAACTAACTCCTCAAATTTCGTGAAGAGGATAACCGTAGGTGCATATGCATAACTGTAGAGGAAGGAAATTAATGAATCAGATAAATTATCATAGAAATAAAATTCCCAAACATGGCACGGACAACTCATATGCCAATAATATGAATCGCCCGGCATGGTCACATGCCTCCAGCCCTAGTATATCATACACGAGCAATTAAACAAGTACACTTGTATATGATAATAAAATAAGATTCTCATGCTCCTGGACTGGTATAAATAGTACGCCATAGTGTAAGCATGTGCAAAGTCTGCTATCACACTTCAAATCGGCAATTTTACGCAGAATTAGTAACTACCCCATTTATTTAGGGAATCATCTTCTTTGTAACCTCAAGTATAGCCCAGATAGTTCTCAACAAAGGTACGAATACGGGAAATGTTATAACTTTACACTTAACAGTTAACTCTAGGCATATTATAGCCTAAGCATTCTTCCGAGTATGAATACTTGCTCTAATGCCCGCACATGGGCTCAAACCTCATATATATGCGCACTCATAGTGTATAGCTATTACAAATAATTAACGCAACTAGTGCCTCCACCGAGTTTTAAATAAAATAGTCACCTCAAATAGGCCGCAACCCCGAAATAATATACTTTTGAAAACTCTCAGTCTCCAAATTCATCGAACACATAGATCACCGTAACTGATCCCAACTCCAGCACTAAAATGACTAACACATCTTTCATTCATGATAATCCCATGAGGAATACTTTCATAATTATTCCGTGTCACATAGCAATAATTTGAATATCAACAGTTTATCAACCAGGTGAGTAATGCAATACCAATGAACATCCGTAAGCCAAAACACAATGCACCTTCTGAAATGCTCACCCTTCTCAGGAATTACCGAGCAGTTATAACATTCATCAAAATATCTAAAACCGACCATGCTATCCAACATTCGTTACCTTCTCTTCAAGACTGAATTGTCACCTTGTACATGTAAATTCTAATCCCGCACAACACACCACATCTATTATGCCATCATGTGACAAACACAAGAATCCCATTATCAACTCTGAGTCACCAGCAAATTACATACCTTATTAGTTAGAAACCTCTCTCTTTCTTCTTTCGAGGAGGAAATCACAATATACAACACGTTCCATACATCGGTAGAAAATATCTAGTTCAAACCATGGTAGAAACCATCATGAACACTTTGAAATCCATTTGCACATAACCAAGCTATCAGAACTGAATTTCTCTAACTCGACCAAACCACGTAGGTCACCAAAACCCAAGAATATTGCCACCAAAACATCTGTAGAGTCTCACCATATCATAATTACCTCTATAAATACCACAACCGAAACACCCACTCTGAAAATACCTTATTTGAGTCTAAGGTCGTTTCATTCACCTTCCCAATATCGAGATATAAAACCCATAATGATATACAAAATGCCACAAGTATCGACCCCATCTAACTTAAATCTCAGATTTTAGCCATAAACAAATCCGCCAAAAATTCTCAATTATTACATATTAATCTCGAATCCATTAGAACTTTCTCGAGAGTCACCCCCTTTGTTCAAATCCACATTACACCGCCCAAATGGGCCAAAAGATACGTGCTCCATTAGCACAACAATACTCAAATAAGTAACTCTATTTTAATACCACCTATCAAATTCATACTCCATGCGAACTACATCATTCACAAATAACAACTCACTCATAAAGCGCAATATAACCTGTATCCAGAAATTTCCTTACTCGAGTCATTCTCAAACTCCACCTCTGCAAGTCATCACTGATTCCCAAGTATACTTCAGACCAAAACAAAAAATTAATTTGACATATAACCATGAATTGAATTGTCAATAGCAGGCTCCCCCACTTGGCTCAAAGCCATAGATTAAAATACTTGATAACTCGCAATACCCATACTTTATTACTGCCTTAATACCGCAGTCCGTTTAACGAAAATTCTTCTCAAGCTCAAGACACACCAACCATAAAATACCCTAATCATCCGCTAATCTTGCATTCATTCTCTTAACACTCAAGTCAACTTTCTCAACCAGATTCAAATTCAAGTCTCAACACACATCCCGCTGGCAAAAAAGAAACTCTCTATTCATATCATAAGGAACACACCTACATAAATTACTCCGCAGGAGATAACCCACCTGCTTAGTCTCAAATTGGCATCTTGTTATACCCTTTTGCAGCCACAATTATTGTGATATCACTTAATCTTTCTGAGTCCAAACTCATTAACCACACACGGGAATTTAATTTGCCCCAAAATTTAACAACGTGAAAGATCTTTCAAAACATTCACACTCGAGATTGTACGTCACATCAAAATGAAAATAAAGCACCTAATGAACTTCCTTTACATCTCAAGGAAACACTTCTCGTCACATTCAAATCGTCTTAACACATCCCACAGTTACATCATACTCACCACAAAGCCATTTCACCGTTCATCGAGCCACTAATTCCACTCGTAGGGACATTACCGGACATATGAGTCCAAATGTACAGATTATAACTGAAGCTACCGAGCCTAAGCTGCGGTCTAAACCTGGCCTCAAGTCCTCCAGACTGGCCCATCACCAGAACACTGAATACACATCTCAAACATCGTTCATGGAATCACAAGCCGGCGATGCACAACTGATACCGAGCGCTCATGTGCGCATATAAATGCGTGGAAGTAATTCAAAGAGTTATATTTCAAGCTGAATCAATTTCGCACGATAAAAGACAAGAAGGAAAATTTTTCCTAAGGGTTCGACAGCCTCTCGAAGATAAGTACAAACGTCTCCGTACCGATTCGCAAGACTCTACTAAACCTGCTCATGACTCGTGAGACCTATGCCACCTAAAGCTCTGATACAAACTTGTCACGACCTAAAATCTCACCAGTCGTGATAGAGCCTATCTCAATCTTAGACAAGCCCACAATCTTAATGAGCCACCATATCTTTTAAATTTGAAAATAA
The DNA here is from genome assembly GCF_000715075.1 of Nicotiana tabacum. Taxonomy (NCBI): domain Eukaryota; kingdom Viridiplantae; phylum Streptophyta; class Magnoliopsida; order Solanales; family Solanaceae; genus Nicotiana; species Nicotiana tabacum. Next base: position 87,847,817 of record NC_134081.1, on the reverse strand, counting down.
AATAATTAAATTCTGCGGAAGAAATCTCACAAATACAAATATAACACTCCCAAAAACCGGTGTCACTAAGTACATGAGCATCTAATATGAATACAAAGTCTGACTAACAAAATTACTGTCTGAAAATATAGAACAGTACAATAATTAAACAGGAAGGGAATCAAGTCTACAGACGTCAAGCAGCTACCTTGATAGTCCCCAACAGAATTAACTTCAAAATCTAGCAGCCGCCGTATCCGGGAGCACCTGGACCTGCACACGAGGTGCAGAGTGTAGTATGAGTACAACTAACTCAATAAGTAACAAGACTAACCTCTGGGCTGAAAGCAATGATGAGCTCCGCAGGTACAATCCAAAATAAATAATGGTATAGAAATGTAGGCATGCTTTCAAGTTCAACAGTTAAACTCAGTTCAAGTGAAATAGATCAGTACTGCATGATATGAGAAATACGACATCTCAGTCGAAAGACCTCAAGTAAATACTGGTCACCAATTATTCGGTCACTCGGTACTGTTTATAGACAATCCAACCCAGGGGTGTTCCAACCCGTATATAAATACACATCGACTAACAGTCAGTTACTCATTACCGTATAAGGCCAATCCAGCCCTAGGGTAATTTATCCCCAAATATAAATGATACGGACAAGATCCATGTCCAGGTAAATTCATTACAATATAAATAAGTAAGGCAAGTCCATGCCCTGAAAAATCCATCCCGAATATATATAATCACCTACGCTCGCTGGGGGTGTGTACAGACTCCGGAGGGGCTCTTTCAGTCCAAGCGTGACATAAAGCCTATATGGCCTACTGCAGACGGGCAGTCCCGATCCGTATAATAACAAAGCCTATAAGGCCTGCTGCAGGCGGGCAGCCCCGATCCATAAAATAGTAAAGCCTATAAGGCCCGCTGTAGGCGGGCAGCCCCGATCTATATAATAATAATGTATAAAGCCATTCTGGTCTGCTGCAGGCGGGCAACCCCAATCCATAAATATCCTCACAATGGACAAATATTACGTGTCAAATGTATATTTTTTGAACAATTAATTCAATAGCAACACGACCCCATCAGGTCCCTGACGCCAATAGGGGCCATGAACGAGTACCACAAAAATCAAGGATACCAAGTGTTGCTGAAAATACTTTCACTATCTCACGGTACTACTCATCTTTATCCTTCGGCGTGCTACTATTTGAGTTTTCTATTCTTTGAATTTTCCTCCAATTTTTTAATCATTGGAATCTGATTTCATGTAAATTTGCAAGAGTTATTACAACTGTTTCCTCTTTCTCCTACTTTCATCCTCTAACATAACTGCTCAAACATCTAGTACGAACCCAGACTTTTTGTGCTCGATAAACTCTTCCTTGTCTTGTGATACTTATGTCACGTATCGTGCCCGTCTACCAAATTATTTTGATGTGGGAAGTATCTCTGATCTTCTTGAAGTCAGTCGTTTAAGTATAGCTAAGGCCACAGGTCTAGTCTCTGAGGATGCCGAGCTATTCCCTGACCAGCTTTTACTCTTGCCTATTAAGTGCTACTGCAATGGTTCTCATTGTTTCTCCAGTGTCACCAATCAAATCAAGAAAGGTGACTGATTTTATTCAGTTTCAGTAGGAAAACAAAGGTGACATTCTCTCTAAGACTTCATGCGTATCTCTAAATTTTTATTCTTAGTTGTTTACTTTCTGAACTTTGTTAGGAAGGGGGAATCCGTGTCGTCTGGATTTGGTTCTAGTATTAATCTAATAGATGAAGCTTCCTTAGTAAAGGTTTGAAAGGGAATGTGATAGCCAAGGAGAAAGTAATGATTATATATACAAATGATTTCTTTTTGCTTATTGAGATTATTTTATGAAGCATTGTTGCATAGTGACAGAGACAGCTGCATAGAATATGAGAGTAGGCAGAGAAGACAAGAGGGTATCTCATAGACAAAGCTACAAACAAAGCCTCCTAGACAATATTCTAATCCTTCCAAACTTTAAGAATTTCTGTAGCTTTCAGATTAATGTTTAATAAATCCCTAAATTCAACTATTGTTAGAGCTGCAAAATAAACTCTCTAGCTGGTGCCTTGCTATCTAAGCTTGCAACGATGGGAGTACCTCTTGTCTCTTTGTTTTACAACTGTTTCCTCTTTCTCCTACTTTCATCCTCTAACATAACTGCTCAAACATCTAGTACGAACCCAGACTTTTTGTGCTCGATAAACTCTTCCTTGTCTTGTGATACTTATGTCACGTATCGTGCCCGTCTACCAAATTATTTTGATGTGGGAAGTATCTCTGATCTTCTTGAAGTCAGTCGTTTAAGTATAGCTAAGGCCACAGGTCTAGTCTCTGAGGATGCCGAGCTATTCCCTGACCAGCTTTTACTCTTGCCTATTAAGTGCTACTGCAATGGTTCTCATTATTTCTCCAATGTCACCTATCAAATCAAGAAAGGTGACAACAATAGTTAATACCATTTGACGAATGAAAAAACCAACCCAATGACGATGATAAGATTTCAGTGAACTAATGTAATCGTCGGCTTTAATAGATTGAATTCGTCCTCATACTTTTAATTCGTGTACCAGTAACATTGACTATTATAACAACTATGGTTGGTCTGATGGTACTGTGTATTAGACAGTTAATGATATTCACCTCGGTATACTTGATTTTGATCAATAAACCTATTTATCTAGATAGAAAAATAGGTGCCCTTTGAATCTGGAAAGTTGTAGGTAGTAATCTTTCAGTTGTATCTTTCAGTTATGAACTAGTTTCTCCGGCTTTATTTTCAATATACAGCAGCTCTGAACTAGTTGGTTAACATTAGGTTTTGAGATTTAACTGGAAAGTTTGGATAATTTGAGTTGGTTTTGAGACCAAAAGTTGAACTTTATTCTAGAGTTTAAAAAAATCTCAGCTTTGGGCAGTGTTTTGTAGTGAGTGTAGAAGAGGTATGGTATTACTCAGGTTAAGCTCAAGTTATGCAGTATCTTTTCTTTTTAAAATTTCTGATCTGTACGGAGCAAAATATTTGGGTTACTAGCCCATGTTGTACAGAGGGAAGAATATTTTGACTTGTGCTTGGTGCTTGGTTACTCGCCGCCGATGAGTAACAATGCCATTTTTCCTTTATAGTTTACTTCAGTTCTGAAAATTATTAACATTAAGGGGTCGTTTGGTAGGGTTAAATAAGGTGTATTAGTAATGCAGGGGTTAGTGATTATTTCTTATGCATTGTTTGATATGGTGTATTACAAATTAAAATAGCAATAACAACAACCCAATATAATCCCATTAGTGGGGTCTGGGGAGGGTAGTGTGTACGCAGACCTTACCCCTACCCTGGGATAGAGAGGCTGTTTTCGATAGACCCTCGGCTCTCTCCCTCCAAGAACTCCCCACCTTACTCTTGGGGTGACTCGAACTCACAACCTCTTGGTTGGAAGTGGAGAGTGCTTACCACTAGAGCAACTCACTCTTGTCGATATTAAAAATTAAAATGCATTGCATAATTTTTAAGAAATTTAATTGTTTACAAAAATGCCCTCTATATTCTTTAACTTAAGGGACTTTAAGGATAATTTTGTCTTTAACCATGCTAATACATGCATTAATAGTCTTTGTATTGCTAATGTCATGATTTTCTATGCATTAGCTATACATAGGATAATACCAAATAGAGTGTATAACTAATGCTTGTATTAGTTATACATAGGTTGAAAAGGTGTACCAAACAAAGCATTACTAATACGCAAAGTTAATGCATACATTATTTTATATAACACACTCTACCAAACGACCTCTAAACGTATGATTAAAGTATTAGCTCCATGCTGCACAAAGCCTCTTTGTCATGGCTATTTCTTACACGTCAGTTTCAAAGCTAGCTTTCAAATGACTCATGATAATGAAAAGCTTGTGTTAATATTTTAACTACACCAAGATGTCATGTAGTTGACCATAGATGAATAGCACAGTCCATATTTTTCAATTAGAATGCATCAAGAAATGTAACGGCATAATTGTGCTTAAGTTTCTGGAAGAGAGATGACTGCATAACTCTAATTAAAGTAGGAGAAGAAGATTTGCTTGTTTATTTGAAGATTGTTATTCATTAGAATTAGTTATATAATGACATTAGCTATTTAGTTTAAACAATATAAGTTTATCTTTTAAGTTACTGTGATATTAATATTTTGGATTAGTATTTTCTATTGTTAAAATTTAATGAGATATATTATGATTTTATTAATTAATATTGATATGTTTTGTTATTTGAATTATTTTTTTGATCGAATGTAGTAGCTATTATTAATGGTGGCTAAATTATTACCGCTATAATATGTAACTTTTAGTGCCAATTTAACAAGATATACCGGCTATAAAAATAGATGATAAAAGGCAAATTAAGACGTTTATACATGGATATTGTAGCCATTATATTGCTGTTAAAAATAACTTTTAGCGGCAATTTAATTGAATTTACGAGCTATTAAAATGGACGTTAAAAGGGCATACTAATACGTTTTTAGAAGAGATATTGCTGCCACTCTAATTGCCACAAAATAATTACCGCTAGAGGTATGGACTTTTAGCGACAATTATTTTTAACTTTAGCGGCAATAAAAATAGATGCTAAAAGCGTGTTATTGGCCGTTTTAGAGTGGGTTTAGCAGCCATAAAAATTGCCGCAAATATTTGCCGTTAAAGCAAATGAGCTTTAGCGGCAATAGGTTATACATTTTACCAGCTTTTGTTCAAACTCGCTGCTAAAGGCTTTGCCGACCCCGGTATCAACGGCTAAAGACCAATTGCCGGTACATGATATAGCGGCTATTGATATTGCCACCAATGCTGTTTTTATTGCCGCTAAAGTCTCTTTTTGTTGTAGTGACATACTTCATTTACTCCAGTGCACCTCGATGTTCCGACAGAGCATTGCGGCGCTACTCACGCGCAAGTTTGTTTGTATTGCTATTAGTTCTATTTGTTTTATCTCATTGATTAGTCAGTAATATCAAAAGCATTTTTTATTTTTTTAAAGACATCAACATCGCCCGTCACGGAGGCCGCATTGTGCGATACTGAGATGCCAGAGACAGATGATCTAATTCATGAGCCCGCTGAGACCATGGTATGACCATTAAAATTTTTTTCTAACACGCACATTAGTAATTATTATTTCATATAGTAAAATATCTTATTATTCTGTAGGTTACTGCCGGCCCGACGGGTATAGCAAGATGCCAATTTGAGGCTAAGCAGGTGGGTTATTTCCTGTGGAGTAATCTACATATGTGTGTTCTTTATTATGTTGAGTGGAGGATGTGTATTTCTCCCAGCGGGGTATATGTGTTGAGATTTGAGTTTGGATTAGTTGAGAAAGTTGACTTGACCGTCACAAGGATGAAGGCGAGCTTAGTAGATGATTTGAGGTATTTTATGGTTTGTGTTACCTGAGCCTGTGAAGAATTTTCATGGAATTGACTGCGGGATTATGATAATAGTAGAGTACGAGTATGGTGAGTTATCAAATGTTTTGTTATATGGCTTTGAGCCAAGTGGAGGAGTCTGCTATCTACGATTTGATTGCACGATTATGTGCGGTATTGGTTTTGGTTCGAGGCATACTTGTTGATTAGTTATGACTTGCAGAGGTTGAGATCGGGGATGACTCGAGTAAGAAAATTTCTTGAATGCGGGTTATATTACAATTAATGAAAATATAAAAAATCATGAAATGATTAAATTATTATTTTGAAGGATGTAGTGTGCACGAAGTATGAATTTGATTGGTGGTGTTAAGGCAGGGTTACTTCTTTGGGGGCTGTTGTGCTAATGGGGCTTGTGTCTTTCGGCCCGTTTGGGCGGTGCAATTGAGCATAGTGGGTGACTTTCAAAAGGGATCTAATAGATTCAAAACGTATATGTATCAATTAAATTTTTTTCAGAATTGTTATATCGCCAGAATCGATTATTTACACTGGATGGTGTCGGGACTTGCGGTAATTCTGTATGACTATAGATTCTACATTTCAGTGAAAGAAACGTAAAAAGGAACAATTTTAAGTCCATATAAGGTCTTTTTTTAGTGTGGGGGTCTCGGTTGTGATACTTTTGTGTTGCTTAAGAAGAATACAATGGCTTATGGGCCTTAATGCGGTATGGTTTTATGTTAGAATGTCTTGTAGTGAGCTTTGGGTAAGGATCGTAGTGTTCTGACAAGGAGAAGTGTCAACTTGAGGGTAATTCTGAAGAAACACGAAGTAAATAGGATAACTGGGCAGTATGTTAGACCAGTATAGTAATGGTATACTCAGTTCTTTTGGGTAATTATAATGTGGTGAGACTTTACAGATATTTTGGTGGCAATATTCTTGGGTTTGGTGACATGTGTAGCTTGGTCGAATTAGAGGAATTCAGTTCTGATAGTTTGGTTATGTGCAAATGGATGTCAAAGTGTTCTTGATAGTTTCTACCATGGTTTGAGCCAGATATTTTCTACCGGTGTGGGAAACATGTTGTGTATTATGATTTCCTTCTGGAATGAAGCAAGAGGGAGGTTTCTAACTGACTGAGTATGTAATTTGCTGGTGACCCAGAGTTGATAATGAGCTTCTCGTGCTTGTCACATGATAACATGATAGGTGTGGTGTGTTGTGCGGGATTAAGATTTATATGTATAAGGTGACAGTTGATTCTTGAAGGGAAGGTCACGAATTTTGGATAAAATGGTTAGTTTCAAATATTTAGATTAATATTATAACTGCTTGGTAGTCCCCGAGAAGGGTGCGTATTTCAGAAGGCGCATTGTGTTTTGACTTACGGATGTTCATCGGTATTGCGTTATTCACCTGGGCGATAGACTGTTGATATTCTAATTATCGCTATTCGGCACGAAAGAATTATAGAAGTATTCCTAGTGGGATGATCGTGCATGAAGGATGTGATAGTCATTCGAGTGCTGGAGTTGTGATCAGTTACGGTGGTTCATGTGTTCTATAAATTTAGGGGACTGGGAGGTCTCATAAGCAAATTGTTTCAGGGTTACGACCTGGTTGAGGTGAGTATTTTATTTAAACTCAGTGGAGGCACTAATTGCATTAATTATTTGTGATAGTTGCGCGCCACGAGTGCATACATATGGGAGGTTTGAGTCATGTGCGGGCATCAGGGCAAGTATTCACACTCGGAAAGAATGCTTAGGCAAAGATATGCCTAGAGTTTACTGTTAAGCGTAAAGTTATAATGTTTCTCGTATTCGTACCTTTGTCGAGAACTATCTGGACTACACTTGAGGTTACAAAGAGTCTAATTCCCTGAATAAATTGGGTATTTACTATTTTTGCGTTAACTTGACGATTTGAGTGGTGTTAGCACACTTTGCACCTGCCTACTCTATGACGTGTTATTTATACCAGTCCAGGAGCATAAGAATCTTAATTCATTTATCATATACATGTGTACTTATTTGATTGCTCCTGAATGATATGCTAGGACTGGAGGCATGTGACCATGTCAGGCAGATTATATTATTGACACGTGAGTTGTCTGTGCGGATCCACATACTGATATTATTGGCACGTGAGTTGTTCGTGCAGGTCCAGATATCGATACCATAACACATGAGTTGTCCGTGCGAGTGATGTTAATGTGAGCTCTAGAAGAGCTGGTTACTGTTATTAAATTCGTGTGTCTTGGTTCTTCTATATATAATGAGCTTATAGCATTGCAGTTGTGGTGGTGCTTGTGGAACTTGCAATACAGTTCTCTTCTTTGAGACATCTTTCATTTTGGGTACAAAATTGTGCAGTTGTGGCTTGAGTTGTATTGGTGTGGCATGTCTATGGGATAATTATGTTTAATAATATATGATCATTGGACCTAGAATGGGTACTATCAAATTTTATTACGGTATATTGGGAGGATAATATTGAAAGTCATCTTAGAAGGTGATTATAGTTATGGTTGGGGCGAGAAAGCTCCATGACTTGTTGATCTGATAAAGGGTTAAGAGATTCTGCATATTCTTTCATTATCACTAGTGTAAGAAGGTTTTAGAATGAGATTTTGTTTGATATGGGGTTTAATACCAGTACGGGGTTGGTTTTTAGTAGTTACTGTGATCGAGAATGGTGCTGTGAGTATGCGAGTTGTGTAGTATATTATGCGATTATATCTGGAGTTATGTCTATGGCTTGATACAATTTGTTCATACTTATACAGTGTATAGATGTGAGATTCGGGTCTTGAAAAGAAATTCATAATATTAGAAATTGAATTCCAAGGGTTATGGGCTAAGGTTGAAGTAATGATCTTCAATTACGTGGTATTGTCAGGCCTGTATGGAATAGGGTGACGCAGGATCACCCCCGGGTATGTGTGTGATAAGGTGGAATAGTGATTCGAAGGTTTAGGAACAACTCTTGGCATGCAGTTTACACTACAGTTTTGGAGAGCAGTGTAGTGAGAATTAGGTACATAGGTTCAGTTGAGTATAACATTTTACCCTCAGATGGACGGACAGTCCGAGCGCACTATTCAAATACTGGAGGATATGCTACGCGCTTGTGTTATAGATTTTGGGGATTCTTGGGATCAATTTTTTCCACTTGCAGAGTTGCTTACAATAACAGCTACCAGTAGAGCATTCAAAAGGCTCCGTATGAGGCTTTGTATGGGAGACGGTGTAGATCTCTAGTGGGTTGATTTGAGCCGGGTGAGGCTAGGCTATTAGGTACTGATTTAGTTCAGGATGCCTTGGAAAAGGTTAAATTAATTCAGGAACGACTTCGTAAGGCGCAGTCTAGACAGAAGAGTTATGCCAACCGAAAGGTTCACGATATTGCTTACATGGTAGGAGAGAAGATACTACTCCGACTTTCGCCTATGAAGGGTGTTATGAGATTCGGGAAGAAGGGCAAGTTGAGTCCTAGGTATATTGGACCTTTTGAAATACTTAAGAAGATTGGAGATGTGGCTTATGAACTTGCTTTACCACCTAGTCTATGGGGTGTTCATCCATTATTTCATGTATCTATGCTTTGGAAGAATGTCGAGGATCCGTCTCATGTTTTGGATTTTAGCACAGTGCAGTTGTATGGTAATTTGACTTATGATGTGGAGCCGGTGGCCATCTTGGACCGGCAAGTTTGAAAGTTGAGATCAAAGAACATAGCTTCAGTGAAAGTGCAGTGGAGAGTTCAGCCAGCCGAAAAACCTACTTGGGAGACTGGCTGAGTATTACATCCCCGTTTTCCCATTTACTTCTCAATTTATGCTTTATAATTATTATGTGACTTGCCGGGGTAATTGGTTCGAGTCCGATGAGGTTTAGGAATGAATTGAGACACTTAGTCTCAAAGATAAAAATTTAAGTTGAAAAGGTTGACCGGTTGTTGACTTATGTATAAACGACCCCGACATAGAGTTTTAATAATTACAATAGCTCTGTATGGTGATTGTGTACTTAGGAGCGTGTCCGGAAAATTAATTGAAAATTCGTAGTTAAATTAGGCTTGAAATGACTAAAATAGAAATTTAAGTTGGAAGTTTGACCGGGGAGTTTACTTTTTGATATCGGGGCCGGAATCCGATTCTGGAAATTAGTATAGGTTTGTAATGTTATTTATGACTTGTGTGCAAAATTTGAGGTCAATCAGACTTGATTTGCTAGGTTTCAGCATCGAATGTAAAATATTCTGATGTCGTTTTTTCGAGAATAAGTGGTATCATATTAAGATAATGAGCTCCAAATTAAGTTTTGATTGAAGCATTTGATCAATATTGAAATTTCGGAGCCATAGCAAAAAGAATCGTCGAATTCAGATATCTTATGAGAGAGTTATGCCCATTTCTGTGTCGAGAAAGATTTTCCGTCGCTGCCAGCGCCTAGGGTAACGCGGGGCGCTAGCCCTGGCACTGGAAATGGTTGGGGTTCTGGAAACTGTGCCACATACAGCGCCCCATGCTACCTGTGGCGCTCGAAAACATCAGAGGCTCTATAAACGGGATTTTTGGCCATTTTTGACAAACAATAGAGTTGGGGAGCTCGGTTTGGGCGATTTTTAGAGGCAAACTTCACAAATTGGACTGGAGTAAGTAATATTAACTTGATTTGGTCCTTTATTCATGAATCTAATACTATTTCCAGCACCTATTTTGTGATTTGGGGGATTAGAATAGAAATTTTCCAAAAATTGATTTGAGGGTTTGAAGGCCGAATCGGAGTCGGAGTTTAGTAATTTTTGTATGGTTCAACTCATGGTTGAATGTGCGTTCATATTTTGTAACTTTTTTCGGGTTTCTAGAAGTGGGTCCCACTGTTAAGTTTTGAGTTAGTTTCAGATTTTATTGTAAAATTTAGCATTTTCATATGGAATTGATTCTTATACCTCGTGTTGATTGTATCGAATTATTTTGACTAAGATTCGAGGCGTTCGGAGGCCGAATCGCGAGGAAAAGGCTCATTGGAATAAAGAATTGCTCAGATTGAGGTAAGTTATAGTTCTAAATTTGGTCCTGAGGGAATGAAACCCCGAATTTTATGATATGTGATTGGTTTTGAGGTGACGCACATGCTAGGTAACGGGTGTGTGGGCGTGCACCATAGGAATTGTGACTTGGTCAATTACATGGAACTGTGTAGTTGAATAATCTGTTGATATCCGTACATTTTCCACGTATTAGAGAAATCGAACTATAAATCATGTTTAAACTATGTGTTGACACTGTAGGGACCCACAGAGGTCGTGTACATATTGAATTATCTACTAAATTGTTATTTTGTACTCAGTCACAGTTTTACTTGCACACTACATCTCAATCTCTATTGTTCATTATTGATGCATCATATCATTGTTGTTTGGGCTGCTTATCATGATTTTTGAGAGATCGAGAGACTAGAGTGGCTGATGACTGAGTGAGGCCGAAGGCCTGATTGTGAGGATATTTATGGGATCGGGTTGCACGCCGCAACATGTTTCATTGTTATATGCCATGATTGGCTTGTTATAGCGCTTGGGTTGAAGGAGCCCCTCCAGAGTCTGTACACACCCTAAGTGAGCGCATGTACCTAATTAGTGCGAGTGTCGAGTGATTGAGAGGAATAAGTGATTGTAAGGAAAGAGTGATTGTGAGGTTGGAGTGAATGGGAGGACTGAGTGACTGTTGATCCGAGAGGATGCATTGGTTTCATTATGTTTGCACTTCAGCTGTCATATATCATTGTTTTTGGAAACATTTCTGAGAGATATTATCTTCTGTTTCAGTTGAAGTTGATATGAAATTACTGTTTGGGTCTTAAATGTTGAACTTGAAAGCATGCCTACCTTCTTATGTTGGAAATTACTGTAATTGGACTTAGCTGTGAAGCTCGTCACTAATTTCAGCTCTTTATTTAGTATTGTTACTTACTGAGTTGGTTGTACTCATACTACACCCTGTACTTCGTGTGCAGATCCAGGTGTACCCGGACACAGTGGGTATTGATTCCTTCGCACATTTGATTTTCGGGAGATTCCGAGGTAGCTGCCGGTGTTTTGCATACCTTGTCTCTCCTTCCCTATCTTCTTGTTTACTGTATTTGGTCTCAGACTATTATAGACTGTATTTTTCAGACTTGTGATGTATAGATGCTCTTGTACTTTGTGACACACGATAGTTGGGAATTCCGCATTATGTTTGGGGGTTTTAATCCCATTTATGAGAACTGTTGTTATTAAATCTATTTTAATTCATTCTTATTAAAATTGTTGGAAATATTTTATGAGAAGTTGGCTTGCCTAGTACCACACTAGGCGCCATCACGACAGGTTATGATTTTTGGGTCATGACAACCGGCTATAAAAATCAATGATAAAAGGCAAATTAATATATTTATACAAGGATATTGTAGCCATTATATTTCTGTTAAAAATAACTTTTAGTGGCAATTTAATTGAATTTATGAGCTATTAAAATGGATGTTAAAAGGGCATAGTAATACGCTTTTAGAAGAGATATTGCTGCCACTCTAATTGCCATAAAACAATAACCGCTAAAGGTATGGACTTTTAGAGACAATTATTTTTAATTTAGCGGCTATAAAAATGGATGCTAAAAGCATGTAATTAGCCATTTTAGAGTGGGTTTAGCAGCCATAAAAATTACCGCAAATATTTGCCCGTAAAGCAAATGAGTTTTAGCGGCAATAGGTTATACCTTTTATCGGTTTTTGTGAAAATCGCCGCTAAAGGCTTTACTGACCCCGGTATCAGCGACTAAAGACCAATTGCTGGTAAATGATATAGCGGCTATTGGTATTGACACCAATGTTATTTTTTATTGCCGCTAAAGTCCGTTTTTGTTATAGTGACATACTTGATTTACTCCAGACAAGCTCTACTCAGGCGCAAGTATTTTTTGTATTGCTATTAGTTCTATTTGTTTTATCTCATTGATTAGTCAGTAATATCTAAAGCGTTTTTATTTTTTTTTAAAGACATCAGCATCGCCCGTCACGGAGGCCGCATTGTGCGATACTGAGATGCCAGAGACAGATGATCTAATTCAGGAGCCCACTTAGACCATGGTATGACCATTAAATTTTTTTTCCTAACACGAACGCTACTAATTATTATTTCACATAGTAAAATATCTTATTATTCTGTAGGTTATTGCCGGCCCGATAACCGCTTCTACCGAGTCTGCCAACCTTACCGACGATCATGCTACAGCGTATCCTCCGATAAAGAGGAGACGTGATGAGGATGATCCTGATAACGTAGCCGGACGGGATGCGATGCGCCTCAGGCTAGCAAATACTTTAAAGTATATAGGTTGTCGGATACATTGACATTTATTATTATTTGTATATATGACATTAAATATATAATATCAATATTATTTATGTTTTACATAATTTGTGCATGTATTTTTATCTCTCGAGATATTTAGTATTTTAACAGTACAACACAAAAAAATGACAGATTAACATAGAATTTAAATTTGTTACCAATTAAAGATAATACATGACACGTACAACATAAAAATAAAATACTACACTGAACACATCAATGTGTTTGTTTAGTCACTATCGCCCATTATTCTGTGCTTCTACCACTTAAATTTCTCCTCCAACCTATTTGTTTCTTCTTCTGCCTCTTTTAGTTTCTCTTGCAATGCCGCAAGTTGTTCTTGTAGCTTCACGATCTGGTGTTCGTATTCACCGGTCAGATTCCAAATGTTTAGCAAACATGATTTGTATTATTCCTGATTAATGGGTTCATCATACCATTCATCAAAACCACATTTCTTTTTGTCCTACCAATGAGAGAATAACACAAGACTATTAGTAAATGAAGGAACGGAGGATCAGTGGCAGACAACGACGATAATGGCGAATGAATTCTTTTTATTCCTTGGGCTGTATGTTAAACTGTTGTATTGAATCTTTAATTCTAAATAATAATTAGATTTAGCCCCATTGGAAACATAATTTTATTTCATACATTTTGCAACCTGAATATTTTTGTAATAATCCAACCGGTCATTTTGACTTTGAAACCTCATTCCCCTAAATAAAACTCCTCGTATGTGATTTTATAAATTTATGACTTACAGGGATGGTTGGTTAGGGATTTGGAACTGTTCGGGTTGAAATCGAAACACTTGGTTCCTTAGTTTGGCTTTAAAGACCCAAGTTTGACTTCCGTCAACATTGTTAGAAAATGACCTCGAAATTGAGATTTGACAGTTCCAATAGGTTCGTATGATGATTTTGGACTTGGGCATATGTTCGAATCACGATTTGGACAATGGACAACCCGGAAGCGTTTCAGCGCTTAATAGTGAAAATTAACTATTTGAAAGGTTAATGTTCTTTTAATTTGGTTTGGAGTAGGTTTTGGAGTAATTGAGGTCCGTTTAGAATTTCGAGCCAGAGAATAGCTCCATATGGTGACTTAAGATATGCACGCAAAATTTGGTGTCATTCCAAGTAGTTTAAATAAGTTTCGGCGCGTTTGGAGTAAGTTTGAAAAAATTGAAAATTCTAAGTTGAATTAATTTGGTTTGAGGTGTGATTCTTAGTTTTGGTGTTGTTTTACATGTTCCGAGGGTTCGAGCAAGTCTGTATTATGATTTCAAACTTGTTCGTTTGTTCGGGTGGGGTCCCGGGGACCTCAAGGGTTAACCGGATGAGGTTCAGATCAATTTTGTAAATTTGAGCAACTGCTGAAGCTTCCAGCTTCTGCTGCAATCGCATCTGCGGTTGGGAAGTCGCAGGTGCGAAGGAGCAGGCGCAGAAGTGGAAATGGCGCAAGTGCGAGGGCATTGGTCGCACCTGCGGACGCGCAGAAGCGGCCCACTTCACCGCAGGTACGAAGCCAGGCCAAGTGGAGAAATGCACACCTGCGAGGCTTTTTCCGCAGGTGCGGCTTATCCTCCGTAGGTGCGGAAATGACTGTTTGACAGAATGTTAAAAAGGGGGTGAGGCTCAGTCATTTAGTCCGTTTTTCCTCCATATTTGGACGATTTTGGAGCTTTTTGAGAGGGGATTTCAACTAGCAACTTGAAGGCAAGTTAATTCTACACATGTAAATCATGAAAATCAAGGGTTAGAGGAAAAACCTAGATTTATATAAAAATGAGATTTTAACCACGAAAATGGTTATGGAATTGGATGGAAATTATATATTTGAGTTCTTAAGGTTATGGGTAACGATTTCCTTAGAAAATATTCGGAATTCGGATACGTGGGCCCGAGGTGAATTTTAGGAATTTATCATTTTTGGATAGGGTAATTTATTTAATAGTCTAATTTCGAATTTTTGAGCATGTATTAATTATTTTATATAACTTTTGGATAGTTTTGGATTATTCGGTACCGAATTGAGATTTTTCACGACATTTTGATCGAAAAGTGGGATTTGAGACAAGGTAAGTCTCTTGCCTAATCTTGTAAGAGAGAATTTACCCCATAGGTGATTCATATTTATAATTACTGTTAATTGTGGGGGCTACGTACGCACAAGGTAACGAGAGTCCGTGCGTAGCTACTAATTATGTTAATATCCGGGTAGTTTAGGACTCAAATCATGAATTACTTGTGATAATTGCTCCTTTTATTTAATTAAATTACTGGAATTATATTGTAAATTATTTGAGGAAATTGTAAAAGATCGAAACTTCACATACTCGAATTTTGTGTAAATTATTGAATTGTTAATAGAGATTGAACATCCTACGTGTTAATACTATAATAACTTCTCATTTCGGAGGTTCATAAGAAAATGTCCTCCTTTCTTGTGGAGCGGGCCGACACTTCGGCAATACAGATGCATCTATGGATCGCGCCGCACGTCCCTCGGCAGTGTACACGACAATCTGGATCTTGCGGTACGACCTCGGCAGAAATCGTGCCTAATAATAATAATTACACGATATCTTGATATTTTAATTGCAACTTGTGGATCTAATTTATAAATTGGAAATTATTAAAATTTAATGAATTAATTGTTTCTGCTGATTAATAAAATTATTTTTGTTCACCTAAAAATCATGTTTAATTAATTATATTCCATTATGATATTACTGACCCCTAGTGAGTGTCAATGTTGACCTCTCGTCACTAGTTCTTTGAGATTAGGCTTGATACTTACTGGGTACATGTTATTTACGTACTCATGCTACACTTGCTGTACTTTTTGTGCAGGACCTGAGATAGGTACTATCGGAGGACCTATCGGAGCGCACCCACATTATCCAGAGGCTTAGTGGTGAGCTGCATTTCTGAGCCGTTCTGCAGCAGCTAGTGCCTCTTCTTGTATTTGTATTCTATCTATTTTATTTCGGAAAATATTTAGAATTTTGTATAATCTACTAGATACTTATACACTTATGACACCAGGTCTTGGCACTCACACTAGTAGAATTTGTGGATTTAATTATTTTACTTGAGTTTTAATTTATCTTATTTTCTCATATCTTTCTTAAATTTTGAAATTTCGAAGAGTGTGATTACTCGGATAATTTTTAAAGAAAAGAATATATGTTTAAATCATTAGTTGGCTTGCCTAGCTGGGATGTTGGGCGCCATCACGACCTATAGGTGAGTTTGGGTCATGACAATTTACATTACTTTAGTACAACAAAATTACTCCAATAAAACATTACGTTTATCCTTGATAATTGGACACATTGGATGAACTGCCACCTGGTGATAAATTATCACCGCTTCCCAAACCAGCTGAAGGACATTTATGGAGGTCGTATCCTGTTTGAGAACATATGCCACATTTACTCGCATAAACGGTATCACCAACATCCACTTAGTTTTGTATACACATTCTTTTTTGCACTTTCCATTGACGCACATAATACTTGTTACACACCATTTTAAATGGTTCCGGCGGCCAATAATGCTCAGCACCCACTGGCTGTAACTGTCCACTATAGGTGTTTAAGTATGCAACAACACTATATTCTTTATCAACGTACCTCGTTGCCGTGAAACCTGTATATTGAAAGCACTATGGCATGTGAGCATGGAAAGTGATAGATTTACCATTTTCCACAAGCGCATAATCTTCTGGCTTCATTGACGGTGTGTGTATTATTCCCACGGTTGTGATGCAAACTAGTACAAACTTCAAAAATATTTCGCTCGCTGCAATACTACAAAAATGAATGCCACTCTGCTCGCTTCTTATATTTCTCAAATCTTTTTATTGGTTGTGGCATAAATTCAACATCCCTTTCCATCAATGACGATGCACCTCTAGATCTTTCAACAAACCTTTCTGTTATCTGCTTGAATGATATCCACTCCATGGCAGTAATTGGCAATCCACGTGCAGACTTCAATAACCCATTGAAAGACTCTGACACATTTGTAGTCAGAATTCCCCATCTTCTACCACCATCCACATGCAAAGTCCACTTGTCAAGCTCATGTCGCATCAACTAACGATAAGCTTCTGGGTCTTCCTGCCTCATCAATAGCATTCGCCTCCTGAATTTACATTCTTGGTGATCTGTTGCAGCCATCCAATTAAATCATGAAAGTCCTTGTTAGGATAAGCCCTCTGGAAGTTGGACTTCAAGTGCCTAAAACAGTAATGGTGGTAAGCATACGATTCCTACCATGTACGCAAATTCTGTATAGAACTTAAAATACCGCCATGCCGATCAGATATTAGACAAATACTTGATTGCTGTCTGACAATGTGCTCTTACAAGTGGTTCAAAACCAATGTCCACGTCTCTTGGATTTCATTGGCACAAATAACAAATGCTAGGGGAAATATACTTCCATTAGCATCTACTGCAACGGTGATCAACAACTTAATATCTTACTTTCCATTGAAATGAGTGTCGTTTATGGATATTACCGGCCGACAATGCACAAAATCATCAATGGATGGTTTAAATACCCAGAACACATATCTCAATATGTGTTCCGGTATTCCCTGACTCCACTCAAGCTTCCAT
Source organism: Nicotiana tabacum (assembly GCF_000715075.1). Classification (NCBI taxonomy): domain Eukaryota; kingdom Viridiplantae; phylum Streptophyta; class Magnoliopsida; order Solanales; family Solanaceae; genus Nicotiana; species Nicotiana tabacum. The sequence goes on along the minus strand of NC_134081.1, from coordinate 87,830,335 downwards.
TCAACAACAGTCCCGGGGTTAAAGTGTTTGAATACGGCCATGTACCTAGGTAGAGATGCAAAGGACTTATCCCAGTTACCATAAATAATTTCAAACGCACGTTTGCCAATGCCTTTCTTTTGGTAATGGTACACCCATATACCTGGTGGACAAATGTTATACACTCTTTGACCTTGTACCTTACGGACGCTTCAATGCGTGGAATCAACACAAGAGAAATCAAGTCAAGATTCAAGTTAAAATGATTCCCACTGAATGTGTCTAATTCATAATTGTGGGTGCCAATGTATTTACCCACAATCCACATATTGTTTTTCAACTTTCTCGAACGCAACATCCAATTACAACCTTGAAACTATCTACGAAAAATAACCTTGTATACATCTGGAGATGACTCATGAACCACAATATCACGTCACTCTTTTATGTTGTACATTTGCACCGCCCTGCTTAGGCGCGCTTTATCAGCAAAAAACATGCCCTTTGACAGCACCGTTGCTCTAGATTCATCCCGCATTGATGTCCGAATTTTGTCAAGATCCCTTGTAAGGGCATCCACATATGGCATATTTGGCAACTGATCAAGGTAGGGAATCTCCCTTGAATGAAACGGCACATGAGACTCGTACACTCTTGGTCTAACAGGAGGTGGAGCATGCTCCCTTGTCAAATCAGGTTCATCATTCTCGTCCTCATCATCATCACCCTCATCAGAGAAGCGTGTGTCATCTCCAGACTCATCAGCATTGTTTTCATAATCACTATTATCTTCCTAACACTGCGCATCTTCCAGATTCCGATTGAATGTGTCGTCTTTGGGCAATTGAGTAAGGACAGGACCTTCAAGTTCCTCGTTTTCACTGCACAACCAATAAAATAATGAGTTTCTCAAAGTCATCCAAACTTTACATATAAACTTTATCACTTCACTTACAAATCATAATGTGTTAATATCCCATGATGCACACTATCCTGTTGGTGATGACTCCCGGATGGACCACCATGATCCAAGACACCAAAACTAGCCATATTTCAACTGTCTGTTGGTTCATAACTTGTAAAATTTATATATGGACGGTACCCCTTGTGGAATATATGAGTGTTAATACAAATTCAATATATAAAAATAAATATTGCACCATAAAGGAAAATTGAAATTTATCACTCGACTTGTGGATTATGTAAACTTGGGGAGTAATTATGTCCTCGGTCCTCATTCGCCCGTAGAGATAAATTTAGATCAGGCCAAACTCTTTCACCTGGAACCTGTTCAGCTAAAACTGCTCCAAAATAACCACCCGATGATTGAGGGATATCCCTACTTTGCGAAACCTCATTATTGCGAATGTCTTCCGCCTTGACGTACATGTCCAACCCGAATCTCTTATAGGCCGTGATGGCACCCAATGCTACTGCTAGGCAAGGCAACAATGAATTAAACCAAGTTTATGTAGCATGAGTACATAAACAACATGTACCCAGTAAGTATCTAGTTTAACCTCGAAGAAGTAGTGACGAGGGGTCGACTTCGACACTTACTATGGGCGAACAATATGAATACATAAATTCTAAATAAGCAAGAGTTATGTAATTAATAATAATAATCCATTAGCAAGCGGGAGCAAATAATTCTTTCACAAATTAATAATTTCCAAATAAATTCCCGTCATTGATAAGTGTAACCTCATATACCACAAAATAATATCAAGTATGATTAGGCTCCGAGTATTATTAAGCATGATTTATGCCGAGGTCGTATGGCCCAATCCAGAATAATGTGTACACTGCCGAGGGACATGAGACACGATCCATAGATGCATCTATCTACTGTCGAGGCGTTCAGCCCACTCCACAAGATGAGGGGATACTTTATAAGGATCTGACTTAAACGTTATAACGGGGCTAATACACAATATAATAAAATTTCCATTAACGGTCAAGTAATCCGCTAAAAATTCAAGTGAGTGAAATTTGGTTTTTTACAATTCCTCTAACATGTTCCAATATAATTTGGGCACTTAAATTAACAAATAGGATACGTAATTCATGATTTGGGTCCTAAGCTACCCGGACATAAGCATGAATAGTAGCTATGCATGGACTCTCGTCACCTCATGCGTACGTGGCCCCCACAATTTAAAATAAATAATAATTTAAATCACCTATATGGTAAATTCCCTTTTAAAAGGTTCGACAAGAGACTTACCTCGTCTCAAAGCTCACTTTCAGGCCTCAAATTCACTCTAAATCCTCAACGCCATGCCTAACAATCTGAAACTAGTCAAATGTTGTACACATAAATCAATATATGTTCAAACGTTCATATTCTAAATACTAAAGTGAATACCCAACCCCAATTGAATGATTTCTAAAATTCATCCCCAGGCCCACCGGCCCAGATTCTGAAAATTTTCGAAGAAAGTTGTTACCCATAACCTTACGAACTCAAATATAAAATTTTCACTCAATTTCCTAACCATTTTGGTGGTTAAATCTCATTTTTATCAAAACCTAGGTTTTTCTTCTAAACCTATAATTTTCATAATTTTTCACGTTAATATCTACCTATAATCTATGTATTAAACTCACATTGCATAGAAATTACTTACCTCAATTAGCTAGGTAGAAATCCCCCTCTTTAAAGCTCCAAGATCGCCCAAGTGTGTATGAAATGAACTCAAAATAGCCTAAACCCCGTTTCAAATGGACCACTCTGCCTCCAGCGATTTCGTACCTGCGGTCACTGGGCCGCATTTGCGGCACCGCTTCTACGGAAGTGCCTTAGGCTGGTTGGCTTCATTTCTAAGGAAGGAATCCCACTTCTGCGCTTGTTTCTCCGCTTCTGCGGACCACTGGCCAATGCCAAAAGCCGCTTCTACGGCCACAAGCTCGCATCTGTGGGCGAGCTTCTGCGGCGAGTTTGTCGCACCTGTGACCCTATTCCGCTTTTGTGATCGTCTTCTTCGCACATGTGCCTTCGCAGGTGCGGTCCTTTCACCTCTTCTACGATCACTGGGCAGCCTGTGCTGGGCCGCTTCTGCGGACAATGGCTCACTTCTGCGAGCTCGCACCTCGACCGATTAATACCGCGCCTCGACCGATTAATACCCGAGGCCCCCGGGGCTTGCCCAAATATACCAACAAGTTTGAAATCATAATACGGACTCGCACGCATCCACGGAGCAAAGAAAACAACATCAAAACTAAGAATCACACCCCAAACCAAATTGAATTAACTTATGAACTTCAAGTTCTTCCAACTTACTCCGAACGGGCCGAAACATACGTAGACTACTCGGAATGACTCTAAATTTTGCGTGCAAGTTTTAAATTACCATACAGAACTATTCCCTAGCTTAAAATCCCAAACGGACCTCGATAACACAAATACCTACTGTATACCAAATTTAAAGAACTTTTAAACCCTTAATAAGCAAACTTTCGACCTTAAGCGTCCAAATGATCCCGGGTCATCCAAAACCCAATACGAACATACACCCAAGTCCAAAATCATTATATGAACCTATTGGGACCGTCAAATCCCGATTCTGAGGTCGTTTACTCAAAATATTGAACAAAGTCAAATATACCCTTTTTTGCCAACCTTAAGGAACCAAGTGTTCTGATTTCAACCCGAACCCTTCCAAATCCCAAACTAACCATCCCCGCAAGTCATAAAATAGTAAAAGCACATACATGGAGTCTTATTTAGCAGAACGAGGACCTTGGAGGCAAAACGACAGGTCGGATCATTATATTTTCCACCTCTTAAATAAATGTTCGTCCTCGAACGGGTCTAGAATCATACCTGAAGTGCTGAACAAGTGTGGGTATCTGCTCCACATGTCCTCCTCGGCCTCCCAAGTCGCCTCCTCGATAGGTTGGCCTCTCCACCAAACCTTTACTATAGAAATCTTCTTGGACCTCAACTGGCGAACCTGTCTGTCAATAATGGTAGTTGGCTCCTCCTCATAACCAGACTCTCATCTAACTAAACCGTAGTGTAGTCCAACACATGCGTCTTGTCGACATGATACCTCCGGAGCATAGACACATGGAAAATTGGATGAACTCCTGATAGATTGGGAGGCAAAGCAAGTTCATAGGCAATCTACCCAACGCGTCTCAATACCTCAAATGGACCTAAGAACCTTAGGCTCAACTTGACCTTCTTTAAGCACCTCATGATCCCCTTCATCGGCGATACCTTCAAGAGAACTTTATCATCCGCCACAAAAAATAAATCATGCACCTTCTGATTCGCGTAACTCTTCTGTCTGGATTGTGCTGATATCTACCCGGGTCCATAACTCACTCTGTATTGCCCTCCAGAAATGCGAGGTAAACTGAGGACCTCTATCTGATATAATGGAAATAGGTACACCATGTAACTGAACAATCTCCTGAATATAAATCTGGGCCAACCTCTCTGAAGAGTACGTGGTCACAACCGGAATGAAGTGTGCCGACTTGGTCAACCTATCGACAATGACCCAAACTGTATCAAACTTCCACAAGGTCAGCGACAACCCAACTATGAAGTCTATAGTAATGCACTCCCATTTCCACTCAGGTATAATCATCTGCTGAAGTAGGCCACCTGGCTTCTGATGCTCATACTTAACCTGCTGGCAATTTAGGCACCTTGCCACATACTCAACTATGTCCTTCTTCATCCGCCGCCAACAATAATGCTGCCTCAAGTCGCGATACATCTTTTTAGCACCTGGATAAATATAATACCAAGAGTTGTGTGGCTCTTGTAGAATCTTCTCCCTCAAGCCATCAACATAAGGAATACATAAGAAACCCTGGAGTCGCAGAACATCATCCTCACCGAGAGTAACCTCCTTGGCACCACCCTGTAGTACCGTCTCTCTAAGAACCAACAAGTGCAGATCATCAAACTGGTGAGCCTTGATCTGCTCGAATAGTGAAGACTGAGCAACGACACATGCAAAAACTCGACTGGGCTCTAAAAAGTCAAACCTCACAAGTCTGTTATCCAAGGACTAAATGTCCAATGCTAGTGGCCTCTCCTCTACTTAAATGAATGCCAAACTACCCATCCTCTCCGCCTTTTCGATCAAGGAATCCGCAACTACATTAGCCTTGCCCGGATGATAAAGGATGGTAATATCATAATCCTTTATTAACTTAATCCACCTGCCCTGCCTCAAATTGTGATTCCTCTACTTGAACAAATGTTGTAAAGTGTGATGATCGGTGTAAACCTCGCAGCACACCCCATAAAGATAATGCCTCCAGATCTTAAGAGCATGAACAATCGCGGCCAACTCCAAATCATGCACAGTATAATTCTTCCCGTAGGGCTTCAACTGACGTGAAGCATATGAAATAACTCGCCCCTCATGTATCAATACACAACCCAAACCAATGAGTGAAGCATCACAATACACAATATATATCCCTGAACCGGAAGGCAACAATAATACTGGTTCTGAAGTCAATACGGTCTTGAGCTTCTGAAAGCTCGCCTCACAGTCATCGGAACAGAGCACCCTTCTGGGTCAATCTAGTCAAAGGTGCTTCAATAGATGTGAAGCCCTCCACAAACCGGCGAAAATAACCTACTAACCCCAAGAAGCTCCTGATCTCCGTAGCCGTGGTAGGATGAGGCCAACTCTAAACTTCCTCTATCTTCCTGGGTTCTACCTTAATACCATCGCCCGATACAACATGCACCAAGAATGCCACGGAATCCAACCATAAATCACATTCAGAGAACTTAGAATATAGCTTCTACTCCCGCAAGGTGTGAAGCACCCCTCTCAAATGATGCTTGTGCTCCTCCATGCTACGCGAGTATATCAAAATGTCATCAATGAAGACAATGATAAACGAGTCACTATGCGGCCTGAACATCCAGTTCATCAAATCCATAAATGTCGCTGCGGTGTTAGTCAGACTGAAGGACATCACCAGAAACTCATAATGGCCATATCTAGTCCGAAAAGCAGTCTTCGAAACATTCGGGTCCCGAATCTTCAACTGATGGTACCCCAATCTCAAGTGGATCTTAGAGAACACCCTACAACTGGTGAACCAAATCATCAATACGCGACAACGGGTACTTGTTCTTGATGGTAACCTTGTTCAACTGGCAGTAATCAATGCACATCTGTATAGTTCCATCTTTCTTCATCACAAACAACACTGGTACACCCCAAGGCGATACACTTGACCTGACGAACCCTTTTGCTAGCACCTCCTCAAGCTTCTCCTTCAACTCCTTCAATTATTTTGGATCCATGCGGTATGGTGGGATAGATATAGTCTGGGTACCTGGAGCCAAATCAATACAGAAATAGATGTCACGATCTGGTGACATGCTTGGAAGATTAGAAGGAAACACATCGGAGAACTCCCGAACCACGGACATTAAATCAATAGACGGAGTCTGTGTGGTAGTATACTAAATATATTACAGATAAGCCAAAACACCCTTCTCGACCATGTGTTGAGCCTTCAGAAAAGAGATTACCCGACTAGATATACTGACAAACAAGCCCTTCCACTCCAATCTAGGCAACTCTAGCTTAGCCAAGGTAATAGTCTTGGCATGATAATCAAGGATGGTATGATACAGAGATAACCAGTCCATGCCTAGTATGACCTTAAAGTCGGTCATATCAAGCAACAGAAGATCCCGCTCTAGTCTCATAACCACAGAATGTAACAATGCAGGACCGGTAGATCTGATCCACAATAATAGAATCGCCCACAGGAGTGGACACAAAGACAGGAGTACCCAAGGACTCACGAGGGACACCCAGGAAATGAGCAAATAGAGATGAAACATATGAATACATAGACCCTGGATTAAATAGTACTGAGGCATCACTACCGCAGATAGAAATAATACCTGTGATCACGACATCTGAGGCCACTGCATCTGGTATGCCAAAAAATCATAGAACCTAGCTGGAGCACCACCTGACTGGCCTCCACCTGACTGGACTCCACCTCTAGGATGGCCCCTACTCACATGCCTTTCGTCTCTGGGTGGCTGGACGTCTGGTGAGGCAGCTGGTGCTGTAATCATAAGCTGCTGACCCTGCTGCACTGCGTTGCCCTGAAGCCTATGGCAGAACTTTCGTACATTACTGATATCCCCGCACTCGAAAAACCCTCTCGGTACAGTGAGCTGATGACCTGAAGTCTGATCCTGATGACCTGAATACCCACTGGAGGAACCCTAGATAGCTAGTGGGCGGTAAGAACTCTCTGGCATGGCGCTGAAATACGGTCGCACTAGAACACCCCGAGGAGGTGGTTGTGCTGGATATGTAGGCCTGCTAGACTTACCCCTCACAAACTGGTGTTTGCCCCCAGCCGAGGCACCTCTGAACTCTCCTAAATACTGAAATTTCTTATCCCTCGTAGCCTGCTCCCAGATACGCTAATGTACACCCGCAATCCTCTTTGCTATCTCTACAACTAGCTCGTAAAAAGTCCCCATCTCAACCTCTCGGGCCATGGTGGCCTGAATGCCAGTGTGCAAACCTGTAACAAACCTCTGCACTCTCTCTGCATCTATGGGAATGATCATAAATACATGGCGAGACAACTCAGAGAACCTCACCTCATAGTCGGTCACTGATATCTAACCCTGCTGGAGCTGCTCGAACTGAAACTGTAACTCTTCCCTTTGAGAGGGTGGAATATACCTGTCCAGGAAAATATGGGAAAATCGGTCCCAAGTCATGGGAGGAGAATCTGCTAGTCTGCCGAGAAGTTTTGATTGCCACCACATACGGGCCCTGCCCTCTAGCTGGAAAGTGGTAAAATTCACTCCATGGGACTCCAATACCCTCATGTTGTGCAGCCTATCCCTACACCGATCAATAAAGTCTTGGGGGTCCTCATGTCGCTCACATCGAAAGATTGGGGGATGAAGCCAGTCCATCTGTCTAATAGCTTCTACGGATCGTCGGCCGCAGCTAGTTTGGGCTTAGGTATAGCTTCTGCAACTGGCTGAGCTCCTCCCACGGGTAGTGCACCCGGGGTCTGATATACGACAGCTGCATGCCCTAGAGCTTGATCGGTAGAGGTCTGTGCCCCCTCCTGTCTAGGATATGGCTGGATGTGCTGGAAATAAACCAGCCTGGGTCATAGAATCCATGAACTGCAACATACGACTCATGACCTCCTGGAATCCCTTTTCGGACATAAAATCCACAGGGGGTGGATCTATTGCAGGGACCTCGTCCTTCTCCTCAATAATATGATCCTCTGCTGGATCAACTGGTGGCATAGCTGGAGCAACTCTGGGATGCCCTCATCCCCTACCACAAGCTGGAGCCCTCCCTCGGCCTCTAGCAACAGGGGGAGCAGCTCCTCCATGGTCTGGAAACTCCATTGTGCGCGTTCTCATCATTTGTGAGAGAATAAGAGAAATATACTTACCACCACATCAACTACACGGTAGGAGATGAAGAAAGAGTAGTTTTCTAACACTCTATATCCTCTCGAAGATAAGTACGGACGTCTCCGCATCGATCCGTAAGACTCTATTAGGCCGGCTCATAACTTGTGAGACCTACGCAAACCTAGTACTCTGATACCATGTTTTCACAACCCGATTCTCTTATAGGCTGTGATGGCAGCAAACGCTACCGCTAGGCAAGCCAATAGTGAATTAAACCATGTTATTTTTCTTTTAATAAGTTTTCAAGTGATTAAATTCCATTAAATGAAAAGGTTAAGAAATCGTAAATTTGTAAGTAAATAGACGAAAGCAGCTGAGTGCAATCATAACCATAGAATAACCCAAAACCATATGCTTGCTAGTGTGTGTACCATGACCTGGTGTCATAAGTGTATGAGCACTAATAGATTATACAAAACTCTAGCCACTGTCTGAAATAAAAATAGACAGAAATAATGTAAAGGAGAGACTCTAGGTGCTGCAGGATGGCTCTTGAATCATCTCACCACTTGGCCTCGGGATGTTAGACCCCATATTTTCGTACGTAAGAGTACGTCGTAAGTCAATTGATGTAAGCTCAGAAATAAAATTATCTTTGAAAAGTTTACAAAGTTAGTTAATCATGTTAACGTAGAGGTTACAAATATTTAAGATCAAGAATACCAAGTACCAAGAGGGTTTGAAGGCTTAGAAGCTAAACACATTGAAGAAAATAAGTTTCGTTGAAAGTCGACAAGTTGGAAATGTTATAACATGTACTTTTGGGGTGTCACACCCCTTTTTCTACCCGCAAAGTAATATTGTGTGGATTAAAGGGTTTTTTCCAATTAAAGTGATAAAATTGAGTAGGGATTATTTTATTTACAGAGTCGCCACTTGGAATTGATTTTGTTGGTGTTCCAAGTCACCTTTTATTTGAATCCCTAATCAAAGAAAGATTTGACTCTATTATTATTGGTCTGCAAAAATAAAGTCCGGGTAAGGAATTCTGTTAACCGGGGAGAAGGTGGAAGGCATTCCCCAAATCCCGTGGTTCTAGCACGGTCGCTTTTATTGACTAAAATTTGGCTTGAATTATTTTTGGATAAAGTGTGTATTATGTGCCTTAAGTTACTATTGTCTAGTGCTGCTTAATAATTAATAATTTTGGCCTAGGAGCGTGCAAGCACACAAAGTCCTTATTTGATTATATGTATTAAAACAAAGAACGTGTCGGTACACATTGTTTAAATACAATTAATATTGAAAAAGTCAAGGAGCGGGAATGCACACATGACTACTTTATTAAAAACAAAATCGACCAAGGACCGCGTATGAACACATGGTCTACATCTCAAACGTGCTTAAAATTGCCTATCGCTTAAATTAATTAAAAAGCGCTTCTTTTTTTATTTATTACTTGTTTGACTGGAAAAAAAATATTATTATTAAAAATAATTTTCACTAATGCAAGACATTAAATTCGGGTAAGCTTATGTTAAGCTTTCATGGTATTGGGCCACTTATTTTATTTAACAAAAGATAATTTATTAATTTTAAAAAAAATGCCTATCTTGCTTTCTATTGTCATTGGGCCTACAAATTTTAGCTTATTTGGACCATGTTGCTTAAGAGCCTCGATGACCAAGACAACACAAAATAACAAGTATTCTTCTAAGCCCAAATTGTTTCTTACATTGATGTCCAAACTAAAATTTATTTTTTTTTCATAAAAGAAACTTACATGCTAATTATTATATTTTATCTTCTTAACCAACTATTTCTTAAGGACTAACATAATATTTCTACTCATCTACACCAATCATGGCACTAATCAAACTACACTCATTAACAACATAAAAACCACGACTAAATATAAAAACTACAAAAACGGTAATACTTCAATGCTAAAGAGAAGAACTATATTAAGTATAACATTATGTTGACTATAATTTAAAGCATCAAAATATTTGAAGTTAGAAGTCTTTCTTAGATAATTATACATGAACCATGAAAGTAACTCACGGAAAAGAGCCCAAACTAAACAAACATGGTTAAAAGTGGGGTCTTTATCTTTTTCTTAAACTAAGTAATCTTAACAGAATGCAATTTCAATCACATATATAAAGAAGAAAACGATAATTTAACTAATTTTTAACAGATTTACATGATGATAACACTAATATAACATTCATCTTGAAACAAAATCAGATCTAATATGTTCCATCAACCAAACCGGGATCAAATCCTTCTTATTATCATCAAGAATCTGCAATATAAGAATTTGAAAGTTACCTGGTTTGTGGAATAATAAAATACAGCAGTGCAGCAACAAAAAACTCAGCAGCAAATACAGTAAAAACAGCAGCAACTCAAGTGTTAAGACAACTCAGAAAACTCAACAAAGATGCTTGAAACTGGTAGCCATCAACTTCACAAATTGTCTAAGGGATATTTTTATTTTTCTCGAGGTTTTTGCACTCAAATAATCCTCACAAAACACTGAAATTTCAGCTTGTTATATGTATTATGCTGCTGATTTTTCTCAAATATATATGTTTTTTAGCAACTCTCCAAGATGTGTCTCAGTATAAGATAGAGTGTCCCTATTTTCAGTGAGTAAGGATCTCTGCATTCTAAGTATAAGAGAGTCCCTTTTATAGGAGAAAAGCAGCCCTTTCAATAGGCAAATAAAGTTAGATTTTTGGACAGATTTTGGTTCACCAAAAATCTGTCCAAAAGAGTGACTTTGTGTGCTAAACACTGTTCAAGGTCTGTCCCAAAGGTGAAAGGATAACCTAAAAATCTGCTGTGTCAGAAGCAAGGAGAAAAAAAATCCTTTCAGCCACCCTACTAGTAAAAGTAAGCTACTATTACCCTATTTTGTAATAAAATAAACTAAACTTCAGATTTTAACCATCAACAACAAACTACTTACTCAACACAAATCAAACTTGGACAACTATGAACTGACAAAGTATAGATGAGACTAAAAACGTAATTGAACTAAGTATTAAAACCAACTTGATGGGAATAAATTGGATTTGTGAAAACTAATTAGTAAACAAACAACTAAATTCACAAACTAATGCTCAAAACAGAACGAGCATCGTTAATAATCGAACAACGACTAACAACAACTAAATAATTGACTAACTAAGTGAACGATTTAACTAATACACTAAAGATCATGTTTAAATCAATAACGAATCTAACAAACCACTAAACTAAATAGAGATAGCTAATTAAATAAACCTAACTTGAAACTCTAATTAACAAGAAATAACCAAAACAGAATAAATAAATAAATAAATAAAAAATCAGAAACTAATCTACTAAATAAATAAATAAATAAATAAATCAGAAATTAATTAAAGAGATGACGATTATACCTAACAAGTATGCTTGAAGCCGTTCGAGCCACGAAAAGACGCCGGAGATGCTAAAAGGCGACTACCCGACTCTGAAACGCATGTTTCTTTCGGGTAGATGCTAGAACGAAATGCGTTTCAGCATCTCGCCAAAATAAATGAGTGTCTTTGAGTCGAAAAATAGCTAAAATGGGGGTTCGGGGCCTTTTGGCGTAGGTGAGGCGGTGGAGCCGTGGCGGCGGCGAGGAGCGGGCCGGCGGTGACGGGGATTTTGGGGGTGAAATGGGTAGGAAAATATAGGTCTCGTGGAGCTCTATTCATTCATGTATGTGTTGTAGGGTGGTATTGGCCGGAGCTGCAAGAATTTGGACCAAAAAGTGGCGGCTAAAGTTTCTTAGATCTAAAATTCAAGGAGTTTGAGGGTTTTTTTTTGAAGGAATTGGTTTGGAGATATGGGAAGAGGAGGTTGTGGAGATTATATGGTGTTAATTTGGAGGTGTTTGGAGGTGGTCCGCCGCCGGTGGGTGATTTTCGGCGGCGGTGGAGAGAAGAGAAAGAAGAGAGAGAGAGAGAGAAGAGAGAAAGAGTTATGGGTGAAATGAGGGAATTTTTCAGACTTTTGAGGCTTTAAATACCTCTTGAGAGATCAAATATGGACCATTAGATCAATGGGTGATCAATGGGTGAGATTTGATCTTGGGTCACTTAATGAAACGACGTAGTTTTGAGGCAAAACTACGTCGTTTCGGACCCTTTCAAAGGCAGCCCCTTATCTTGCACTTTTGGCCACTTTCTCTTTCAAATTTAGCCTAATTTCTTTCTTAATCCTACTTATTAAACTAAATTTACACAAACAAATAAATTAATTAAGTAACTTATTCAAATGATCAATTAACTAGATTAATTCACCAATTGAATAGTTAGTTAATTCCTAAAATGCACAAATAAAAAAAAAATTTGGTATTTTTATGATAGGAAATATGCAATCAAAGACACAAAAATTGGGAAATATAATTAAAGCAACAAAACCCTAATGACTTTAGGAGGTGTTAAAATAGTACAAAAATTAGGTATTCACATGGGGTGAGACTAGGGTGCTTAACATTATAAGGAGATTATGTTACATGTTATTTTAGTCGTATGATACCCGTGTGTTATGTTTTGAAGTCAAGCGAGTTGTGGAACAAAAGTTGGAGAAGGTTATCACAAGTTGCATTCATAAATATGTTGAAACTTAGGTCAAATGTAGCTTAGCTTTTCTCCCAATATACTTGGAATTGGGGGATGATATACCTGCAAAATTTAATATCTAAAATTTTAGTTTCTAACGCATTAAACCGTTCATAGATACAACATCGAAGTATAGAGATATTCGTATTTTCGCAAGACCGTGCAAGCAGCACTCAATGGAACCCACTTAGGTGGTGGACGGCCCTTGAACATTTTAAAGGGATTGGACGGCTTATTTTTGGTCATTTTCGACCAAGGATAGTTCACAAACTCTCTCAACACCTCTCTAACAGTTCTCATGGTTCCAAGTCTAATCCAATGGTATTTTACCGAAACCTAACCTCAAAAGTTAGCCTAAGTGAAGAAGAGAGTCTCTATGGTGTTGTGATGTGATTAAGGGTGCTTATAAGCTAAGGAAAGCTTTGGTTCGAGTTTTTCAAGATTATTTAAGGTATGTATAACACTCTATTTCTTGGGATTAATCTTATCTATGTGTTGGTTAAGTTATTTGGATGAAGAATTATAAGATAGAACTTGAAGTTGTATAAGAAATTGTTGTCTCTTATTGGACTATTTTGGAGTTGTATATATGACTTCATATGGCTGGAAATCGTGGGTAATAGATTGGTTATAATGTTCTTATTCTTGTTATGCTTGTAAATATTTTGAGTATGTTGATAAAGTTGTAAATAGGAGAAGAAGCAACCACACAATACCTAGAATTTGTTCATGTCATTGTTTTATCTTGTGGAGTTGTTTGATGTTACTTTTATAATGGATATAAGGTTGGAATGTCATTTCAATATATATGTTTGTATGATGGACCTATTGTTGGTTTTGTAAGTATAGGGGATATGGGAAAAAGAGTTGGGATTTGGTTCCAATCCAAGCTTGCCGCTCGTCGTGTTAAATAGCAGTTTTGTGCGTGACGTTTGTGCACTTGTTGTTGTGTAGATTGATTGGTGTTGTTGGGCTTTTGGTATATGGTATTGGAGAAGGCCCTTGTTACAGGGTAGATGCTTCCCAAATTTACATAAACGAGCTACTAGCTTAAGTTACGGACTTAGCCTTTACTCAGCACCGATTTTGAATCTCCTTATGCTATGGTAGACTGAGTTGAGTTGTTTGAAGAGTTGCTTGGAAGCTATTAAGGACTCAACGAGGTTAAGATATGTTAAGGCTAAACCCTTCCTTCATTTTGGCATGATCCCATAACTACATGTGTTTGAGAACGAGACATAAAGAGAAGTTCATATTCTTGAACTTATGTACATTATCATAGTCTCATATGTTACAATATCCTTCCTTATAGAGACTTTATATTCAGTTAAGTATTGTCTTCTTCCAGTCAAGAGAGTAGGTGTGTTTATATATATATATATATATATATATATATATATATATATATATATATATATATATATAAAGTATTACAATATTTTCACCACCATTGAGCTATAATCGGTCGGCATGCCCCTATTGGTCAACCTCTGATCAGATGGTAAGTTATATACCGAGCCTATTGTGGCCGAGCACCTATGAGCGAGCCTAGAATGGAAAAGATACCGAGCCTATTATGGCCGAGCGCCTATGAGCGAGATAACTAAGACAAAGCATTTATATGTACTGAGCCTTATAGGGCCGATCAACTATTTTATTTACTATATTGAGAGAGTTGAGTCAGTATCAACAGGTAAGCATATCTTCAGATCATCTTTGACTCCCAGTTACTTTTAGTAATTATATTATCAGTTCAGTTTCAACTTTCAGTTATTTTGTTGCCTTACATACTCGGTACATTATTTCGTATTGACATCTCTTTTGCCGGGGATGCTGCATTTCATGCTTGCAGGACCTGATAGACAGCTGGATAGACTTTCCCAGCAGACAGAGTCAAACATCAGCTTGGTTGGTAAGCTCCACTCCCTCGGAGTTACCAGGTCTAGACCTTGGAGTCCATTTTATATATACAGGTTTGATGGGTAGATCGAGGCCCTGTCCCGGCCATGATACAGGTCAGTTATCTCTAAAGGCTTGTAAACGAGTCCTGTATATTTTCTATATCAGTAGATGTTTATCGCGGCCTCGACAACCTGCATAGTTTATATATATATATATATATATATATATATATATATATATATATATATATATATATATATATATATATGAGCTTTTGGGTGTGTTTACCCCTCAGATGAGAGAGACGATATTTTAAGATGATTCAGAATATTGCCTCATCGGCCTAAGTTGAGGGTTACCCCTCCAGAGTTTACATTTACAGAGTGGTACGCTCGGGCCAAATATGGCACCTGGTGTCGGCCACGCCTCCCCAGGTTTGGGACGTGACACGGGATATCTGGGATACGCGCCGGTAGTATAGCCAGATGCACCTGCCTCAGATCCTGTACGATTAGTGCAGAAGTGTAGCTTGAGTACATAAATAATATGTACCCAGTAAGTATCTAGTCTAGTCTCGAAGAAGTAGTGACGAGGGATCGACTTCGACACTTACTATGGGCTAACAATATGAATACAAAAATTCCAAACAAGAATGAGTTATGTAATTAATAATAATAATGCATTAGCAAGCGGGAGCAAATAATTCTTTCACAAATTAATAAGTTCCAAATAAATTTCTATCATTGATAAGTGTAACCTCATAGGCCACAAAATAATATCAAGTATGATTAGGCTCCGAGTATTATTAAGCACGATTTATGTCGAGGTCGTACAACCCGATCCAGAATAACGTGTACACTGTTGAGGGATATATGACACGATCCATAGATATATCTATCTACTGTCGAGGCATTCGTCCCGTTCCACAAAAAGGGAGGATATTTTATAAGCATATGACTTAAATGTTAAAACAGGGCTAATACACAATATAATAAAATTTCCATTAACGATCAAGTAATCCGCTAAAAATTCAGGTGAGTGAAATTCGGTCTTTTACAATTCCTCTAAAAAGTTCTAATATAATTTGAGCACTTAAATTAACAAATAGGGTACGAACATTACAAGTAATCCATGATTTGGGTCCTAAGCTATCCGGACATAAGCATGTATAGTAGCTACGCACGGACTCTCGTCACCTCGTGCGTACGTAGCCCCCACAATTTGAAGCAAATATTAATTTAAATCACCTATGGGGTAAATTCCCTCTTACAAGGTTAGACAAGAGACTTACCTCGTCTCAAAGCTCACTTTCCATCCTCAAATTCACTCTAAATCCTCAACCCGGTGCCCAATATTCCGAAACTAGTCAAACGTTGTACACATCAATCAATATATGTTCAAAAGTTCATATTCTAACTATTAAAGCGATTACCCAACCCCAATTGAAAGATTCCTAATATTTATCCCCGGGTCCACGTGCCCGAATTTTGGAAACTTTCGTAGAAAGTTGTTACCCATAAACTCAAGAACTCAAATATAAATTTTTACTCAATTCCCTTATCATTTTCGTGGTTAAATCTTATTTTTATCAAAACCTAGGTTTTTCATCTATACCCATAATTTTTACAATTTTTCATGTTAAAATCTACCTATAATCTATGTATTAAACTCACATTGCATAGAAATTATATACCTCAATTAGCTAGGTGGAAATCCCCCTCTAAAAGCTCCAAGATCGCCCAAGTGTGTAAGAAATAAACTCAAAATAGCCTAAACCCCATTTTAAATGGACCACTCTGCCTCCAGCGATTTCGCATCTGCGGTCACTGGGCCGCATCTGCGGACTAAGGCCCGCTTCTGCAGAAGTGCCTTAGGAAGACTGACTTCGCTTCTGCGGACGGGATCCCGCTTCTACGCTTGTTTCTCTGCTTCTGCGGGCCACTAGCCAATTCCCAATGCCGCTTCTAGGGCCACAAGCTCGCATTTGCGGGCGCGCTTCTGCGGCAAGCACGTCGCACATGAGACCCTATTCCGCTTCCACGATCGTCTTCTTTGCATCTGCCCCTCCACAGGTGTGGTCCCTGCGCCACTTCTGCGATCACTGGGAAGCCTATGCTGGGCCACTTCTGCGGCCAATGGCTCGCTTTTGCGAGCTCGTACCTGCGGCTGGATTTCTGCAGGTGCGATTACACCAGAAGCTGGATGCTTCAACCATTTCCTCTAAGTCCAAACTTGATCAGCGCCTCGTCCGATTAATACCTGAGGCCCCGCCCAAATATACCAATAAGTTTGAAATCATAAGACGGACTCGCTCGTACCCACGGAATGCGAAAACAATATCAAAACTAAGAATCACACCCCAAATCAAATTTAATTAACTTATGAACTTCACGTTCTTCCCACTTACTCTAAACGCACTGAAACATACTTAAACTACTCGGAATGACATTAAATTTTGTGTGCAAGTCTTAAATCACCACACAAAACTATTCCCAGGATTGGAATCCCAAACGGACCTCGATAACACCAAAACTTACTCTATACCAAATTTTACGTGCAAGTCTTAAATCACAACACGGAACTATTCAACCTTAAGCACCCAAACGTTCCCGGATCATCTAAAACCCGATCCTAACATACGCCCAAGTCCATAATCATCATACGAACCTATTGGAACAGTCAAATCCAGGTTCCGAGGTCGTTTACTTAAAGCGTTGAGCAAAGTCAAACTTACCTCGTTTTGCCAACCTTAAGGAACCAAGTGTTCCGATTTCAGTCCAAACCCTTCCAAATCCTGAACTGACCATCCCCGCAAGTCATAAAATAGTAAAAGCATATATGGGGAGTCTTATTTAGGGGGACGAGGACCTAGGAAGTAAAATGACCAGTCGTTACAGTACATCTCCAACATTTTCATCACAAGAAGTTTTCGATGTTTATCCGGAGTCCTCAAAAAATCTGTCAGAGTTTCATCGTCTTCGATGTTAAACTCAACATAACAAGCAACCTCTTGCAGAGTAACAAAATACAGATATCTTCCGGTTACTTTAATATTCACTGAACGTTTGCTCACACTCATTTTTTACATAACAACGATATCAATTTATCGTACTCCATTGTAAGTGGTAACTAACATGACACTGTGGAGAACAACTGTAGCAAACCCTAATTTTTCGATCTTCAGACATTATGACAAAATGTAAAATAACTTAGCGAAACAAATATTTCGGAAGACTTAAAGGATGCTGGATGGATTTATGGATTTTTATCAAATTCAGAACCTCCTTAAACAAGAAAAAACCCAGTACGGGGGTACAATTAGTGGATGTATAGCGCGTGCATAATAAGCGCTATACCCATATACATTATTGATGGGTCAGTTAAGTACATGTGAATTATTGGTGGGACCACATTTATATATAGCATAGTTATTTACCGTGCTATATCTTAACGGACAAAATTATCATTAAAGTATAACGCGATGAATAACTGCGCCATATATAAAATGATGCCGAATTATTTTTAACTTATTTGTGTCTCTTGAGTCCAAATAAATCATACTATGGTTACGGATTCTAATTTCGACCGACCAATAATTTTGTATTTTGCCCTATTTGTTTTGCAGATTCATCGCACATAAAAGATTGACATGAAATACACGTGTTTATACCACATTCCACCGATATAATCAACTACGCCACAGGTTGTCTAAGTGTACCAAACCTAAGTACTTTGCAAATTAAGGCAGATTTTGAACAATTTTTTAGGATATTTTCTTGAGAGATTTCTTGAAATTATTACCTATTAGAGTAGTTTTTGAGATAAAAGCTGGAGTAGGTTGTTTTGGGCCTTGAGCTTAGTTAAGACGGAAACCTTTTAGCTTCATCTCCTTGTTGGATTGCTACCTCTTTGCAAGTCTACATACTTTTACTTTGATTATACTCACTCCGGTCCACAATAAGTGATTAATTTATCTTGGACATACCCATTAAGAAAATACAAAATTTTAGACAAAAATAGTTAGTGTGACTAAACTACCCTTAATTTAAATGTTGCAGCATAGTTAATGTGAGAAGTAAAAGACTTTTTAAGGATACATACATAAGGGTAATTTTGAAAAAATAAATTGAACCTTTTCTGGATTATATAAATGAACACTTATTTTGAATTAAAATAAAAAGATAAATTGGTCGTTTATTGTGGACCGGAGGGAATATGCTTTACCACAAATTTACTGGGTTCTTAATCATTTGATGTACTCCATTTGATTTTAGTAGTATCAGGGTAGTAACGTCTTTACTGTAAACTTGAATTGCAATGTCAACGTAGAAGTTAATTGGTTGAAATTGGTAATCACTTACGCTTATCCACTCCTCTCCATAATTTAATTTGAGAAGAAGTTAGTTGGTCGCAATTGGTAATTACTTTTGCTTAACCACTCCTCTCCATAATTTAACTTAAAAGAGTGTTTTTCTCTCGAAGTTATGGCGCCGCCAGAAAAGCAATAAAGAAGCACTAAAAGCTAGCTACAGGCGCCTAATTAATTAGGCGAGGGCATTTCTGTCCCTCCTCTTTTATCAAGGTTAAGGGTAGTTTGTTTGTAATTAATGGAGTTTTGAGTCTTAATTATTCATATCTTAGATATTAAGTGTATTTATTTTTAAAGTCTGAATTTTAATTATTCAGATCTTAATCATTAAGTGTGTTTATTATTTTTACTTCACAGCCACTTAATGGGTTCGAATAAATCTGTATGATTAAGATCCATAACAAAGACTTAATTTTATTAAGATGCTATCATCCAAATTCATTATTAGTTATCGCCACCGCCTACCATTATCAACTACCAATATGCCACTACCACCACCATACTAAACCACCATCACCACCATCATCCTCAATCATAGCCGCCACCATAATCGACTACCACCACCTGCCATCCGCACCACTCCCAACATCATCATTCTCAACCACAAATACTCATCCACCTCAACTACCACAACTAACCACTCCATCACCATCAACAATCATAACCGGCACTACCCATCATTATAAACTACCACCACCCACCACCAGTAGCGAAGCCACATGGTCCTAAGGGTCGTCGAAAAATTGTACTGTGTATATAGATAAAATATTACGTTTTAGAGGTATATAACACATATTGAACACCCTTTGTCGAAAATATTTTTCACTTCTTTTAAATTTGAACACCCTTAGAAAAATTTCTTGTTTCACCAATGCCCACCACCCTTCCTCAATCATAACTTCCACCACCACCCGCCATTATTAACTATCACCACTCACCACCACCATCCTCAGTCATAATCGCCACCACTACTAATCACCACTATCTACTACCCTGAACCACCACCATCAACCAAACCTACCACCAACCACTACCTCTAGTCAGTATTCACAAGCACCACCGTTAGCCATCACCACCAGCAACTACTATATTTTTTTATAAAAAAATATTTTATTGATAGAATATTCTATTAATTAGTATTTCATATGAATTTTATGTTTATTAATTTTCAAATAAAGATAAATTTTATACAATCAGATATTAGAAATTAAATATTCTTAATCATTTAGTATTCAGATCTTAATACACATCTTAATATTCAAATGTGTATTCAGATTTAAATGTTTTAATCTTAATACACATCTCGATATTTAGATATGTATTTAGATTCAGACGTGTTAATCTTAAAAAAAAAAAATGAAGCCTAATCCACTTGATACAAAGATAAATAATGTAGAGAGGAGGCGCCTCAACGTTACTTCATGGTTCATGGTCTTAAAAAGGAGTTGGTATTATGATTTTCAACGAAATGTTTTCCTTGTCCTTTTTAATGTTTTATATATATATATATATATATATATATATATATATATATATATATATATATATATAATTTGCACGCGCGATGCGCGGTCGGATATAATACCAATGAATTTAAGTTTTAGCTAATTAAGAAATTTCACGAAATATAAAGAATATAAAATGCTCAAACTAAAATTAAATTTAGATAAATTTCATCTTAAGACTACTAATTACGAAAATAAAAACATTTAATTATAATTATTCATATATTAAAAGATGAAAAATATATAAACTAAATACAAACTTTTATATTAGCAGAACCGTTACCTTTTGTCTTGTCAACATAAATTTAATAGTACCTTTCTTGTTTTTGGAGAGTACATACTACATACCTTGTACTATTTAAAATAAATAAAGTTAAACTTAAATATCTAAAAGTAGATTGTATAAATCTAGAACACAATTGAAGCTTATCTTGACGAAAACAAACCCTTTTGTTGCAAGGGTATCAGATAAAACAAATAACATCTAAAGTATCAATAAAATTTTTATTTTTGGGTAGGAAATACTTTTACTCTTGCCCAAAACCAATATGAAATGAGCCAACCACAAAAAGAAAAGGATAAGAAAATACACCGAGAGTATTGTATTAAGCGTATTCTTCATGACTAGCCTCGCTATTGTCAATCATTCTCATTGCGATGCGTTTTTATTTTGTGCTTCATCTGCATAAAAAAACAAATAAATAAAATAGTCAACTTTCACTATTTTTAAATTATAAACTTACAATAAACAGAAACGGATCTAAAATTCTAATTCTATATGTTCAATATTTAAAAAATTTTATATTAAACTTATTATATTTTTAAAGTTATAAATTTAAATTATTATTTTTTACACTTTCAATGAATCCCGTAATTCTATGTTGCATCCGCCCTAACAATAAGAAGAACATATGGAAAAGAAAAGAAGTAAGAAAACCTTGAAGTTTAGAAACTGCCAATAAGAGCTTTGCCTTTTTTCATTTTGTTCTTTATCTACATCCCACAAAACTAACCAGAGTAGTTAATTTTCACTATCCTAATATACACTACTAAAAATTCATTAAAAATCAACTAAATATTTTTGACCAACATTGATCGGTCAAAAAAATAATCAAAAACCGTCCGGCTTGGACGGAAACTGGAATAAATTTTTTTTATATTTTTTTAAAATTAAATACCGACCAACATTGGTCGGTAAATTGGTCAACGAATTGACCCAGCTGGTCAGACAAGAAAATTTTGGATTACCGACCAACGTTGGTCGGTAATCTGGACCCAATTTTTTAAATTTTAATAATTATTTTATTATTTAAAATATTTTATAATATTTAAGAATTTATATTTAAAATTACCGACCAACGTTGGTCGGTTAATGCAGGGGAAGCATTTACCGACCAACTTTGGTCGGTAATTGTTATTTTCTGCAAAATAACCGACCAAAGTTGGTCGGTTATTACGTCAACATTGGTCAAACTTTTGAATTACTTTTATATTTACTATCTAAATAATATAAATGTAATTCGTTAACACTTTTGTAATACAAATAATGAATACACTAACATATACTATATATAACATGCTATATATGTAGTTAAAGTAGTACAACGAAGCGTGTTATATATATATATGTATATGTACACACACACACACACTAACATATACTATAACAAGCGTTAAAGTATTACAGAAAAAGTGTCTGTGTGTGTGTGTGTATATATATATATATATATATAGAGGTATAGCCGTATATATATAAGAACACGAAGCGATAGGACCACATGGTCGGATTCTTTTAGGGATAGATTTGGGAAGATACTAATTAGTATATATACTTTATCATCAAATATATCTATTTGTAAATTGATTCATCGACTTATAACTTACTTAGATGCATCGATGAATATTAAAAATAAAACGTTTGACCTATATCGACTAATAGTAAAAACAAAACGTCTCGACCTATATCGATTAATCTATGTCATGCATTATTAGTGATGAATGAATAAAAAATAGAAGAATTAATACTAAACATCTTTGACATATATATATATATATATATATATATATATATATATATATATATATATATATATATATATATATATGTATCATGTATTTCATGTCAGTAGCTATTAGTATTAAGTAAACGAGTTAAATTAATAGGTCAAACATGGTCAAACTTTAACAAGCTATATATATACATACTAACATATACTATAACAAGCTATATATATAGTTAAAGTATTGTGTGTGTGTGTGTGTGTGTGTGTGTGTGTGTGTATATATATATATATATATATATATATATATATATATATATATATATATATATATATATATATATATAAAAACACGAAGCGCTAGCACATGGTCGGGTTCTTTTAGGGATAGACTTGTGAAGATCCTAATTAGTATATATACTTTATCATCAAATATATCTATTTGTAAATTGATTCATTGACTTATAACTTAAGATGCATCGATGAATATTAATCGATGATTCATCAAAACGTCTCGACCTATATATCGATTAATCTATGTCATGCATTATTAGTGATGAACGAATAAAAAAAGAAGTTATTAGCATCAATTACAATATAGTGTATGTGTGTGTGTGAGAGAAATTACTCACATACTTAATTATAACTTAAAAAATTTACTTAGATAGATGCTATTATAATTTATTAAAAGTAAATAGTTAATATAATTATTTATAAAGATTATGCTTATAGTTTATAATTATTTATAATATTTGTATAGTTAAATAAAATAAATGCTTATAGTTTATAATATTTTTTTTTATAGTTTATAATATTTTAAGAAAAACAACACAAAAAAAAAAGAATTTAATTTTTTTTTAAAAATAAACCGACCAAAGTTAGTCGGTTTTTAGTTAAACGGTCAACACTTAATGTACCGACCAAAATTACCAACCAACTTTGGTCGGTAATAATGAGAATTGAAAAACGGGGGAACCCCCATTTCTCTCTTATCTTCTCCTCTCCTTTTCTATTTCCCTCACTCAATACCTTCCCTTCTCCTTATCTATTTCCCTCACATAAATTTTATTTCCCACCCCGCATCACTACCGCCTAGCCCCCGCCGTCGCCGCTGCCAGTGCCGCCCCTCTCCTTCTCCATTTCCTAAAAATTCTAGGTTTGAATTACAACCCATTTATTTATTATTTCTAGGTTTTGTTAATTAGTTATGAATTAGTTTCAATTGATTAGTTTTTCAATTATTTGAACATTTCCTTTTATTGAGGATTAGGGTTTATTTTAATTAGTTATATTAATTAGTTTTATTAACTAATTAGTTTTATTAATTAATCAATTAGTTATGAATTAGTTTCAATTGATGAGTGTTTCAATTTTGAGTTTGTATTGTCTTGAATAGTTTAGTTAGAATTAAATTATTAACTTTGTATTGTCTTGAATAGATTAGTTAGAATCTAGGGTTTACGATTTATTTTTGTGAATCGAACTTTTAGGGTATGGGTTAAATTTCTTTAGTTTAGTTAGTTTATGTTTAAACTCGTAGGATATAAATTGAAATTTTAGTTTTTAGGATTTGTTCTTGTGAATTGAACTTTTAGGATATGAATTGAACTTTTAAGATAAGAATTGGACCTTTTGGATATGAATTAAACTTTTAGGATATAAATTGGTGTAATTAGAAAAAAATAATTATCTTGAATTAACTAAAAAAGATATAATTAATTTATAATTGTAGAATAAATTAATTTGTTCTTGTAAATCAAACTTTTAAGGTATGAGTTGAATTTCTTTAGTTTAGTTAGTTTATGCTTAAACTCGTAGGATATGAATTGAAATTTTAGTTTTTAGGATTTGTTCTTGTGAATTGAACTTTTAGGATATGAATTGGACCTTTTTGTCACGACCCAAAATCCTAACCTGTCGTGATGGCGCCTATCTCAGTACTAGGCAAGTCGACAACATCAATAACCCACGATTTCCTTTAAATTTTAAAAACGTAACGTTTAATACAATACCAAAGATCTAGAAATTTTCGATACAACACTCCCAAAACCTGGTGTCACTGAGTACATGAGCATCTAATATGAATACAAGTCTAGAAAATACGGTCTATAATAGTCTGAGACCAAATACAGTAAACAAGGAGATTGAGAAGGAGAGACAAGGTCTGCGGAACACGGCAGCTACCTCAAAATCTCCTAAAATTCAACTGCGCGAAATGATCAACACCCGCTATGTTCAGGAACACCTGGATCTGCACACGAAGTGCAGGGTGTAGTATGAGTACAACCAACTTAGCAAGTAACAATAATAACTAAGGAACTGAAGATAATGACGAGCTACACAGTCATAGTTCACTTTCAGTAGTTCCAGCAAGGAATAGACATGCTTTCAAATCTGGCAGTTTAAGTCAAATCAATTTTATACAGTTCAATTTCAAGTAATTCAGATATAAATTCTTTTAGAGATTTCACAACAATGATAGATAGCAACCAAGTGCAACAACAAATGAAAGCAAGTACAACCTCTCAAGAAACAGTCACTCAACTCATCACAACAGCTCAACCACTCGGCTCTCAGCCCTCAGCACTCACACTCAATGGGTACCCACGCTCACTAGGGGTGTGTACAGACTCCGGTGGGGCTCCTACAGCCCAAGCGCCATAATCTGCACGGACAACTCACGTGTTGCACGGACAATTCACGTGCTATAATATCCTTCACGGACAACTCACGAGCCATAATATCCTTACCTCACTAACAGGCCATCGGCCTTACTCAGTCCTTCACCTCTCTAGTCTCCCGTGCTCTCAGAAATCACAAAGATCAGCCCAAACAAAGATAACATAGTGCATAAACAAATATCAAGAAAGACTGAGATATGATTCGCTAATAAAATCAAGACTGAGCACAAGCAATAAGCAAATAATTCAACAAGTTTGTGACCTCTGTGGGTCCCAACAGTACTATCACATAGCCTAAGCATGATTTTTAACATGATTTACAGTTAAATTACTTCAACACAAAGAGAGCTTATAGCTAACAATAGGTTATTCAACTTTACAGTTTCACGGGACGGACCAAGTCACAATCCCTTCGGTGCACGCCCACACGCCCACACGCCTATCACCTAGCATGTGCGTCACCTCCAAAATAATCACATGACATAAAATCCGGGGTTTCATACCCTCAGGACCAGATTTATAACTGTTTTTTACCTCAACCCGTGTAATTATTTATTCCGCTATGCCCTTGCCATGAGAATTGGTCTCCGAAAGCCTCGTATCTAGCCACAATTAATTCTAATCAGTCAATACAAATTATTGTAATTAATTCCATAAGGAAATACTAATATTTCCAATAAAATCCGAAATTAACTCAAAACATCGCCCTTAGGGCCCACGTCTCGGAACCCAACAAAAGTTATAGAATATGCACGCCCATCCAACCACGAGTCCAACCATATAAATTTCACCGAAATCCGACACCAACTCGATCCACAAATCTTCAATTAAAGTCTATGAAGATTTCTACCATTTTCAACACAATCCTTACCCATTTGAACTTAACAATCTTTCCACAACCTTATTGGTATGTATATATGATACTCTACACCTAATAATCATACTATTAATCACCCATCTTTACTCTAAACCCGAAATTGAAGAATTAGAGAAAGAAATTCTTACCTCTTTGAAGCCCTAGCAAGATCCTTGTGAAATCTTCAAACTTTGAACAATAATTGATGGATAAATCACTAAGTCTTCACTCTCTCTCTCTAAAATGCTCTCACCTCTCTCTAAAATATCAGATTTTGGCTAAAAAATGAGCTTCAAGGGCTATAAATCGAAATCGGGTCGGGTCAAAAATTAGAAAGAATGAAAGCTCCGACGCAGTTATGCGGTCGCATATGTGATCGCATAACAGGTATGCGGTTCGCATACCAGCCGCATAATTTGGCCTCCAAATCTGGGCGTTACTGACCTATTCTGCGGTCATTATGCGGTCCGTATACTTGTTCTGCAGTCGCATAATGCACCGTAAAATAGGTCTGCGGTCGCATAGTGCACCGCAGATTTTTCTCAAATCTTGCCCTTCTCCTGCTCCACTTTGCGACCATTATGCGGTCCGCAGAGTGATTATGCGACTGCATAGTGGTCGCAGAAATGACCATTTTTCGATAAAATTTCCTTTACACATCGGTGCATTGTTCAACCCAAAAAGTTCGAGCCTTTTCATCTACCTCGGCACTACCAAACCTTAGTTTCCTTAGCAAAATTTCTCTGGGGTCATTACACATAAGTTAACATCCGGTCAACCTTTTCAACTTAAATTCTAAACTTGGGAACTAAGCGCTCCAAATCATTTCAAAACCTCATCGAACCCAAACCAATTACCCCGTCAAGCCAAATAACAACTGTAATTCACACTGGACACCGTACAAATAATGCCGCCAAATTTTCAAGGCATGAACAATAGCTGCTAACTCCAGATCGTGGACTGGATAATTCTTCTCATGCACCTTTAACTATCTGGAAACATAGGCAATCACCCTACCGTCTTGCATAAGTACTACGCCGAGACCAATACGCGACGCATCATAATATACAGTATACAACCCTGAACCTGTAGGCAACACCAATACTGGAGCTGTAGGCAAAGCTGTCTTGAGATTCTGAAAGCTCTCTTCACATTCATCCGACCACCTGAACAGAGCGCCTTTTTGGGTTAATTTAGTCATAGGCGATGCAATTGATGAGAAACCCTCCACAAAACGACGATAATAACCTGCCAAGCCGAGAAAACTCTGAATCTCAGTAACTGAAGAGGGCCTGGGCCAATTCTGAACTGCCTCTATTTTCTTCGGATCCACCTTAATTCCTTCATTGGACACTATATGTCCCAAGAATGCCACCGAACTAAGCCAGAACTTGCACTTAGAGAATTTAGCATAAAGTCTCTCCTCTCTCGGCCTCTGTAATACAATACCCAAGTGTCGTGCATGCTCCTCCGGGTTACGTGAGTACACCAGAATATCATCAATAAATACCACGACAAATAAATCAAGATATGGCTGGAATACACTATTCATCAAATGTATAAATGCTGCTGGGGCATTGGTTAGCCCAAAAGACATCACAAGAAATTCATAATGGCCATAACGAGTTCTGAATGCCGTCTTCAGAGTATCCGAATCCCGAATCTTCAACTGGTGATACCCAGACCTCAAATTAATTTTGGAGAACACCCTCGCTCCCTGAAGCTGGTCAAATAAATCATCAATACATGGCAAGGGATATTTATTTTTGATTGTAACTTTGTTCAACTGCCTATAATCGATGCACATCCGCATAGTACCATCTTTCTTTTTCACAAACAGAACCGGTGCACCCCAAGATGACACACTAGGCCTAATAAAACCCTTTTCAAGGAGTTCCTGAAGTTGCTCTTTCAATTCTTTTAACTCAGCTGATGCCATACGATACGAAGGATTGGAAATGGGCTGAGTGCCCTGCACCAAGTCAATACCGAAATCAATATCCCTATCGGGTGGCATACCCGGCAGGTCTGCAGGAAATATATCTGAAAAGTCTCGCACGACCGGTACTGAATCAATAATAGGAGTATCTGCATCAATATCTCTCACAAAGGCCAAATATGACAAACATCCCTTTCCAACCATACGTTGGGCCTTCAAATAAGAAATTACCCTGCTAGGAACAAACTCTAGAGAACCCCTTCATTCAACCTTAGGCAACCTCGGCATCATCAACATCACAGTTTTTGCGTGACAGTCCAGAATAGCATGACATGGAGACAACCAATCCATACCTAGGATTACATCGAAATCAACCATACCGAGTAATAAAAGATCAACCCTAGTCTCCAGTTCCCCAATCTTGCCCTCCTCCTGCTCCACTTTGCGACCATTATGCGGTCCGCAGAGTGATTATGCGACCGCATAGTGGTTGCAGAAATGACCATTTTCCGACAAAACTTTCCTTTACACATCGGTGTATTGTTCAACTCGGCACCACCAAACCTTAGTTTCCTTAGCAAAATTTCTCCGGGGTCATTACACATAAGTTAACATCCGGTCAATATTTTCAACTTAAATTCTAAACCTGTTTAGTTAGTTTATGTTTAAACTCGTAGGATATGAATTGAAATTTTAGTTTTTAGGATTTGTTCTTATGAATTGAACTTTTAGGATATGAATTGAACTTTTAAGATATGAATTGGACCTTTTGGATATGAATTGAACTTTTAGGATATAAATTGGTGTAATTAGGAAAAAATAATTATCTTGAATTAACTAAAAAAGATATAATTAATTTATATTTGTAGAATAAATTAATTTGTTCTTGTAAATCGAACTTTTAGGGTATGGGTTGAATTTCTTTAGTTTAGTTAGTTTATGTTTAAACTCGTAGGATATTAATTGAAATTTTAATTTTTAGGATTTGTTCTTGTGAATTAAACTTTTAGGATATGAATTGAACTTTTAGGATTTGAATTGGACCTTTTGGATATGAATTGAACATTTAGGATATAAATTGGTATAATTAGAAAAAAATAATTATCTTGAATTAACTAAAAAAGATATAATTAATTTATAATTATAGAATAAATTAATTTGTTCTTGTGAATCGAACTTTTTGGGTATGGGTTGAATTTCTTTAGTTTAGTTAGTTTATGTTTAAACTCGTAAGATATGAATTAAAATTTTAGTTTTTAGGATTTGTTCTTGTGAATTGAACTTTTAGGATATGAATTGAATTTTTAGGATATGAATTGTACCTTTTGGATATGACTTGAACTTTTAGGATATAAATTGGTGTAATTAGGAAAAAATAATTATCTTGAATT
The DNA here is from genome assembly GCF_000715075.1 of Nicotiana tabacum. Classification (NCBI taxonomy): domain Eukaryota; kingdom Viridiplantae; phylum Streptophyta; class Magnoliopsida; order Solanales; family Solanaceae; genus Nicotiana; species Nicotiana tabacum. The sequence continues at coordinate 87,800,660 of NC_134081.1, read as the reverse complement.
AAATAAAAAAGATATAATTAATTTATAATTGTAGAATAAATTAATTTTTTCTTGTGAATCAAACTTTTAGGGTATGGGTTGAATTTCTTTAGTTTAGTTAGTTTATGTTTAAACTCGTAGGATATTAATTGAAATTTTAGTTTTTAGGATTTGTTCTTGTGAATTGAACTTTTAGGATATGAATTGAACTTTTAGGATATGAATTGAACCTTTTGGATATGAATTGAACATTTAGGATATAAATTGGTGTAATTAGAAAAAAATAATTATCTTGAATTAACTAAAAAAGATATAATTAATTTATAATTGTAGAATAAATTAATTTATTCTTGTGAATCGAACTTTTTGGGTATGGGTTGAATTTCTTTAGTTTAGTTAGTTTATGTTTAAACTCGTAGGATATGAATTGAAATTTTAGTTTTTAGGATTTGTTCTTGTGAATTGAACTTTTAGGATATGAATTGAATTTTTAGGATATGAATTGGACCTTTTGGATATGAATTGAACTTTTAGGATATAAATTGGTGTAATTAGAAAAAAATAATTATCTTGAATTAACTAAAAAAGATATAATTAATTTATAATTATAGAATAAATTAATTTGTTCTTGTTTTATTTGTATAGATGGAACATCGTACTTGGATGTACAATAGGAATTATCCTAATCGGCGGGGATTGCGGGAGGATTTTGTAGAAGGGGTTGATGACTTTATTAGACATGCAATGTCACTTCCACCATACCAGAGTGAATGAGTAATTAGGTGCCCTTGTGTCAGGTGCGATTGTATGAAGTTTAAAAAATCGGAGGTAGTTAAGCTTCATCTTTATAGGAAGGGGTTTATAGAGAATTACTTTGTGTGAACTAATCATGGAGAGATCGATGGTAGCCGTGGGATATTTCATAACATGGTTGTTGGTGAAAGTAGTAGGTCGGTGGAGAATACAAATCTTGATTCTAGAATTCAGGATATGGTTGCGGATGCTTTTGGAATGCACTTCGGGGGTGAGCCCAATGAAAATGTTGAACAAACTCCTAATGATGACGCAAAGCATTTTTATGAACAGTTAGAGGAAGTTTGTCGTCCACTACGTGAAGGAAGGTCGCACTCTGAGCTGTCTGTAGCAGTTAGATTACTAAGTTTCAAATTTGATTGGAATATTTCTCAAGCAGCCATGGACTCTTTCATTGACCTTATGAGTGAACTAGTTGACCCTAATATCAACTTACCTGGTGATTTCTATAAGAAAAGAGATTGGTTTCTAAGTTAGGACTTTCGTCAATGAGAATTGATTGTTGTGAAGATGGTTGCATGTTATATTATAAAGATGATGCAACTTTAGACAGTTGTAAATTTTGCGAAAAGACTCGTTTCAAGAGGCTTTCCAGCGGGAATATGGTCGTTGTCAAGGCGATGCATTATTTACCTCTTATACCTAGGTTAAAGAGGTTATATGCGTCGATGAGTTCTGCTCCTCATATGAGATGGCACTTTGAAAATAGAAGATCACCTGGTGTTATGTGTCATCCTTCAGATGGAGAAGCTTGGAAGCACTTTGATAGGACATATCCAGATTTTGCTAGTGAACCAAGGAACATTCGGTTAGGTCTGTGTGCGGATGGCTTCACGCCTTTTTCTATATCTGCGACACCATATTCATGTTGGCCTGTCTTTCTTACACCTTATAATCTACCACCTGAGTTGTGTATGACTAGTCCATATATATTCTTAAATTGTATTATCCCCGATCCACGTAATCCGAAAAGTTTGATTGATGTATATTTGTAATCTTTGATTGATGAGCTAAAACAATTGTGGTATGATGGTGTTGAAACATATGACATATCAACCAAGCAGAATTTCAATTTGCGTGCTAATTTAATGTGGACTATTAACGATTTTCCTGCGTATGGAATGTTGTCTGGGTGGATGTCTGCTGGGAAGCTAGCTTGTCCTTATTGCATGGAAAATAGTAAAGCGTTCACTTTGAAACATGGCCAAAAGCAATCGTGGTTTGATTCTCACCGTCAATTCTTGCCTGATGATCATGAGTTTAGAAGGATGAAAAATGCATTCAAAAAGAATAAAGTGGAATATGATTCTCCACCTCCGATACTTTCAGGTGAGAAAATTTGGGAGAGGGTCCAGAATTTCAGTAAAGTTACTGAGGCTCCACCTTATAGATTCCTCGGATATAGTGTTAATCATAATTGGACGAAACAGAGTATATTTTGGGAGTTGCCTTATTGGAAGGATAATCTTCTCCGACACAACCTTGATGTCATGCATATTGACAAGAATTATTTTGATAATTTGTTCAACACAGTGATGGATGTTAAAGGTAAGATAAAAGATAACCCGAAGGCTAGAATGGACTTACAAGAATATTGCAGGCGATTTGAATTATACTTGCAGACAGCAAACAATGGTAAGGTGTTCAAGCCCAAAGCAAGTTACACATTCACTTTGGAGGAAAGACGACAAATTTGTGATTGGGTTACGAAATTGAAGATGCCTGAGGGTTATGCGTCAAATCTTGGGAAAAAAAAGTAGATATGGAGGTAGGGAAGTTGAGCCATTTGAAAAGTCATGACTGCCATGTTTTCATGGAGACCTTAGTGCCTATTGCATTTTGTGGTTTGCCTGAAAGAATCTGAAAACCCATCGCAGAGAGTAGTTTGTTTTTCAAAGACTTGTGTTCTACCACATTAAGGGAAGAAAACCTACTTCGGATGGATGAGAACATTCGTGTAATTTCTAGTAAGATGGAAAAAATATTCCTATGTGGTTTCTTTGATGTGATGGAACACCTTGTACACGAGGCACGACTTGGAGGGCCTATTCAATACAGATGGATGTATCCCTTTGAGAGGTAATATTATATGTTTGATGTAATATTCTATTTTATTTGAATGTTCTTGGCTAACATGACATTATGTAGGACAATTGGCAAATGCAAATAATTTTTTAAGCAGAGGAATAGGATTTAAGGATCTATATGCGAATCCTATCTTGCAAAGGAAACTGCACATTTTTATTCTTATTATTTTGAGAGTAACGTGCCATGTTCTAGGAATAGGCCCAATAGGCACACGGTTGAATGTGTGAATGATCCATTATATCCACCAATGTCCATATTCAATCAACCAGGCCGATGTTCTAAGGATGTTAGAAAGAGAAGTTTGAGTGATATAGAGTACAAGTCAGCTATACTTCATGTGTTGCTAAATTGTCCCGAAGTTGTACCATTTCTCAAGTAAGTATTGATTTATTAGTTATCAAAATGTAAAATTTACTGTGACTACATATTGATGCAACTACTAAAAATATTTGATGTGTCACAGTCACTTCGTGGGTCAATTTGGCCATGATGCTGTATATACGAGATTTGATACGTGGTTCAAACAGTTTGTAAATATATATATATATATATATATATATATATATATATATATATATATATATATATATATATATATATATATATATATAAGTGACCGCTATAAAAATTGATTCATAAGTTGTGCTAACTTATGAATTTTTTTAATACTATGTAGGTAAATAATCCAAATAATGGTGTAAATCAATTTTTGAAAGATATATCTTGGGGACCCGGGATTCATGTCACAACAATGTCTAAGTACGTAGTGAATGGTTATAAGTTTCATACAGAGGATTTCTCTAAAAATAAAAATAGCAACAACAACGGGGTGTGGGTTCAAGGTAGTGATGGCAACCAAGTTGGAGATATTGATTATTATGGTGTGGTCAAAGAAATATTACAATTAGAATATACAGGTTGGCCATATAAGAAATTGATACTCTTTAGATGCAAGTAGTTTGACCCAAATCCAACAAGAGGTACAAGAGTACACCACCAATACAACATAATTGAGGTTAATCATACGAGGGAGTATAATCGCTATGATCATTTCATAATTGCACATAATGTTAGGCAAGTGTATTATGCTCCTTATCCATTGCGGCAGAATAAGTCTGATTGGTAGGTTGTAATAAGAACTAAGCCTGTAGGTAAGGTGGAAGTCGAGAATGTGTTAGATGTCTCATATCAAAATGATATCTCCAATGTTCACCAAATAGTGGACGATCAGTTAGAAAATGATTTGGAACATCCTGAACGCATATTGGAAGAAGTTGATATAAATGAAGTAACAATTATAGAAAATGAGGACGAAGAATCAACAGATGAAGCTCAAACAAGTGAGGATGAAGAATTCTCGGACGAGGAACAATACGTCGATGAGGATTAAAAAGTTGGTTTTCTAAAGCACTCTCATTTTATAGCTAGTTTCTTATATGTTTCAATCTAAATGTGTATTATATTATGCAGATGGCATGCAAGGGTCAAGGTAACAATGACCCTACTAGTTCTCGGGGTTGAGAAAAGGGTAGGAAGGGAAAGAGGAGGGTAGAAAATAATAGTCCCTCTTGTCCACCCTTTTCAGAGATGCCTATGTCTTATCCTTCCTCATACGGCTATACTGAGCTGCCCCAACATCACGAGCCGTACACGTTCATTCGGACACCAGGTCTTCCACCACAGGGCCATAGGACTATACGTCCGACATACAATCCAGCTGCCTCACAGCCATCTGCATCGCAGCCATCTACATCACATCCACATGGATCACATCCCTACATATCATAGCCACATGGATCACACCTATCCATGTCACAGCCACTCGGGTCACAACCATTAGTATCACATCCACTTGGGTCACATCCAGCTATGTCGCAGTCACAGGGATCGCAACCATCTTCATCATCGACTCCATCTATTGCAGGCCTTCGCCTGCGAGGCAATAGTTTTGACCCGCCTACACCATCTTCACATGCCTCTGATACACATGCTTCGGATGGTGATGACGAGGTAGTGCATTATGATCGATATGGCAGGATCATCATAGTCCCTGAGGGGGATGGGTAAGCGTTATTCATTATTTTTGCGTCTATTGATTTGTAACATTTTTACTAAGATATTAATGTGTTTTTATTGTTAAATTGCAGGTTCAGGTCAGGTAATAAGACTACGAAGATAATTACCAATGCCATCAGAAAGCTTTATGATGTCCCTTATGCGACTTGCACTGAATGCCCATTCTCGCTGAAGGAGCAAATTATCAATCAATTTAAGGTATAAATATTCTTTTAAACAGTTTAATAATTTATATTTATGATGTTTCCATCTAATATTTAACTTTTAAAATACAGAGCAAGTGTGTATGGAAAGACCGCTATAGCACGGAAGTGGCTGCAAATTTTTATCATAAAGCTCGTAAGAGATTGGCGGATGCTTTTTCGGATACTAGAAAGAAGAATAAAAGGCTTGGCTAGTTACTTGAGAATTTGTGGAATAATTTGCAAAGGCAATGGCTTACCGCGGAGTTCTTAGAGAGGAGCGAAAAAGGAAAGAAATCTCGCGCATCCGAGAAGGGAGGCTCCTTGCACACTGGAGGTGCGATCAGCCTAGGGACAATAAAAAGAAGATTGGTACGTAATTGCTTAAATTATTTTACTTGTCTAAGTATATCTATTCTTTTTATTAACTATATTAATTTATTTGCAGGAAAAGAAGTATGGGCGTCCAATGAGTCATGATGAGCTATTCAAGGAGATGCATATTGTGAAGAAGAAGAAGAAAGAGGGGGATCAAGATAGGTGGGTCGAGGACCGGACCTCGACTGCATATGTAAGCTTTCAATTTTCTTTAAGTATTATAATTTACTTTTATAAAATTTTTAAAATACTGATTTAATTTAAAATAATATAGGGTCGCTACCAAAGTAACGTTGAGGAATTCATCCGTAGTCATCCAGCTGGTGAATCGGGTGAGCCAACCCAATCTTCGAACGAGGATACTGAAAGAATATGGTTGGAGTATGTTGGCGGTCCAAAATGGGGAAAGGTATACGGGCTTCCTACTAAAAACTTTCATCGCTTTAAGTGTGGAATGCGAGGAATAAGGACTTCCTCGCAAGGCAAGCAACTTAATAGGGAGAGCCTCTCCGCTATGCGGGAGATAGTGATAAAGCTCACATCCGAGCTAGAAGCAGCCAAGGAAAGAGAAAGGCTTAGAGATGCTCAATTCCTTAGCATGCAAGCTCAGATCAGAACTCTCCTATCTAGTGGAGCTTTTCCATTGTCCTGATCTCGTGAGTCATCTCCTGAGGGTCGACCTCCACGTGATCATTTCTCCCGTCCTGCTCGTGATCGTTCCTCCCGTCATGCTCGTAATCATTCCTCCCGTCCTCCCCGTGATCGTTCTTCCCGTACTCCACAAGACAGTTCTCTATACCGTCTTGTAAATGAAAGTTCATCAGACGGTGATGATGATGTTGTAGAAAATACCTTTCGACTTTTATATACTTTGAACTAGACAAATAGAACCAGTTTTGAACTAATTGTAATTAGTTTTAACTTAGTTTTGGATTTTTATGTTCAATTGAACTTTAATTTGTTAGTTTTAAAGTATTTATTGAATGTTTTGGTTGTTGTTGTGTTGTTGTTGTTATTGTTGTTGTTGTTGTTGTTGTTGTTGTTGTTGTTGTTATTAGGTGTATTGGTATGCTGGCATATGGTGTAGCTGTCAAAACAGGCATTTTATGCCAAAATTAAACCCAAAAAAACGACCAAAGTTGGTCGGTTTTTAATAATAAAAAATTATTCCAAAATACCGACCAAAGTTGGTCGGTTAATGAACATTGAATTCCCAGAATTCAACATTACCGACCAACTTTGTTCGGTATTTTGCCTGCACTGTTGAGGTTACCGACCATAGTTGGTCGGTAATGTTTAATTTTAATTATTTTTAAAAAATATATTTTCAACTATTGACCAATGTTGGTCGGTTTTTTTAAATTTTAATAATTAATAAAAAAATATAATTTAGTTAAACCGACCAACTTTGGTCGGTAAAATTAAATTAATAAAATATATTTCCGACCAAAGTTGGTCGGTATGTACTTAAACTTGTCAGATGATCGTTTTAAGCTACCGATCAAAGTTGGTCGGTAATTTCCGACCAACTTTGGTCGGTAAGCCATTCCGACCATCAAAACACCGTCCACACTCTAATGGCCGCATTTTGGTCGGTAATTGGCCATAACCGATCAACTTTGGTCAGTTTTTAGTAAATTTCTAGTAGTGATTTTCTGCAAATCAAAGCAGAATATATATATATATATATATATAAAAACCTTGAAGTTGCAAAAGTTTTAAAGAGACGCCTTCCGTTGAGAGAAGAAAGCAATGCAGTTCTGTGGAATATTAGGTGTGCTTAAATAGGAACAAAGACTGGTTAGATATCAGAATTGACTGGCTTTTGAAACCCAGTGTTAATCTGTTAAATTCGGGAAGGGAAAAAGGCGTTTCAAATATTTGAAGAGAACCTTTTAGTAATGAGTGTTTTCCAAAACGCATGGATAAAGTTGTAATGTATAAAATTTGTAAGGTCACATCTTTTAGAGAAAAAGAAATAATTAAAGGGAAATATGAGAAAAAATGCCATGAGAGAAGAGACAAATAGTAGTCCTTGCTTGGTATGTTAGCCATGTCAGCATTCCTTTCCCTATCTTATATATATATATATATATATATATATATATATATATATATATATATATATAAAATCACATCATTGTATGTTTCACGTCGTTAGCCAAGCTGGGAGTGCATGCAACGCCAGACTTCGAATTTTAATAATCAACCTCTTCTCCCTCGACTGTTACTAAACTATTGGGACATTGATATGCAGGGGTTTCATCGTTTTCCAGACAACTGTTGACCCGCAAGATCGCAATTTGATGTTAATAGAAAGACTAAGAACCAAGTAGTTTAGGTTATGCTTGAAACTCAAAATGGTTACATAAACTAATACATTACTAACTAATGTATACGAAAAAATACGACATGACACGTGACCGCTTAAAGGAAGGATACGTGGAACACAAAATGAGAATGACCATCGAACATAGCTATTTCGTTTGTCACCGGAAGTAATAACGATCATAAAAGGAGTATTAAATATTTTACGCCCGGTAACATTTAATACAGAATATTTTGCAGCATTAAGGATGATGACCCGTTACAAAGAATTTGGCATTTATGTCTAACGTTACATCTTCATCAATGACCTTCATAAGTGACATTAAAGAAGGATATGATCCTAGGACTTCCTTCCCTAGACATAGTTATAAATAGAGAGCTCAATGATCATTGTAAAGTACACGGATTTTCTGACTAACTTACACTACATTCAATAAAATATTTTAATATAATTTTATTTTCTTGCTTTTTATCTCATCATTGTTGTGCCCGAAAATTCTATTCCCGGACTCATCAGCTCTGTTGTTCCATCTATATTCTAAGGCTAAATATTTTATATTTCATCGGTTATTTCATTATCTTTTGTATCAAATTAATTCACTTGTCTATAAACCACAAACAAATTCAACTGTACCGTTTTACGGGTAAACAGTTTGGCTCCCACTGTGGGGCCTAGACAGCCATGCGATTAAATTAATCCTTGCCTTTATTACTAACATATTTGATTATTTTGTCTTAGAAGAAATCACAAAGGAAATGGCAGTTAACACTGTTAATGACACACGCAACCCTAAAATTCAAGGGGAACAACCTCATTTTGAGGATTCAATGAGTGACACTCGCAATGAGGGGAACGACGCCATACTGGTACATGACAGGCGGTACCCTTGACAGGTTCAAGAGGAAACTCCTGATGATGCCGATGAGGGGCATGTGTCACGACCCCAATTCACCCTCCGTAGGATGTCGTGATTGCACCTAGTCTCTAAGACTAGGTAAGCTTAACAAATAACGGAATAACTTAATAAGAGACTGAAACTCAAACCTCAATAACTGTAATAAATGGAAACTGCAAGTTAAAGAACAAAAATCTCCCAAAACCTGGTAGAAACAAGTCCCAAGCTTCTAAGAGAAATACTAATATCTCTATACATCAGAGTCTACTAAAATAAAGAAAACAACATGATAAGGATGGGGGGGCTCCGAGGTCTGCGGACATTGGCAGATGTACCTTGAAGTCTCAGCACACAAGTAGCTCACTGATATCTGGGCTGGTAAGAAGTACCTGGATCTGCACAAAAAGATGTGCATAAGCATAGTATGAGTACACCACAGCGGTACCCAGTAACTGCCAAGCCTAACCTCGGTAGAGTAGTGACGAGGTTAGGTCAGGCCCTACTGGAAATAATGGAAAACAATAAGACAGGGGATGTAATAATATAATGCAATAACTGAGAAGTGAACAACACAGCAAATAGAGGTAAACAACAGAGGCGCTCCCGAGATACTGTCTCGGTGTCCCAAAAGTAAATACTCAACATGGGATCTCTCGAGATACCGTCTAGTAGTCCAAAAAGTAAATATACAAGGGGATCTCCCAAGCTACCGCCTCATAGTCCCAAATAAATATGCAGTATAGGAGATCTCCCGAGGAACCGCCTAGTAGTCCTAAAATAAATAGGCAGCAGGTAATCAGAGGAATAATAAATTTTCAGCAAGAAATATTATAGTTAAAGATTTAAATCAAATCGAGGAAAGCAGGTAATTCAGCTAAGCATGCTGCACATATTGCAAGTAAGAGTTAAGGCACGTAGACAAGTGATACTAGGCTAATCATGATCACTACATATACTAAGGCAACTCAGTTAAAGAATTTAAAAGAAGATTACTCAGCAAGAACCGATATTTCCAGATTTAGCCCGTGTACACACTCGTCACCTCGCGTACACGGCGCTCACATATTATAAATATTACGACAGTATCAAATCCTAGGGGAATTTCCCCCACACAGGGTTAGACAATCCACTTACCTCGAATCACGCTCAATCAGTCAAGTAGAATGTCTTTCCCTCGATTTTCTGACTCTGATCGGCTCGAATCTAGTCATAATTAATTCGATTAAGTCAATACAAATTATATGTATAATTTTCATATGAAAATACAAATTTTCTAACAAAATCTGAAATTTAACTCAAAATTTGCCCGTAGGGCCCACGTCTCAGAACCCGACAAAAGTTACAAAATCCGAAAACCCATTTAACCACGAGTCTAACCATATCAATTTTACCAAAATCCGATCTCAACTCGACCTCTAAATCGTCAAATCTTATTTTTAAATCCTTAAGTTCAAATTCCCGATTTACACCTCAAAAACACGTAATCTAGTCGGATTATTCGACGATAATTCAATATTATGGAGTAGAAATGATCACAAGTGTCTTACCTCAATAATTCCCGTGAAAACCTCGCTCAAAATTGCCTAGCCCGAGCTTGAAATGCCTAAAAATGGCAAAAACTCGGAACCCCTCTATTTTTGTACTGTCCAGGGGTTTCCGCTTCTCTAAGATTTTAGCCGCATCTGTGGTCTCGCAGATGCGAGAATTCCTTTGCTTCTGCGGCTTCATCATTTCTGCGGACAAGAAGTCTGCTTCTATGGACTCGCTTCTGCGAAGCCACCTGACCCCCTCATATCCGCTTCTGCGATCGAACCTTCGCAGGTGCGACGTTGCTTCTGCGGAGCACCCGTACGCACCTACGACCACTGCCTCACCATCCCCTCGTCCTCTTCTCCTTTTGCCATGCACGCTTCTGCGAGCTTGCACCTGTGAGCCAATTTCCAAAGGTGTGATTGCATCAGATGGCAGAAACTTTTAGATTTTCTTCTAAGTCTGAATTCGAAACTCACCCTAGGCCCCCGGGACCTCAATCAAATATACCAACAAGTTATAAAACATCATATGAACTTAGTCGAGTCTTCAAATCACATCAAACAATACTAAAACCACTAATCATAACCCCATTTCAAGCTTAATGAACTTAAGAATTTTCAACTTCTACATTCGATGTCGAAACCTATCAAATCAAGTCTGATTGACCTCAAATTTTGCACACAAGTCATAAATGACATAACAGACCTATTCAAATTTCTAGAATCGGATTCCGACCTCGATATCAAAAAGTCAACTCCCCGGTCAAACTTCCAAACTTAAATTTCTATTTTAGCCATTTCATGCCTAATTTAACTACGGACCTCCAAATAATTTTTTTCGGACACCCTCCTAAGTCCAAAATTATCATACGGAGCTATTGGAATCATCAAAATTCTATCTTGGAGTCGTTTATACATAGGTCGACATACAGCTAACCTTTTTAACTTAAGTTTTAGACTTTGGAATTAAGTATTCCAATTCATTCCTATACCTCACCGGACCCGAACCAATTACCGGCATGCAGGCTTTCTCATTATTGAGGTCGGATCTAAAAAGCCCAAACTCGGAGAAGTATATTCAATTACCATATAAACCGAGCGCAACCCCGGAAATAATCCCAAAGCGGTTCAAAATGCCCGAAGTGCCAAAGTATAACGGAACTTCAGATCTACAGGAGCACATTACCACCTACACAACAGCAGTGAAAGGAAATGATTTGGCTCCTCGCGAAATTGAATCTGTGTTGTTGAAAAAATTTGGTGAGACTCTTACGAGGGGAGCTTTAACGTGGTATTCATTATTGCCCGAGCATTCCATAGATTCCTTTGAGATGCTCACGGATTCTTTCATCAAAGCTCATGCCGGTGACAGAAAGGTACAAGCCCGAAAGGCCGGCATATTCAGGATCGCACAGGGAGAATCCGAATTATTACGAGAGTTTGTTACCTGGTTCCAGAAAGAAATGATGTTACTACCGGCAGTCCTAGATGAATGGGCGGCTAAAGCATTCACCAAAGGTTTAAATCTGAGAAGTTCGGACGCTTCCCAAAAGTTGAAGGAAAATCTTCTCGAGTTTCAAGTGACAACTTAGGCGGATGTTCACAACCAGTACGAGTCGAAAATAAGGATCAAAGATGATCAGGTTGGCTTCCCATTGTCGACCAAAGGACGGGAGAAGAATAGAGAAAAATTGAAAGATGATATTGACACGGATAGGCGGACATCGAGGGGACGGTTGTTTCCCTACGAGCAGACAGAAGGTCGTGGTAGGAGCTTCCAGACAACAGACAAGTTCACCATTGATAGAAGGACCGATCTTGGCTAGAACAACATATCGCTAGAAGATAGAGAAATCTCGGTGTCGCGAGATTCTTCTTACCCAAAGTTGTCGGAGTATAACTTCAATGTCAGTGTGGTAGAGTTGGTATCAGCCATGAAAAATATCAAAGAGGCACAATTCCTAGGACCTATGAAATTTGATCCCAGCCAGAGGGATCCCAATTTATGGTGTGAATACCATGGCACTAATGGCCACCGGACTGGGGACTGCCGAAACCTCTGGGAAGAAGTGGCAACACTGTTAAAGAATAATCACCTTAGAGAATTTTTGAGTGACCGAGCTAAAAACAATTATGGTTGGAATAGGGGCGATGCGGAAACCTCGAAAGCAGGAGAAGATTCTCCTCGCCAAATGATCAACATGATCTTCGGAGGAAATGAAATTAACGGGGTCACCTTTTTGGAAGTGAAGAAGATAAAAGTATCGATAACTCATAGTCAAAGGCTCCGGGAAGACGATATCACATTTACGGACGAAGATGCAGACGGATTACTAGTACTGCACAATAACACACTAGTAATTTCATTAAATGTATTAGATTTTAAAATTAAACGTGTTTTAGTGGATCTAGGAGGTTCAACTAATATCATATAATGGAGAGTACTGGAGCAAGCTAAACTCACTGGAAGAATTATCCTAGCAACGAAACTCCTCGCCAGATTCAATCTCGCAAGCATGACAACCTGGGGAGAAATTTTCCTGCTCAAAAACACTGAGAGAGTAATGAAGACAACTCTCTTCGAAGTGGTAGATGGAGACATGGGGTATACCATCATCTTAGGAAGACCATGGATGCACAAGTTGAAAGTTATGCCTTTAACATATCACCAATTGTTAAAGTTTCCGACACCCGAGGGGATCAAATAGATAAGGGGTGACCAATCGGCAGTAAGGGAGATGAATGCAATTTTGGTCTCCAGTAGCAAAGGAAAGGAACGTGCGGCATAGCAATTACTGGAACCGGCACTTGCCCCCGAACCAGAGGAAGATAACCTGGGGACAGAAGAGTCGGAACAATATCCAGGTACCAAGGTATTTTCAAGTACCAGAAGAGACGGACGCGACGAAGTCCACGACAGAAGAACTGGAGCAAGTTGCGTTGTTCGAAGAATTCCTAAAAAGGAAATTCCATTTGGGAACAGGATTGCACCCGGAGCTTAGGTCTGCTTTTATCGAATTTCTTAAAATTAACACTAATTGTTTTGCATGGTCGCACGAGGATATTACAGGAATCCTGACGGAGGTAGTTGTACACAAGTTAAGCTTGGATCCCAACATACCTCCGGTAAGGCAAAATAAGTGCCCTATTGTTGAAGCAAGGAATAAATTCGTCAAAGAAGAGGTAACCCATTTACTTAATATTGGTTCAATCCAAGAGGTAAGATATTCGGACTGGTTAGCCAATGTAGTTGTAGTTCCTAAGAAAAATAATAAATTTCGCATGTGCATAGATTATAAGAATCTTAATAAGGCATGCCCAAAAGACTCATTCTCATTTCCAAATATCGATCAAATGATTGATGCCACGGTCGGGCACGAGTTAATGAATTTCATCAATGCTTATTCTAGGTACAATCAAATCAAGATGAACCCAAAAGACCAGGAAAAGACTTCGTTTATAATGAATTTTGGTACATATTATTACAATGTAATGCCCTTCGGGTTAAAAAATGTCGGAGCCACTTATCAATGGCTCGTGAATAAGATGTTCGAAAAATAAATATGAAAGACTATGGAAGTATATATAGACGATATGCTCGTTAAGTCTTTGAATGCAGGTGACCATCTGAAGCAATTGCAAGAAACATTCGACATCCTGAGAGAGCAAAATATAAAGCTTAGCCCCGAGAAGTGTGCTTTCGGGGTCAGAACGAGTAAGTTCCTAGTCTCACAAAGGGGAATTGAGGTAAATCCCAACAAAATCAAGGCCATAGAGGACATCCCAAATCAATTGTCTAACGTAAAAGAAGTCCAGAGGCTCACAGGGAGATTGGCAGCTTTGAGCAGGTTCATTTACCGTTCGTCGAAAAAATGTCATCACTTTTTCGCACTACTCAAAAAGAAAAACAATTTTGAATGGACATCGGAGTGTCAGCAAGCCTTGAAGGAGTAGAAGAAATATTTGTCAAGCCCTCCGTTTCTCTCAAAACTAAAAGAAGGTGAAACGTTGCTAGTCTACCTCGCGACTTCAGAAGTTGCGGTAAGTGCAATTTTAGTCTGGGAGGATGAAGGTACACAATCTCCCATTTATTACATTAGTAAAATTTTAACGGGAGCACAAACTCGCTACCCACATCTGAAAAAGATGGCCTTAGCTCTCGTAGTCACCGTTCAGAAGCTGAGGCCCTACTTTCAATGCCATACGATAGCTGTGGTGACTACTTTCTCTCTGAGGAATATCCTCCATAAACCTGAGCTCTCGGGTAGATTGGCCAAATGGACTGTTTAAATGAGAGAGTTAGATATAGAATATAAACCGAGGATTGCAATTAAGTCGCAAGTCTTGGTTGACTTCGTGGACGATTTCAGTCCGGGACTATTGTCTCTAGCGGCCAAGGAGACAATAATGGTGTTAAAATTGACATCGGGAGTTTCGACCTTATTTACGGACGGAGCTTCAAACGTAAAAGGGTCCGGTCTTGGAATAGTCTTGATCAAGCCATCAGAACGATTAATTTAACTAACAATGAAGTAGAGTACGAAGATTTGATTGCAGGCCTCGTATTGGCCCGGGGGCCTGACTCCAAAATCATCGAAATCAAATGTGATTCGCAATTGGTGGTGAATTAGGTCTACGGAATTTTTGACACCAAAGAAGAACGTATGCAGCAATATGTGGTACAAGTTCAGGCTTTATTGGCTCGATTCTGAGAGTGGTCAATTACTCATATCCCGAGGGAAGATAATGCGAAAGCAGATGCATTGGCAAATTTGGGCTCATCGATAGAAGTCAAGGGATCGGAATCATAAATGGTAGTACAACTGATGAACTCAGTCTTGGACACAGATGGTTACTATGAGGTGAATTAGACTTGTTTGGTCTGGGACTGGAGAAAGAAAATAATTTATTATCTCGAGCATGGAAAGTTGCCCGATGACCCCAAAGCATCAAGAGCATTACACGCCAAAGTTGCACGTTATAGCTTCAATAAAGGCCAATTGTACAGAAATTCCTTTCAAGGCCCGTTGGCCCGGTGCTTAGGAGAATCAGAAGCTAACTATGTCATGATAGAAGTCCACGAAGCGATATGCGGCAACAACTCAGGTGCAGATTCTTTGGTGCTAAAATTAGTTCGGGTAGGATATTACTGGCCCCGTATGGAACAAGATGCCAAAGACTTCGTACGAAAATGTGATAAGTGACAAAGCTACACACCACTAGTACATAAACTGCCAGAACTCCTACATTTGGTTCTGTCCCCGTGGTCATTCATGAATTGGGGGATGGACATCGTCGGACCACTATCACCGGCTCCCGGAAAGGTAAGGTTTCTTTTAATTTTGACTGACTATTTTTCTAAATGGGTGGAAGCAGGTCCTTATCAAAAAATTAGAGAACGGGAAGTGGTCGATTTCCTGTGGGAAAACATAATTTGCAGGTTTGGAATACCAAAAGAGATTGCATGCGACAATATGCCTTAGTTTATCGGCGCAAAAGTTACAAAGTTCCTTGAAGATTTGAAGATAAAGAGGATTACCTCTTTACCTTATCATCCGAGCGCGAATGGTCAAGCAGAGTCAACAAACAAAGTGATTATACAAAATTCAAAGAAAAGGTTGGAAGCGGCAAAAGGCAATTGGCCCGAAGAGTTACCTAAGGTTCTATGGGCCTACCGAACAACGGCCAAGTCAAGTATGGGAGAAACCCTCTTTTCCATTGTGTACAGTGCAGAAGCTTTGATACCGGTGGAAGTAGGGGAACCAACCTTAAGGTATTTCCAAGCGAACGAAGAATCGAACAACGAAGCAATGCTAATCAACTTAGAGCTGCTGAGGGATGCATGGACTTGCCGCATGTCAGAAGAGTTAGAGAACCAGAACGGAGAAAAGTTGCCCAACAACTGGAATGTGGCTCACCTCAAAAGATGTTACTGCTCACAAACAACAGTCAAATGGAAAGTGTGTGCTGAACTCTTTTTCCCTTCGTTAAGTTTTGTCTCAATTGGGTTTATCTGGCAAGGTTTTTAATGAGGCAGCGATGGAAAACATACTACGAAGACAATAACAATTAGATCTCTGATGCCAAGGCTTCACTCAGGGGCGATTAGGTAATCTTTGGTTCGATAGCAAACTCACATCGAAAAGTTAAGTTTGCTACCGAACAAAGGTTACCCGATCGTTCACGAGCACAAACCACTAGAGGACTTTTAGGTATTCTTTCACTCGATAGCATGGGTTCCTGAGGGGAAACAAGATATGTTGCTGAGTGAAGGATTACCTAGCAATTCATTGGTGGAATCTTCGAAGATACAAGACTTCCATTGTTCCAATTCGCATTCTTCACATTCAAACACTGGGGGGTGGGGAATGATATAAGAATACGGCAACACTGAATGCCACATCAACCGAGGAATGAAAATTCGGGAATAGAATACATCATCGGGACCGGGGACTGCGCGGCAGCCCCGTAGAAATAAGTTGTACAAGATAGCCACAAGTAATGGCAATTTCTTTTCTGCATAGCAAAACGCTTATGTACTTTTGAAAACAGAAGGAATTAAATTAAAAGAAATCCTTTTTTTTAATCTTGTTTCTTATCTGAACGATGAGTTAATTTTGCCGTAAAGTTAAACAAGTACTTCAAATGTTAGTGCCGTAATGAACAGGAGACGTCCTATTCAAGAGCACCGTAAACGTAAGAGGTCCCTCTCTTATAAAAACCTTCTCATTAAAGAGTTATTTTCGGAAGAATCAATGCCTGAAATCTAGAATGCCATCGGGTAAAAATACACCCGAAGCTGCATACAAAAAAGACGCAAAAAGCAAACTTGCACAAATTCTCATGGAAACCCTCATGAAAAAGGGGTAATACTCGAAAACAAAATTCTTCGAAGAAGAAGCATCCGAGATTACATATAATAAAGCGCGAATAGAACAACATGCGCAAAATACTTGAGCAAGTACGAAAGTTAAAGACTTGCATGAATATTCAAACGAAAGTAAAACTCAAACGATACTTGAGCAAAAAATATGTTTTTATTTACAAGGACGTGACAAAATGATAAAGGTACAAAATAGAAAAAGAAATAAAAAGCTAAACTACAGCGTCTCCGGAATCAGGAGGAAGAGAAGTATCTGCATCTCCGGGAGTAGTAGATGGTTCCACCGATGGCTCAACATTTTCCCGAGCTTGGTCTTCGGCATCATCACCTTCTGATCCTTTTTCAGTTTCTGAAAACTCGAAACCGGAATCAGAAGAACCCGGAGCGTCAGACTGTGCCAGGACTCCATTTTTTTGCAGCCAACTCAAGCTCTCAGGCCATAGCAATTTTGGCATCAATGTCAATGATACCAGTCTTGGCTCTTCCAAGGTTTTTCTCCTCATGCTATACATGGAATAAGTTTTTACAACAATGAGGGAAGACGCTCGGCGTTTGAGTTCTTCTTTGAGTTGAGTAACTTTGGCGAAAAGGTTTTGCCGGATGGACTTAGCAGATTTGAGACTAACATCGAGCTCACAAATAGTTGAACTAAAGAGCCTATTATGCTCGATAGTTTTGCCTGCACTTCTCTTCTAGCTGGGCATGTTTCGCCACTACAACAGCAAGCTCTTCACTTTTGTAGTTTAAGGCTGCTTCCAAATTAATCACTCATTCAGTGGAGGCTGCTTCATAATCATTTGCAGCAAGAACGACGTTCTAGACTTCTGCCCATTTAGCTTTGGCTTCATCAAATCTAACCCTCAACGGCCCAATTTCTTGGCTAAGGGTTACCACTTCTTGCTCACTCTGCTGCAAATGGGCCTCCAAAAATCGACCTCGGTAGCCTTGGTTTCTAGTTCCGAGAGGCGGAGAACAGACTGGTCCCATTCCGCCAAAAGTTGATCCCGTTCAGAAGTAAGTTCTTCCTTCTCACGAATAAGCCTTTGAAGGCCCTCAAAAGCAAGAAGGATGGCCTTCAAAACAAAAGGAGGAAAACTTAGAGTACATTTGTTCAAAAGTAGAAAAAATAGCAAAAGAAGAAAGGAACGTAACACTGCGGTGTTGCGCATAGCATTTAGAGTACATTTGTTCAAAAGTAAAAGAAATAACAAAAGAAGAAAGGAATGTACCGCTGTGGCGTTGCGCATAATATTATTCAACAAACACTCCCCGAGAGTGTATGAATATTTTCCCAGTCATTTTCTGAAGCCAAAGGCTTCAGATAATTAGCAAGCTCCACCGACCGGGATAGCAGGTTACACATAGTAGAGACCGAAAGAGTAATGTTCCTCCTCCTTTGTGGATCTTTAGAAGGGACAGCATAATTTTACCCCAAATTCCCATGAACTGGGGACTGTAGAGGAGGGATACCTTCTTCATGGTCAGGTGCGGCAGATGGAGATAATGTAGCAACCGTTGTTGGAAGAGTGGATGAAGATGTAAATGATGTAGCAGTTGCTGGTGGTGGTGAAGGTGGAGATGAAGTTGATGGAGTTGGAGAATGAGAAGCAGTTGCATCAAATGCAGTGCTGGTTGTTTGTGCCCGCCAACCAAAGACGGCACAGACCTAGTATTCAGCCTCACGGTACCGGTTACAACAATTGGGGCCCGGAAGCGGGAGTTAGCATATTCAACTAAATTATATACTCCCCAAAGTGCTGAGACGTCATCGTCAGTTAGTGCAATTGTCTCAACAGGTCGAGCATCTTATTGTGATGATGAAGATCGTATCCTTCTATGTAAAGAAGCTCCTCATCACTAGCATCTTCATCATCATCGATCATCACAGTGTCTATGACCGGCTCGGAAGGAGGACCAGTCATCATCGCCATCAGAGATGACTCGGGGGCATCAACCTTTGCCCTCTTATTCTTTTCCCCAGCCGCAGAGGAACGTCTTATCTTTGGTTGCTTGTTCTCTGGCTGGGGACCCCGTAAAGAAATGTTTGGGCCCGAAGTAGGCCCGGAGATTCCTGTTCGATTAAGGGCCTCCTAAAGCAGCCTCGTCGTATGAGCAGGGTCAGCCAAAACATCCTCCTCGGGGACATCAACTGAGCTCGCAGGTAGACCTAATTTCGTGAACAAGTCAGAAGGGTTCAACCAAGTTCTTCATATACAAAAAGTGGAAATAAGGTAAAATAAAGTTACCATGATTTTTGGCCTTCCACCCGTATTTAAGGGACATCTCTTTCCACAAATATGCCTTTGTTCATCATCCGTGCATCCATGCCCAAAAGACCACTGGACATAAAATCACCTACACAAAAGTATGCAGCAAGTGTAGTATGAGTATATAAATCCACGTATACCCAGTAAGTATCTAGCCTAACCCCGGAGGAGTAGTGACGAGGGGTCGACATCGACACTCACTAGTGGTCTAATAATACCAGGTATAGTAAAGATCTGAGCAAATATGAGGCAAAGTAAATAAATAAAATAAACAAGTATAAATATGTGGTACAATTATCCTCCATACAATAAACTCAAGATCTTAATTAGCGATTCCTCCTCAACCGGAGCACATATATATATGTATAATGGACCTCACCAAATAGGTTGTTATGATCGAATCAGGGAAAGACTCACAGATACTCTGGCTTCTTCCCAAATATTACGCGCGATTCCATGAGGATATTTTTATAGAAATGTCGAGGCGTACGGCCAGATCCAACATAAATATTAAATTATGCACTGCCAAGGGTCGAACGGCACGAACCATGAATGCATCTATTAAACTGCCGAGGCGAACGGCCCGCTCCTATGAGAGTATGGTACATAAATCCTGCCGAGGCGAACGGCCCGATTCCATTAGAATAAGGAACTTTGACGGGTCCTTGACCCTACTCATAAATAAACGTGTGAGTTGTAATTTATTTAACAAAAATCTTTTAATGAAACATATATATCACTGAAACATGTCGTAAGAGGAGTAAAATTATTCGCTGACTAATCATGAACTCGTGATGTCTCTACAATAGCAAGTCTAGTCTCAAGTAGTAATGTAAAATAGAGGAATTTAATAGGCGAGAGACTGCTCAAATAGTACAGCTATAGCATGATGTGAACCTAAGCCTACCTGGACAATAACATGAATGTAGCTACGTACGGGCTCTCGTCACCTCGCGCATACGTAGCCCCCACAACAAGTAGCACACATCAATATACAACACCTAGGGGTAATTTTCCCCTCATAGAGTTAGACAGGAGACTTACCCGCTCCGAAGTTCCATAACCTGCTCCAACGCCACTCTATCACTTTAAACAGATGCCTATCACTCCAAAACTAGTCAAACAATGTGCAAAACCATAAAAATATATTGTAATACTCCCAACAAATCAATTTAAACAAATTCCCAACTTCGTACGAAAAGTTAATAAATCAACCCTTGGGCTTACGTGCCCGGATTCCAAAAATTTTCGAAAATAAACTTTACCCATAAAACCCCGAACTCATATATATAATTTATTCCAAATTCCATGTCCAATTTCGTGGTCAAAATCCAAAATACCAATTTCTAGGTTTTTCTTCAAAATTCCAAATTTCTACAAATTTTCATGTCCAAAACCATATATAATCCAAGTATTTAACTTGCAATAGGTGGGAATCACTTACCTTGACATAGATGATGAAGATGGAGCTCCAAATTCACTCAAAGACCGGCTCCCATGGCAGAAATGAAGTGACAATGGCCAAAATCCCATTTTAAAACAACTCATTTTCCAGTCCGACCCTTCTTCGTGAACGCAGCACAGCCCTCGCGTTCGCGAAGCTCAACAACCTCACGCCCAGAAATCACTCTTCGCGTTCGCGACCCTCTGATCGTGTTCGCGAAGGCCAGCTGCCCTGCCCCTTCGTGTTCGCGTTCGCGTTCCCATCTTCGCGTTCGCGTAGGCCAAACAGCCTTAGGCCTAGCTCCCTCCCCTTCTTCTTCGCGTTCGCGTTGCCTTGTCCGTGTTCGCGAAGGCTAAATCTCAGCATCCTCAAAGTGCTTCTTCGCAAACGCGGGACTCCCTTCGCGAACGCGAAGGAGGAAACCAGACTCCTGCACAGCAGTTCCAAAACAACCCGAAATGATCTGAAACCATCCCGAAACACACCCGAGGTCCCCGGGACCCATCCAATCACACAAACTAGTCCCATAACATAACACGGACTTGCTCGAGGCCTCAAATCACATAAAACAACATCAAAATCATGAATCGCACACCAGTTCAAGCTTCATGAACTTTAGGACTTCAAACTTCTACATTCGATGCTGAAACCTATCAAATCAAGTCTGATTGACCTCAAATTTCGTACACAAGTCACATTCGACATTATAGACCTCCTCCAACTTCTGGAATCGGAATCCTACCCCGATATCAAAAAGTCCACTCCCGGTCAAACTTCTCAAAAACCTTCAAACTTCTAACTTTCGCCAAATGATCCCGAAATGACCTACGGATTTCCAAATACACTTCCGGACGTGTTCCCAATACTAGAATCACCATACAGAGCTATTCCCAGACTTAGAATGCCAAAGGGACATTGATAACATTTAAATGCACCTCAACCCAGATTTTTATGAAATTCTTCCAAAATGCCAACTTCCACAATAAGCGCTGAAACGCTTCCGGGTCATCCAAAACCCGATCGGACATACGCCCAAGTCCAAAATCATCATAAGAACCTGTTGGAACCTTCCAATCCCAATTCCGAGGTCGTTTACTCAAAAATCAAACCTTAGCCAACTCTTCCAACTTAAAGCTTCTAAAATTAGAATTTTCTCTCCAAATCAACTCCTAACTTCCCGGATTTCAATTCCGACCACACGTACAAGTCATAGTACCTGAAGTGAAACTGCTCAAGGCCTTGAACCGCCAACGACTCGCTAGAGCTCAAAACCATTGGTCGGGTCGTTGCATTCTCTCCCACTTAAACATATGTTCGTCCTCGAACATGCTAAGAACTGCTTTGGAGTTGTCCAAAATCACTGGTCAACACCTCGTGCACCTACCCGTGCTACCACAACCCAGTTGAGCACATTAGCTCAAGCAAATCTGAAGATTTTCCCTTTTATTCAGTTAAGTTAGCCTTAGAGCCAAATTCCAACATCTGAAATTCTCCACTAGGTCTGTTCCCAACATACGAACAATGTATCCATCACTACACTATGTACCAATACCTGATCGTATACTCTTACCGAATTCACACAATGCACCGCATTATTCGTATGACCATAATGACATCCCTTGACAACAATAGCTGAAATCTCATGAATCTGATGCCCACAACACACCTCATGAAACATATAAGTCCTGTTTTCGCTCTCGCAATACTGCCACGATAGAAGAGATGTGTAGAAGCTCATAACCACCTGTCGAATCACAACTCATGGAGTCTCTCCTCCCGACAAAAACCATTACCTCATTCTGGAATGAATATCGATATTTACTCTTTAATATGCCTCATATAAATCTGATCGCACTAATCCCAGGTCTGAAGATCTCGTCTCACCCAGTATAAGCTGTTCGGGCAATAAGCCATCTCAGACACTGCCAAAAGTCTCATATGATGCCACCATATGCCAACAAGTTACAAACTCACATTTGATACATAAGGAAAAATGAATTGTTGAAAGAACTACTCCACCCACGTAACTAATTAAACAATCAAAAGGACGTTATGAACCTTCCTTAGAAAGTGAGAAACAGAGCACACAAGAATAGATATGGGGAACTGTACTCAACATAACGTTGTTGCGGCGTGCAACCCGATCCACACATGATACCGTTGCAGCGTGCAACCCGATCCAACCATGATACCCATGGCGGCGTGCCACCCGATCCAAACAATATCTCCGTGATGGCGTGCCACCCTATCCATACATAATAATAAATAGGAAAGTCAATAATACAAATCCTGGGGAGACAGATAGCGACATACGCTACAAAACTCAAGCACAACTAAGGTGAAATAAATGACCCGTATCTCGAGAGCCATCCTGCTATCACAATACTACAAATTACACGGGATCTCAACACGAGTGCGAATAATCAAACCGCCTCACAACCCACAGGGCACAATAGAGATTACACGGAATGGCTGACGATAGAAATAACATCCAAGACTCGAAGATTCCTCCGTAAACAACGCTAAGATGAAATGAACACATCCAGTCTGATATAGAGCCCATATTTGCCTTTAGATCCATCCACAGACCTCAAGATGATTCTGACTATACCGCACTAGGCTAATAACCTCTCAAGGATCCATACTAACCCCTTTTCCCATGACACACAAGAACAGTCATCAATCCGGAACAAACATCCACAATTCGCAACCAAATGAATAGAGCGCCTTTCGGGCCTAAACTTATAAAGACCCGGCCGGTTGTTTTGAGAATTAAAGTCTCGTTCGGTAGCATAAGGCCCTGATCAGCTTTGTATTATGTGTATTGACTTGCATACGTGTTTGAATTCAGTTACCAGATGATTCGGATTGATTTGGGACATTTAGTCCCTAAAATGGAAGCTTAAGTCTTATGATTTTGATCGTAGTTGGAATTGTGTGAAGACGACTCCGAAATGGAGTTCTGGTGATTCTGTTAGCTCCGTTGGGTGATTTTGGACTTAGGAGCGTGTCCGGATGGTGAATTTGAGGTCTGTAGCTGATTTAGGCTTGAAATGGCGAATGTTGAATTTTCGGAGATTTTGACTGGAAGTGGACTTTTTGATATCATTGTCGGAATATGATTTTGAGAGTTGGAACATCTATGTTTTGTTATTTAGGACTTGCCTGCGAAATTTGACGTCATTCCGGGTTGATTTGATAGGTTTCGGCACGAGTTTTAGAAGTTGGAAGAATTGAAAGTTCATAAGTCCGATTCTTGGCGTGATTCGTAGTTTCGACGTTGTTTGACGTGATTTGATACCCCTAGAGAGTCCGTGTTAAGTTATGAAACTTGTTGGTATGGTTAGATGGGGGCCCGAAGGCCTCAGGTGTGTTTCGGATGGGCTGCGAGCCATTTTCTTTTATTTTTGAACTGTTGTTTCTATCTTCTGGTGTTCTTCTTCGCGATCGCAAAGTGCATTTCGCGCTCGCAAAGTGGTACTGCTGACCACCTCATAATTCTTCTTCATGTTCGTGTTCAACCTCTCATGTTCGTGAAGGTTTTCCTTTCCCTTCTACGCGTTCGCGTTTAGTCACCCGCGTTCGCGAAGCACTTCTTGGCAGCCTCACATTCCTTCTTCGCGTTCGCGTCCATCCTTCCACGTTCGCGTAGGTTATCGTTCCCTCTTCTTTGCATTCGCGAAGGGTTTTCTTGGCAGTCTAAATTTTCTTCTTCACGAGCGCGACCCTTTCACCGCGTTCGCGATGCATAAAGACCTGGGCAGAATAGAAGATCTTCAAATCGAGGGTTAGGCCATTTTTATCATATCTTGACTTGTAGAGCTCGGTTTTGAGCGATTCTTTGTGGGTTTTTCAAGAAAATTGATTGGGTAATTATTCTTCACCTAGAATTTATTATATTCCATGATTTTATATTTATTTTTATCATTTAATTTGTGTTTTTAGTTGAGGAAAATGGAAGTTTTTGAAGAAAAATTTCAAATAAGAAATCATGATTTGAGGGACGAAATGGTATCGGAATTTGATAAATTTAGTATCGTTGAACTCGTATCGAAATGGGTGTTCAGGTTTTATGATATTTGTCGGGTTCCGAGATGGGGACCCAGGGGTCGACTTTTGGGTCAGTTTTTAGATTTTGATAAAGATTGAGTCTTTATGACCCAGAATAGTTTCTTATGAGTTTTATTTGTGCTTTGAAGTTAATTATATTAGATTTGAGCCGTCCGGAGGCCATTTCACTGAGAAGTTCATTTTAGAGTATCAGTTTATCTTTTTTGAGGCAAGTATCTTGCCTAACTTCGTATGGGAAACTACCCCTTAGGACTTGAGTCTATATGTTAATTGTAGTCCGTGTACGCGAGGTGACGAGTACGTGCTCAGAATTATTTGTGGAAAGTTGGCCTTTTATGATTCTTAGGTTCTTGTATCTACTGAATATGCAGTTGTTTTGTTATGAATACGTTTCTTAATTACTTATTTCACCTCTACCTGCTTAATTAGAATTAATTGCTTCATGATTCACTCTTATTGCTTATTTGATTCATATGTGCCTTAACTGAAATTGTTACCTTTCTATTGCCATGTTATCATTTTCCTAACTGCTTATCTTTAATTGAAATTATTACTATCTCTTCTATAATTGTTCAGCCTTAATTGAGGGTATGGTTACCTTTTCGTTGCTTCTTCTTAGCTGAATATGTTGTATCTCTTTCCTAATTGCCCAACCTTAAAAGAAGTTAGATATCCTATATTTTGGTTGACTTGTCCTTATTTGAAATTATTCGACTTGTGTTAGCTTCCTCGTTGTCGAACTGTATATTGTGGACCATTGTTACATATTATTTCCTTTCTTGTTGAGATGTTCTTATTATGACTAGCATTCCTCGACTGTGGCTACTTCTTTTGAATTAGTTTCTCTGTTTCTTTAAGTTCTGAAATCTCTGAGTTGACTTATTTGTCATATCCTTGTATTATTGTCATTGTTGTTGTTGTACTTGTTGTTGTGATGCACGAGGTTTCTGCCGTGCGGTTGTTGTTATTGTGATGCACGAGGTTTCTGTCGTGCGGTTGTTGTTATTGTGATACACGATGTTTCTGCTATGCGAGTGTTATTGGGTTGCACGAGGTTTCTATCGTGCTATTGTTACTATTAATATTTGCACATGCGGCGTGACAAGGCGGGATATATATATGTGGATTGCGTATGTGGCGAGACAAGGTGGGAATATTATTATGCATGTGTGGCAAGACAAGGCGCGCATTTATTTTACTATTGCACACGTGGCGAGACAAGATAGGTTGTATCAGGGATTGATTTGTGATGACTTGTGATAGCCTAGGGGCATTCTTGTTGTTGATATTTGTGTAGTGGTGCACTTACCTGTGTGAGTTCTATCTTGTGGAAAATTGTGGGAAAACATTCTATGTGTTGTCCATTTCTTTTCCTATTCTTATTAGCTGGCATGAACTATGTTAGGACACTTGCACAAGCATACACGTAGTTAAACACTCTTATCGGTTAAGAGGTTTTCTTGATATTGTTGAGTATAGATGCACACCCTTGTTTACTTGCCTTCAATGTGAGAATGACTCTATTTGGCACGTGAGTCATCAGTGCGGCTATAAATTGTAATGAGAGCGTATGATGCTAAGTGTTAGGGATTAAAGAATTGGGACCCGTGAGTTGTGAATATTCTGAGGTTCAGTACCTCGTGGAGGTTATTGGCTAATACCCGATGTTATTTGCCTTTCATTTATTTGTGATCACTGGATTTAGATCGTGTTTTCGTACATCTACTGTGTCATTATTATGGTTTTCCTTTCTTACTGAAATTACCTTATTATTTACCATTTTGTGTAGTCCTTATGTAGATATCATATTCTGTTGTTCCTATACTTATACTTGTTCGGGTTATTTAGTCTAGTAGGTGTCTTGACTGTTTCTCATAACTACTCCACTGAGGTTAGTCTTGATACTTACTGGGTACCGCCGTGGTGTACTCATATTACACTTCTGCACATTTTTGTGCAGATCCAGGTATTTCGAAGTCAATTGATCATTAGCTAGCTGTGCAGATTGTTGCTGTGGAGACTCAAGGTAAACCTGTTACTGCGTTCACGGGCTTCGGAGTCACCTTTTGATTTGTATTCATACTGTTACTTTATTTCAAACAGTTGTATTTAAAAAATTGTAGCAAACTCTGTAGAGCTTATGACTTGTACTACCGGTTTTGGGAATTGTAAATTTTATAGAGATTTCTATTTCAAAAATTATTAGATGTTATTTAATTATTGTTGTTATTCAGAAAATGTTAGGCTTACCTAGTCCCTAAGACTAGGTGCCATTACGATACCCAACGGGGGAAAAATTGCGTCGTGACAAGTCTCACATTAGCGATAGTACCATAATCTCCACACTTGGTTTCAATCTTCAATCAATCAAGTGACTACATGTCACCCTTATATAATCTTCCTGTGGGATACGCTCCCACGACCTTCCGCACCAAGTAACAAAGTCTGCACATCCATACCGTCGGCCATACAATGTCGTAAAGCAAATATGGAATCCGCAAATCAGTACACAAAGCCCCTTACACAGGACACCGATCTCAAGTGACGCTAAAGATGATACCAGCTTACTCTAAATATCTAAATTCTTTCCTACTCATCCAAGATCGTAACATTCTTGTCAACACCGAACCGCAACCTTAATCCTCAACTTCAAATTTCCCATGCCGCTCACTGCACCTAACATGCCAATACGTGAGAGTACTAGAATTCCATAATAACCCCTGATCCACTAATAGAATAAACACTTCATCATATAGAAATATTTTACTTAGCTCATTTCAGAAGAACTAATGCAACACGCAACTAAATTCTCAAACCGCAGGAAATACAATCCCAAGTAGTGGTCTAAACCACCATGACCCTTCGAGATCTATCTACATATAACATGCCATAATAACTCGAATGCCTCCAAGTAAAATCAATTACGGTGGCCGTCAAGCCTCACACGTACTTCCAAAAATCACATGTATAACTTAACACGATGAAGGAACTGATCATTTCCACCATCATGCCAATTCAACCATTGCTAACCAATTCGACTTCTTCTAATTTACTCTGGACTTGCCTTAGGAATAATAATAGCTCTATTCAAAATATCATGAACCCAAATCCGCACTCATCCTGAGTGACCTTATTTCACGAGACCACGTTGTCTCCAAAACCCACGAACCATCTCATACCCTTGTTATGCGCATATTTGCATCTTCAACTGGTACACACATTCTGAAAATCCCTCTATGAATCCAAAATTATTTTCTCCCATTCCTCCAATACCATACCGCACACCGAAGATAGCGTAGAACACTCCAAGCCACTTTCATAATCCGCTGCTAAAGCTCGATACTTAACCATACTACTGACTCGAAATCCTTAACTTTTGAATTCACTAGGACCGTTGTTGAGAGTCACCCACTCTGGCTTGGTCCCGACTATAATCAAACTTCAAGGCCCTGCTAGAACATGAACACCCTCTCAAAGAAGCACTTGGTTGGATCACTTTCCTTGTATATCACCTGCACACGAAGCATAAACCCTGATTCTTCCCAAAGCCTGAACATGAATCAATAAGGCCAATTACAGCACACATTCCTCAAATCCTTTGCTCAAATTACCATTGATGCTCTCTTTCCTTAGTCGTAATAACCCACCAATATGTCGATAACCAGAAACCTCACAAGTACATAACCATGTAATCCAATCGTAGGCGGTAGGGCTCTCCCACTTAGCTTGGAGCTACCATTGCATAACCCTAGAACCCACCAAGACTCCTTATCCCCCATTGACATGATTTTGTACAATCAACCTGCCAAATTCCTCGAAATCTTTCTGTTAACACTTCATGAACACTCTGAATCACTAGGCATATTTACATATCCGACCTCTTACCGGATAGCCAGTAGAATCCTTCGTAGAAGCTTCGTCAACACCATATGACCGCTAACCCGCTCACAAGAGATAACCCATTTGTGGAAATTTCCATGCCGACATCTTCCAACGACGTTGCTCTGGGTACAATTACTACGAAATCAATAAACCATTCTGAGCCTGTGCAAGTCCGTTCACTCCCTATTGACATCAACTACAGGTACGATAATACATTCCAATCCAAAGTCATGTTGCATCCCTCTTCATATCAAGCAACTCCTTCCTGTCGCATCCAGTCTTCCTCAGTATAGCAGCCAATATTCCAAATTAGTCCGTAGACCTAGTCATTGTCCGCCATAAATCCCAAATCTCTCTAAACTTTCCCCAAGGCGTGCAACTATCCTACCACAGAACCCATATGCTACTCTGCCAAATTTCTGTTCCCAAATGCAGCAAAATAACTACACCTCAAGTATATTTAGTGGGGTCAGCTATATGAAACTTTTATACCCATTCTGCGCTATTTGAGCCAATTTCATTCCCAAATTTATCTTTAAAGACCTCAAAAACCTCTGTCAGGTAGTTGGTAACCTGGATATCTATCTTTTAAAAGCTTCTACGAAAAGAAGGTAGATCTAAATGCAAGCACCCATGTAACTTTAGAAAGATTCCCCTTTCTTTTTAAAGAGGGAAATGAAACTATATGGAGAAATGAAGTGTGAACTGGTATGGAACTAGCATCACCATTCCACTTAAAAAGAATTGAAGAATGAAAAACACTATCTTTTTTTCTGAGAAATCCATCTGGGGCCAACCTTTAGAACTAACAGCAGCCTCTGAAACTCGGGGATAATGGACGCACCTCTACCCTTCTCTACTTAAATACCAGACTTAATTCGCTTGGCGCAAGGCTAGAACCTATGACCTAAATCACAAGTCCCTCAACCTTTGCCACTTGAACTAAGTCCTGTGGCGGAAAGAAAAACACTATATAAACAGATAAATAAGTTAAAGCAACTCCAAGAACAGGCTCGAGCTTCTGAAAACACTTCAGGTACCCTCAGATAAATTACCTGCCCAATCCAATATCCTTAAGTTCTATACAATTCTAAAGGGTGAGAAACACACAAGTTATTCCATCATGAGACCATGTACAATTAACAAACTTGACGCATTTTGTGACAGGATTTGAGAAGGCTATTCCAAAATACTGTATAACCAATTCTCACAATTTGTCAGATATACTCTCTCTCTCTCTCTCTCTCTCTCTCTCTCTCCCTCTCTCTCCCTCTCCCTCCCTCTCTCTCTCCCCTCCCTCCCTCTCTCCCCCTCTCTCTCCCCCTCCCTCCCTCTCTCTCTCTCTCCCCCCTCTCCCTCTCTCTCTCCCCCTCCCTCCCTCTCTCTCTCTCTCTCTCTCTCTCTCCCTCCCTCCCTCTCTCTCTCTCTCAATGTTTTTGCTGAAAGGTCAAACCCTCTCCTTTACGCAACTACCCGACTCTTGTTTCTTACACCTAGCCTTCTAGAAATTTAACCACCGCAAGACGCCACCCACAATTCCTTCCTCATCCTTCGCTGCCTAGTTGTTGCCTTAAATCAAAAATCCATCTCTGTAGCATCTGGATCAATAAATCGCTACCAACTTTAAACCTCCCCGAAGATCATCTTTCTTGAGCCATCAACACTAGGAACACCGATTCGATTCTGAACTATTGCACACTGCGATTTTTGACACCCGCTTCCCCGACACCATTTCACAATACCCCGCCCCAAAGGCGAATTGAAGAAAACCACAATACCGGCGAACTTAGCACATTCAACAAGGACAACGGCACCATATCACAGATGAAAATTCCACCACGCTCGAAAATACTAAGTCTCATTACTCCATCAACCCAAATCTGAGCATTCTTAGTCCGATTGCCTTTCCTCCGCCGGAAACAAAATACAGAATCTCTGAATCATGCACTGAGTATAACAACTTACGAACATCATGGCAACCTGCGCATAGCCTCAAAACCATCAGAAATGCAGCTACTGAGCCAAAATGACAGAACACCCTTCCGCAAGAAGACAATAATAACTTGCTCGAATGCGCAGGGAGACACATCCTGCACCACCTCTGCAGTACGATTAAAATTCTTCAATTCCCAATTGATAACAAGCATTTCATGTCACATAAGAAAGAAATGAAGGCATAAGCCTCAAAGGAATCAAATCTCATGATGAGGAATCAAGAAGGGAAGTGCTCTTAATAGTCTTGTAGCCTCTCGAAGATAAGTACAGACGTCTCTATACCGATCCGCAAGACTCTACTAGACTTGCTCATGACTCGTGAGACCTATGTGAACCTAACGCTTTGATATCATGTTGTCACGACCCAAAATCCATTAAAGGTCGTGATGGCGCCTAACACCACTGTCAGGCAAGCCAACAATAAAAGTTTTACTTAACTATTCATTTTAGTTTTTTTTTAAATCGTAAATTTCTTTCAATTGAATAATCAAAAATAAAATTTACAGAGAAAATGATAATATTTTCCCAACTACAATACTGAACAACTTATAAGTACCCCCAAAATACGGTGTCACAAGTGCATGAGCATCAACTAAGAAGTAAAATAAAATACAACATCTGTCCGGAATACAAATTAGACAGGAAAAATACAAGTAACCGTGAAGGAGACTCTGCTGGCTGCAGATCGTAACCTGAAATGGAGCTTACGGCAAGTCCTTGCATCATCCGTGCCTCCGTGCCCAAAGGACCACCAGACATAAAAGTACCTGCCAAAAAGTGTGCAGCAAGTGTAGTATGAGTACGTAAATCCACGTGTACCCAGTAAGTATCTAGCCTAACCCCGGAGGAGTAGTGACGAGGGGTCGACATCGACACTCACTAGTGGTCCAATAATACCAGGTACAGTAAGGAGGTGAGGAAATATGAGGCAAAGTAAATAAATAAAATAAACAAGTGTAAATTTGTGGTACAATTATCCTCCGTACAATAAACTCAAGCTCTTAATTAGCGATTCTTCATCAACCGGAGCACATATATATATATATATATATATATATATATATATATATATATATATATATATATATATTAGACCTCTCCAAATAAGTTGTTATGATTCGAATCAGGGAAGACTCATAGATACTCTCGCTTCTTGCCAAATATTACACATGATTCTATGAGGATAATTTTATAGAAATGCCGAGGCGTACGGACCAATCCAACATAAATATTAAACTGTGCACTATTGAGGGTCAAACGGCACGAACTATAGATGCATCTATTAAACTCTCGAGGCGAACGCTCCCATGAGAGTGTGGTACATAAATCCTGCCGAGGCAAACGGCTGGATCCCATTAGAATAAGGAGCTTTGACAGGTCCTTGACTCCACTCACGAATAAACGTATGAGTTGTAATTTCTTTAACAAAAACCTTTCAATGAAACATATATACCACAGAAACATGTCTGCCGTAAGAGGAGTAAAATTATTCGGTGACTAATCATGTACTCGTAAAATCTCTACAATAGCAAGTCTAATCTCAAGTAGTAATGTAAAATAGAGGAATTTAATAGACGAGAGACTACTCAAATAGTACAGCTATAGCATGATGTGAACCTAAGCCTACCCAGACAATAACATGAATGTAGCTACATACGGGTTCTCGTCACCTCGCGCGTACGTAGTCCCCACAACAAGTAGCACGCATCAATATACAACACCTAGGGGTAATTTCTCCCTCACAGAGTTAGACAGGAGACTTACCCGCTCCGAAGTTTCATAACCGGCTCCAACGCCACTCTATCACTTCAAACCAATGCTCGTCACTCCAAAACTAGTCAAACAATGTGCAAACCCATAAAAATATATTGTAATACTCCCAACAAATCAATTTAAACAAATTTCCAACTCCGTTCGAAAGATCGATAAATCAACCATCGGGCCCACGTGCCCGGATTCCGAATATTTTCAAAAATAAACTTTACCCATAACACCCCGAATTGAAATATATAATTTATTCCAAATTCCATGTCCAATTTCGTGGTCAAATCCAAAAATACTAATTTTTAGGTTTTTCTTCAAAATCCCAAATTTCTACAAATTTTCATGTCCAAATCCATATATAATACAAGTATTTAACTTGCAATAGGTGGAAATCATTTACCTTGAAATAGATGATGAAGATGGAGCTCCAAAATCGCTCCAAGATCGGCTCCCATGGCGGAAATGAAGTGATGATGGCCAAAATCCCGTTTTAAAACAATTCACTGTCCAGTCCGACCCTTCTTCGCATTCGCGAAGCTCAACAACCTCACGCCCAGAAATCACTCTTCGCGTTCGCGACCCTCTGATCGCGTTCGCGAAGGCCAGTTGCCATGCCCCTTCGCGTTTGCGTTCGCGTTCCCATCTTCGCTTTCGCGTATGCCAAATAGCGTTAGGCTCAGCTCCCTCCCCTTCTTCTTCGCGTTCACATTGCCTTGTCCGCATTCGCGAAAGCTAAATCTCAGCAGCCTCAAAGTGCTTCTTCGCGAACGCTGAATTCCCTTCGCGTTCGCGAAGGAGGAAACCAGACACCAGCACAGCAGTTCCAAAACAGCCCGAAATAATCTGAAACCATCCCGAAACACACTCGAGGCCCCCGGGACCCCATCCAATCACACAAATCAGTCCCATAACATAACACGGACCTGCTCGAGGCCTCAAATCACATCAAACAACATCAAAATCATGAATCGCACCCCAATTCAAGCTTCATGAACTTTAGGACTTCAAACTTCTACATTTGATACCGAAACCTATCAAATCACATCCGATTGACCTCAAATTTTGCACACAAGTCACATTCGACATTACAGACCTACTCCAACTTCCGGAATCAGAATCTGACCCCGATATCAAAAAGTCCACTCCCTGTCAAATTTCTCAAAAACCTTCAAACTTCTAACTTTCGCCAAATGACCCCGAAATGACCTACGGACCTCCAAATCCACTTCTGGACATGCTCTCAATACCAGAATCACCATACAGAGCTATTCTCAAACTCGGAATCCCAAACGGATATTGATAACATTGAAATGCACCTCAACCCAAATTTATGAAATTCTTCCAAAATGTCAACTTTCACAATAGGCGCCGAAACGCTCCCGGGTCATCCAAAACCCAATCCGAACATATGCCAAGTCCAAAATCATCATACGAACCTGTTGGAACCTTACAATCCCGATTCCGAGGTCGTTTACTCAAAAATCAAACCTTAGTCAATTCTTCCAACTAAAAGCTTCTGGAATTAGAATTCTCTCCAAATCAACTCTGAACTTCCTGGATTTCAATTCCGACCACACGTACAAGTCATAATACCTGAAGTGAAAC
Source organism: Nicotiana tabacum (assembly GCF_000715075.1). Taxonomy (NCBI): domain Eukaryota; kingdom Viridiplantae; phylum Streptophyta; class Magnoliopsida; order Solanales; family Solanaceae; genus Nicotiana; species Nicotiana tabacum. The sequence goes on along the minus strand of NC_134081.1, from coordinate 87,766,477 downwards.
TATTCAAGGTCTCGAACCGCTGAACAACGTGCTAGAGCTCAAAACGACTGGTCGGGTCGTTACATCAAAGATCTCTGATTTGTCAAATAATCATATTACCATATATAGTGGAATAAAGAGAGTAAGTAATAGGTAAGAATTCCATACTTCATGGGTTCCTTTGCATCATACGTTCGTAATAATTAACGAAAAATAAATGTAAGTACATTTTGTGAAACACGTTTTAGTAGTATCAATAAACAGTAAGGCTAGCACAATAAGAAAAGATGAAACTAAACTATATATAAAAACAGCATCAACGTTATTTAAACCATTATACCACTTATATGTAGTTATAGATAAATTTCTATGATAAAGTAATTAACAACTTAGTCAAAATAACTAAACCGATATGACATGTTATATCAAACTAGGAGCATCAACGTTATTTAAACCATTATACCACTTATATGTAGTTATAGATAAATTTCTATGATAAAGTAATTAACAACTTAGTCAAAATAACTAAACCGATATGACATGCTATATCAAACTAAGTACGTAGTGTTTTTACGCTACCCAGTGTATATAATTAGTTCAATTGAAATATTTCACATTACCTTAAAGTCATTGTTGGAAGTAGGGGTGTTCAAGGTTCGGTTTGGATCGGTTTTTCCCTAAAAAGAAACCAAACCAAGTAAGTCGGTTTTTTAAATATTGAAACCAAACCAAACCAATTAAGTCGATTTTTTATCGATTCGATTTTTGTCGATTTTTTAATTTTTCGGTTATTTATCGATTTTTTTCTTAAATATGAGACATACACTACCAAACACATATTCCGGATACTACATTTTCAACGTAACACTATCAAACCAATTGCTCTTTGAACAATCTATCATTTACTAAGATATATTGATGATAATTGAATCAACTAGTGGTGAATAATTTAATTACTCAATTAAAAATTAATTATTTTTAACATAAAATAAATTCTTGTACTTAGCAAAAGAAAACTATCAATCAAACTAGAATGTAAAGGCAAAGAATTGGATTATTATAATAGCCAAAAAACTAGACTGAAAATGTAAACGTTTAATATGTACCATAAAATTTTAGAAACTTTGTATAAAAATATACATATATATAGGTGTAATAATAAATTTGAAATAGCTACTTCTATAGTCGGTTTGGTTCGATAGTCGATTTGGTTCGGTTTTTTCGATTATTTATTGATTAAAACCAAAACCAAATCAAATTTGATTGGTTTTTAAAATTCAAAACCAAAACCAAAACCAAACTCAAACCAAACCTAAAAAGTATTGACTTTTTTAATCGGTTTAGTTCGGCTTTCGATTTGGTTCAATTTTTCGGATTTTTACAAGTGCCCCTACTTGGAAGCATAGGTAAAGGGCACAAGGGAGATTCCGTTGCTGGAAGTACGCCGCAGCGTTTTCAAAATGGCAGCTACAACTCCTTTTCTTTGCCAACATTTTCATCTTGTCTTGAAAACGAAAGCTCTATAGATGACTTGTCCTTAGGGGTGGGCATTCGGTATTTTGGTTCGGTATTTCGATATTTCGATATTCGATTTATCAATTGTGTATATCAAATACTGTATCAAAATATTTCGGTACAATTCGATATTTCTTATTTTGGTTCGGTACGATTTCGATTTAATATTTGCTAAATAAGCAACACTAACGAGTGACAATTCTCTTATGTTTCAATGCCCTGTCTAACTGTTCAGCCAAGAAATGAAGAAATACAATGAAATTGAACAGCCATTTCTTCGGAAAGAAGTAAATAGACTTATAGACATGATGCATTTTCTATTTTCTAATGCTGGCATTTGAAACCAACTCACATTCTTGTTGCTTAATGCCTTAATCCACTATTCAACAAACATGCGACAACAGGGACAGGCTGCAAATCAATTGCAAAACAAGCTGCAAATTTTAAAAGTTTGTACTCTTAACAGGCTGCAATTTTTTTCTCTGAAAATGGCAGAAAATATATGCAGCAGTAGCAGCATTAACAGAATAACAGTAGCAGAATTAACACTTAACAGTCAGCATTAACAGTAGCAGAATTAACAGTAGCAGTAGGCCAGTAGCATAATTAACAGTAGCAGCAAACTCTAACAAGCAGCAAAATTAAACACACAGTGCAACAAAAACAACAAAAACAGAGAGGGCATCCCTCAATTCAAGTTCACACTAATAGTTTCGAATCAATTTTGTCTTAATTCTTAAATACGGATTTCAGGAAGACGCTCAAGACAATGCCTAATATGTTTCCTTAAACAACATGTGCCATCCCTTTTTGGATGAACATTATAGACTCGACCACAATGCTTGCACTCTACTTTGCGAACTTCTCTGTTATCTTCTTTCACCTCAAAGTGTTCCCAAATATGAGAGCGCACTTTAGGAACACGGGGCATGATTGCACTTGAACATAAAAAAAATATAAATCATAAGTTGTAATATTATTTTTTGATGATAATAAAACAAAACTACAAAAGTATATCACCAAACAAATAGAGCACTAAACTTATCACTCATGTTGCAAGTTGCAACTATACATCAAAGTTCAAACTTCAAACTTCAAACTTCAAACAATGCTAGTAGTGCTTCCATTATTTTCCATATCTAAAGATAATTCGACCAAATATGTCATATAAATAAATAAGTATGATATATTATTTTGAACTAAAATACACACAAAATATTAAAGTTTACCAAACTCGAGTTCCTCAAAATACTTCAAGTCTTCTTCAACACTAATAGGATTCTTCTCTTCTCTAAGCCAATCTTGAACACAAATAAGAGCTTGCATACATTTAGGAGTCAATGAATTTAAGAATTTATTTGTATTGGGTCAACCATAGAAAGATCACTATATTTGGAATTTTGGATGGATCAATGGATTTGGATCATTTAACAGAGGCATCGGTTCTACATAATTAACAGAATAACAGAGGCAGCAACAAGCCAAAATGTTATGCAATTACAGATAAGCAGCAAAATAAGCAGGTCTACACAATTAAACAGAATAAGCTGCATCAAGCCAAAACAGGGGGAAGATGAAAACTATCAAACACCATAATCCACACCCCAAAAGGAGGACTAATAGAAAATCATATTAATTGTTGGCAATTTATTCTCTAGATGCAGTTCATTTTATAGAAAGGATTCCCTATTAGCTTTATTTTGCACAAATATAAATGCTTTTCTGTTTTTCTCTGTAATTTTGTACTATAAGACATAATACAGTAACAATTGTATTTATGAAATTTAATATAAAAAATAAAATTGAACTATATGAAATCTCTTCTTAGTATCTTCGAATTAAGTTTCTGCACTGAATCAATATTCTCATCAGCTGCTTTTCACTTTTCACAAACAATTACTTTATTAGAAATAAAAACAGATCGTTGATATCTTCTGAATGCAATTGATGATATTTTTGCATTTACCCAATTTTTTTTCAAGGTAATCAAAGAAAAACTGGTAGAGAGCTGAAGAAAAATCCAATCTTTAACAGTTGCAGCACAAAAGAATATACATGTTCTTCATAAAACAAAAAACTACAAAAAAAAAAGGATTAAAAAGTATAAATCTTTTTTTTGTAAAGACAGTAATACACATACCCAATAATCTAATAAAACCTTAAAAAGGAGAAAGCTTTCTAGTAAATTATGGAAAAAACTAGAAACATACCTTTGATTCTTTGAAGTCACAGTAACCGATCTCTTTGAAGTCACAGCAGCCGGTCTTCGTTTGTCCGTTTCTGAATTTCTGAAACTATCGCCCTAATTGAAAGCCTGAAGATAAAACTATCGTTGAGATGCTGACGCCGTTTGCCCTAATTGACTTTCTGAGTTCTAACTTTCTAAATGCTAATTCCCTAATGAGTAATGCCTAATCTCTAATTGAATGAAAGACAAAGACTAGAGAGTGGGCTTGGGCTGGGGCGCTGGAGTGGGCAGTGGGCTAGGCATTAGATTAGAAAGTCTTTAAAAAGTGTTGCGTTGAGCAGTATAGCTAATTATAGGTCCAACTTAAAAAAATTTTAAAAATTCGGTATTTCGATATATCGAAATTTCAAGATCCTAATACCGAGAACCACACCATAATGCTGAAATACTGAATTAGACCGAAATACCGAAAAAATCGAAACCAAAATACCGAATTAGTTCGGTCTGATTCGAAATTCGATTTTTCGAATTTTATGCCCACCCATACCTGTCCTCAAGTTTAATAAGCTTAGATGTCGAAGAGAGACTGTGACACGTTACCATGGATAAACCTTATACGTGTTGAACTAACATCTTGTTTGGATGGTTGTTACTCATTGTATCGTATTGTATTGTTATCTTAAAACAATGTTTGTTTTGATTATTTCATTAAAATTGGTTGTATTGTATTGTTAAATTCATTGTTCTGGAACAATGAAAAGTCCCATTTTTTGAAACAACCCATTTGGTAGGGTGAGATTATTTCCTATTTTTCTTTCCTATTATGCCCTAACTTATTACTCCATAATTCTATTTTACCGTTTACATTCTTTTTCTAAAAAAAAATTTAACTCCAAATCTCTCACCTATAACCTACTTTGTCTTCGTCCCTTTTTTTCAGAAATTCTGCCGCTTCCAACTCCAACCTAAATTTGCTGATTTTGTTAGAATTTGCATGAATTTAATTGCTTAATCTATTTTTAAGACATATTTGGTGTAAATTAGTAGAATAAGGTTTTCTTAAATAATTTTTATGCGTAATTATTGAAAAATCTAATATTTAAATAATTGAGGATATTTTAATAAACTTATCAGTTACAGTACAGTACGATACAGTTAAACCAAACACCAAAATATTATTTAACAACTACAAATAATACAATTTATCCAAACATTGTATTTATAAATTAATACAATATAATACAATATATTATAAAACGATGAGAAACTAAATATATTTAGTGGATTAAGTTTCTAGTGTATTAAGATAGTCAATTTATGTACAAGTGGACTCATAATGTGTAAACTTATTCAAGATTTAAGCCCGATGAAACTTGAAAGTTCTAGTAAGTTATGACTTTGAGTTTTGAAATATCATGGAGAACTAGATTCCTTCTCTACTTCTTACTTGTAGTAATTACTCGCTGAAAAATCGTGACTTGGTTCCTCGGACTCCGCTTGAAATGCTAGCGTTGGTAGGCCAGAAACTATTTATATTTGGTAGTCGAAAAAATATATAAGATTTATATAATTTTGTATATAATATACATAATGTATATATATATATAAAAAATATATAAATTTTATATATTTTTTCGACTATTATTTTTACAGCGGCTATACGGTTCATTTTTCCATACGTATCTTAGTTCATTTTTACGGTATTCTTGATTAATTCCATGATTCTGATTTATTATTTCAGTGAATTTATTCGCGAAAAAGACATATTTACCTTAAAGGAAACATACAACGTTTACAACTTCGACATGTAGAGTTAACTGCGATTCCAACTCCTCTTACTGCGTGATCAACTTTTGCTCTCGTTGCATCTTTTTTTCTTCTTTTAATTTTTAATTTTTAGTATATTTCCCAGGAAATGGATGTATACACTGTAGTAATCAAGAGATATGAGTTTGAATATCAGGTACAACGAAATTCAAGTGTGAGTTCATTTGCTTGATCGGCCTTATGGGTGAAGTTTACTCGACGCCTTTGTTTCTGAACTGTATCAAGTTATTTGGTGGAGTAAATATGCATACAAATTGGTCCAAAAACCACCATTATTTATAATAAAGAAACAGAAAACCAAATATCGACATTGACCACAAAATAAGGATATTTATTCGTATATGCTTCTTGCGGATAAGACATTCTCTCCATTTTTCTCTCTCTATTTTCTCTAGTTCCTACTTTGAATTAAACCTACATGTCAATATTAAAAATTAAAGGTTAAGATTTAATTAACCAAATCAAAATCCTAATCATGGTTATGATAACAAATATTTTCTTTATTTATTCTAAAATTTTTTAGCAATCCCACAATTCTAGCTAAAACATTATCTAATTCATATCTATTTGGAAAAAAAAAACTCACTTATTTCTTACTTTATAACGAGTTCTTCTTCTCCTTTTTCTGTTTGTTTCAACAGTATTTTTTTTCTTTTAGTACAGATACGAGTTCTTTTTTTTTTTAGTTCTTTCTTACATTCCCATCAAAGATGAGAGAAATAGGCTAGATCTAATGCTTAGTGAGAACAATCAGACAAAATTGAATTGATATATGATATTAAAATAAAAAATAAAAAATAAAAAATAAAAAATTATTTGTAAAATTAAAGATTAAAAATATGTATGATGTTAAAACTCCAGCGGGCCATTCATTGACTTGTCAGTTGTCAGTTGTTAAAAAGAAAAAAGAAAAGAAGTACCGAACAAATTAAGGAAAAAGAAAACACAACAAAGAACCAAGAAACGATTAACTCAAAATATAAAAACTATGAATTTGAGACAAAGAAAAAAAAAAGCTTTAAAAAAAAAGGAGATGAGCTCGTAATAAAGTAGGAAAAAAGAGACAGCAACAACAACAACATACCCATTAATTTTTCACAAGTGGAATTTAAAGTAGGAAAAAAGAGATTTAAAAAAAATTATATATGTATGGATTAGATAATGGTTTTAGCTAGAATCATGGGATTCCAGAAAATTTGGAAAATAAATAAAAGAAATATTTATTATCCAAACCATAGTTAAGACCTTACTTTGGTAATTAAATCTCAACCTTTAATTTTTAACTATGACATATGGCTCCCATTCAAATAGAAACTTGGGGAAATGAAGAGACATGGAAATGGAGAAGAGTCTCATCCGCTTCTTGCCTTTCCACTCAACTAATAGCTCGTTTGGCCAAACTTCTAAAATAAGTTTATTTTGAAAAGTGTTTTTTCTCAAAAGTGTTTTTTTCAAAAGTATTTTTAGCGAGAAGAAGTGTGTATTTGGCTAATTAATTTAAAAATTATTTTTAAGTGAGCAACCAATGTTTGGCAAGTTTTTAAAAAGTGCTTTTAAGAGCCTTTTGGCCAAGCTTATGGGAGGCAAAAAGTAATTTTTTTGTCAAAAAATAATTTTTAAAAAATGTAAGGTATTTGTCCAAAATGAAAAAGAACTTTTGAGTAGCAGCAGAAACAGTTTTTCTGCTTTTGGGGAGAAGCTACAAATTATAACTTCTTTCAAGAAGCAGAAGCAAAAGTAGAAAATTAATTTATTCAAGACAAAAATAATCTTCCAATAAATTCATATTTTCCAAATTATCCCTCATTAATTTTACATTTTCCTTTTCCTTTTTCTTTTTATTTCTATTATACATTTCTTCTCTTTTTTATTTTAATCATACTCTTATTCTTTTTCTCCTATTCCTTTAAATTTATAGTAAATGATATATTTTGATATATTTAAATTATCATGTAATCAATAAGTAATACCAAACACTCGATTTTGGAATAACTATATTTTGTATAGATTGGAATTTTTAATTTATATTTTTACTTTACGTTTTATATTTTAATTGAACTCTTATATAATAAATATTTAAATTTATTTTTCTTTTCTAAATAATACTAATTACAAATTAAAATTTTACTGTCCTTTTTCGTAATTTGATACTTAAATGTATTTTTTTTAAAGATTGGTCAAACACAATGTGCTTGCAAAACAAACTACTATTTTGCAAAAGTAATTTTCTAAAAAACACTTTTGAGCAAAAGCATTTTTCAAATTAAGCAGTTTTTGGCAACTTGGCCAAACGGGCTCTAAGTGTATTTTTTCTCAAATGTGTTTTTGGGAAAAGACTATTTTTTCTGTTTTTCCAAAATTGTTTCTCCTCCTACTCAAAAGCACTTTTTTCTTGGTTAAACACTTCAATTTTTTTTTTAAATCATTTTTGAAAAAGAAAATACTTTTGACTTTAGAGAGGTTTGGCCAAACAGACTATCAGACATCTATAGTTTTTCTTTTTTCTTTTACTAAATCAATTTACGAATTTTACGGATGAATGTGAATTGTGTTGGAAGAGAGGAGGGATGTTTTCAAGTTTTTTTAAAGATGGAAACAAGATCCATCTGTTTCACTTTATTTGCCGTAGTTTGATTTGATACAAAGTTCAATAAAAAGAAAACTTTTAAACCTTGCTTTTTTTATATTCCATATCATTTGTGTCACTATATAATATTTGAAATTCATAGCGTTAAACGTGGCACAATATTCATGCGGGTATAAAAGCTTCCCACCAAAAAAAATACTAGAAATGTCATTCTTCTTTTTTCTTTCTAAAACGGACTATTAAGAAAGTAGTCTTAAACAAAGTGGAACTGAGAGATTAAAGATGCATCAGAACAATGCAAGATGCAGTTGTAACCACTAAACAACAAATCCAATCACCATTACGTCTTTAACTTTATAGAAAACTCACCAGCAAAAAAACAGAAAATGGAAGGGAACTAACCACCAGAAAGTCAAATACTATCACCGCACATGTCAATATTAGTCCAGCCTGAGATAAAATGAGTTTCACAACTAAGGGGAAGAAGGTAATGATCCTATAAGTTCAAACTCATGCACTGACTTTTCTAATCCTTTTTAATATATAGTGAAACTGCTTTTCGACCCAAAAAATATGTATATTATATAACATGGATGTAGGACTTGTGCCCCAGGTAAAGCATATCTCCTCTACAAACACAACAGTCACTATTTCGTATTGTAAGAAGGAAAACCAAGTGAACCAAAAAGCAATTTATCAGTTTTATAACCAACTCTATAAAATTAGAATTTGTGTTTGCTTTACATTGATCTTTTTCATTTTGTAAGCAATATAAGCTAAGACTACAAGGAAAAAGTAGATGAATTTCATCTATCTTTTCCAGTTCCAATTGCCTCAAGCCATGAAACCACTTGATCAATCGAGGGCCTCTGCCGCGGATTACGATCTATACATTTACAAGCTATACTTAGCACCTCCAAAAGCTGCTTCTCATAACTTGTATCCCATATCGATGTATCGAATATTTCCTCCACCCTGTTCTCAGATTTCAGTTGATACATCCATGACACCAAATCCCTGCAACTTTTTCCCCTGCATACTTCCACGGGACGCTTGCCTGTCAAAAGCTCAAGAAGAACAACACCGAAGCTGTAAACATCGCCCCTAAAAGTAGCAGTTAATGTTTGACTATACTCGGGAGGAATGTATCCCAAGGTTCCGACCAGATCTGTCGTGACATGAGTATCATAGGGATGCAGCAACCTTGAGAGTCCAAAATCAGCTAAATGCGCTTCAAATCTCTCATCCAAAAGAATGTTGCTGGTTTTAATGTCGCGATGGACTATATTTGGTTCCTTATGCAAATAGGCTAAACCACGAGCTGCTCCTTGTGCAATCTTTAACCTCACATCCCATGTTAATGAGTTCCCATCGACCCTTTCATGTAGCCAGTAGTCCAAGCTTCCATTCTCCATGTAAGAATATATTAGCAACCTATCATTCCCGTGCCGACAGTACCCTTGAAGGGATACAAGGTTTTTGTGCTGAGCTCTTGAGAGGGCTTCCACTTCAGCTTGGAATTCACGTTCCATCTGCCCGCAATCCCCAGAAAGCCTCTTGATAGCAGTTTTCATGCCATTTGGTAGTTCCGCCTTGTAAACTAGACCAAATCCTCCACATCCAACAATGTTTGACTGGTTGAAGTTGTTCGTCGATTTTAGCAAGTCTGCAACAGTCAGTTCCTTGCAATCAGAATTCTGGAAAAGTACCAACTTCGAAGGACCAAAAGCATCAGACAATCGGGAAGGTCTGCTAATATCTTCCTCGAAATCCTCAATCTGGTGTCCGGCATCTCTTCTAGACATTTTAAGCAGGACTATTGCAAGAAGAAGTGCAATTCCTATCCCTATGCTGATTGTAATTCCAAGAATTCCACTTTTGCCAAGCTTATTACTAGAAGCAGAAGGAATAGCCGGTCGAACGCCCAAATTGCTGACAGTACAAGGAGAAATAATTTTTCCACAAAGTCCAGGATTACCCTCAAAGCTCGAGCTGGGAAAGCTGAAGAACTGACCGCCAGTTGGAATCGCTCCCTGCAAATGATTATTAGCTACATTGAATCTTGAAAGGAACGTGAGCTTGTTGAAGGAAGAAGGAATTGATCCATGGAGATCATTAGAGGAAAGGTCCAAAACTTCAAGGTTCGCCATATCTGAAATTGAGCTAGGTATAGTCCCAGTAATGTTGTTCCTACTAAGATCCAAGACATGAAGTTGTTTCAGACGACCAATTTCAGGCCAGATTGTCCCGTTTAGTCTGTTATTACTCAAGTAGATAGATGGAGGGAAGCTTGAAGCCTGATTGTACTGCAGACCGCTACCGCTCTGATTCCTCTTGACAAACAAAGGAATACCAGTCGGAGAATTCAGACTAGAAGCATAGCTGTGAGGGGAAATGAGGCTCTTTAGACCAGTTAAACTTTTCGGGATTTCACCTGTGAGTGAATTGTTTGAGAAATCCAAGTAAAACAAATTTTCCATTTCGCCAATCCAAGGAGGAATATTGCCATCCAAATCATTCCACGACAAGTCAAGCACTTGCAATTTACTGCAATTGTATAACCACGTCGGAATTTGCCCATCCAAACCGCAGTTCCCCAATGCAAATATCATCAGGTTTTCAAACCCGCTCACATTTTTGGGAATCTCTTCGCCACGGAAGTTCCTGGTGAGAATAAGAGTTGAAAGATTTCTGCAGTGCTGCAGAACAGACAGAGCTCCAGATAAATTGGAAAGGGTATTATTGGACAACGAGAGGAACACAAGAGATGAAAGGTTTGCATAGTTCTTAGGAATTTGCCCGGTAAATTCGTTTTTGGCAAGACTCAAAATTTTCAACTCCTGACAACTAGAGAGCGAGACAGGAAGGTTACCTATGAAACGGTTAGTTGCAAGGTCAAGAGTACACAGACTTGTCAATCTAGTAAAATCAAGATCAACAGGACCAGACAAAGAATTATTCCTAAGATCAAGCACCCTAAGAACAGAAAGATGCGAAAGCGTAGCCGGCAATGGCCCAGAAAACCTATTAGAATGTGCAGCTAACTGCTCTAACTGTGTCAAATTCCCAAACACATTAGGGAGCAAACCATGAAAGTGGTTACCAGATAAAACTAAGGATTTCAGTTTGGAAAGCTTACTAAGCTGTGGGCTTAGCAGGCCAGAGAAATTATTGGCAGAGAGTGAAAGTTGCTCCAAAGATGTCATTGAATACAACGAGTCCGGAAGGTGACCACCGAGATTATTGAAATCTACATGCAGCTGTTGGAGTGAAGAACTGCAATTTCCCAAGCTTCCAAGATCACCAGTGAGATGATTGAGTGATATATCCAACACCCTAATCTTCTTGCTGAAGCAACAAGTTTCAAACCTGAAACCACCAGTAAAAGAGTTGTTGCTTACATTCAATGCAACAAGGTTAGGGAATTCACCAAACTCACTGAAATTTCCAGTAAACGAATTGCTAGATATATTGAGAGACTGGATTGATTCCAATCCAGTAAATGCCCTCAATACTGGTCCAATTAACACATTATGGCTCAAATCAAGAACTTCCAATTGCTTCAATTTGGAGAGGTCCAATGGCAATCCACCTTCAAGGTGATTATGCGAAAGATCGAGCAATTTCAACTGATCCAATTTTTCCAAGGACTGTGAAATCACACCTCTCAACCCTTTTCTTGACAAATTTAACATGATCACTCTACTTTGAGCTGAACCATTTCCACAGACAACCCCTTTCCATTTACAGCAACTGGATTCATGAGACCAAGCTGATAAAATAGACCCTTCTGTTAGGTTGCCAGCAAATTCCTTCAATGCCAATAAATCAATTGGATGACAGTTTTGAACTGGGGTTTCAAGACTCAAACATGTACAGAAAAGATAAGCCAAGAATACCCAATTCAGGAAACTCATTGCTGAATACATAGAAGAATTATACATAAACAGTTCAAATCAAGATTCCCACCACCATTTATCATAAATTTTACAGCTCGCCACACCTAAAAACAGTTTCAAATGAAGAAAGTTTCCACCCTTATATCCCAAAAACAGCAGCACTAGTAACTCCGCTGGCAACTGAAGCAATTTAGCACCAAGAAAAGACCTTTTTCCAGATCCCTAGCACCCAAATCAAAACCAGATCCCAAGACTGAAAAATCAAGATGACTTAACCGTTACAGCAGGGCACCTTGTTATGTGAAAAGAAGAAGAAAGGCTCAGTTGCAGAAACTTCAAACGCGCATCCCAAAACACCTCAAAAATCTCAAAGAAAAGGCCGACCAACTACTTGTAATTAAAGCAAGTCTCAGTACTAGTATATGAATTAATAAGAACCCTATACCCCAGATCAGAAATGAAATAAATAAATAAATAGTAACAAAATTTAAAGCCTAGAACTAGAAGTAGATATAAATGAGGAAAGCACCTTCTTTAAGGTAAGATTTTTCAACGCCCCATCACTTGCAAGAGAAGCAAGAGTCCCACTTTCCACTGTAAACACGGCACCTCAACTCAAGAAAATTTAATAAATTAATTTCAAGAAAGAGAGAGAATCTAATAAAGAAAAAGATAGTAGTACTAATATAAGTACTGAAATGAAAGGGTGAGACGATTGTTGTTTAGCTGAAAAAGATTGAGATTTCAAATCAACGGAACAGTTTTATTAGATAGACAAAAGTAAAAGACTTAGGATTGTGGCAATTGACAATCAAGAAAAATACAAAAGGGGGGTATCCCGTGTTTATATTTAAGGACAAAACAAAAGAAACTGGTAGACTGATTTGAAAATGGTGACAACAGAGAGCTGACTTTCTTATTTTGGGGACGTATTTGTCTTTGCCAAAAAATTCACAGTTTCTCATCACAAAGTCTGACTTTGCTGTCCAACACCAATTATTTGTCTCTATCTCCGTATTTTATAATATTGAATTTAAATAAATATTTTTTTTTAGATCTGTAAGAAAAATCTTTTTAAGTATAAAAATAAATCTCTTATGTATAAAAAAAAAAAAAAATCATAAAACTAAAAATAAATTTATAAAATAACAAAAAAACAATTGACCCCAACACATTCACTTACTTGCTTACAACATTTAATTTGGTTCGGTCTTTCGAGGACCAGAAGTTTCCTTCACCTTCCCACGTGCAGTATAACGCGTGCATGACCTACGCTAAGTTTTTCTTTTTGAAATATTTATCTAAATAGCCAATCAGATTCATTATTTACTTTTTTAGTTGATATACATAAATTATATATTATTTATATATAATTATTTATATAATATATATAAATTCTACATATATTTTCTATATTTTAATTTAGATGACATACTTTTCTTATTAGTTCGTTCCAAAAAGAATGACATATTTCTACAATTAGAAATAATTCAACTTTAAACTCTTCATTAGAAATTTTTATAACCACACAAATATCATGGTCTCACAAAACTTTTACCCCTTAAACTTTTAAGATCACAAGTTTCAAAAGTCTTTTTTTTTCTTAAACTCTGTGTCGAGTCAAACTATTTTATATATACGTCTGTTTATTTTTAGTTTAAGGACCTGTTTGGCCGTAGATTTTGAAAAAATAAATTTGGGTTTTATTTGGCAAACACATGTTTGGCCATAGATTTTGCCTACATTTTGGCAAAATCCTAAATGCCAAATCTCAAATCCCAAAATCAGCTGGTTTTGGTCCAAAATATCACTATTATATTTTTTAAAAATTACCCCAAACTTTTGTATTTTATAAAAGAGTCCATCATTTGTTATTTTGTAACAATGTTGCTTCGTCTTCTCGATCATCTGATAGTGTATCATATAATTCATTACAAAAATGATAATTTTGTATCAAATTTATTTATGTTCAGGACTATGGTTTGCGATAATATAATGATTGTTATTGATAATGGTACTGTTGGGTATTTGTGATACTTTTAAAACTTGTGGGTATAAGTCATATTTCGTGTTTTCCAAAATAAATTTGGAAAATATATTTTGAAAACTGATGGTCAAACGCATTTTCATCTTCAAACCAAACTTCACTCAAATCAGATTTTTCAGAACAAATTTGGAAATCTATGGCCAAACGCTAGCTAAGTTGTTGGGTGAACGACTATTTAAATTTTTATTTTTGGAGTTTTTGTAGGTATTGATAACAAAAGATTAAGGAGCTATTTGGTTCAAGGGATTAGATGTGCTATCCCTATATAAATTTATTTAGTGTTTGATTGAAAATTATAAGCTAAAATTATACTATTACTTTTGTAATAATATCTTGGTATAATTTATCTAATCTGCAAATTTATTCGAAATCATTTTTTTTAGACCTAATGCTTCTAACTCTAATACAACAAGCTTTTGTGATGGAAAAAGTGGCATTTTTTTGATTTCAGAGAAGTAGGCACATGATAATGTTACTATGTAAAGTGCTATTAGCTTTGGATGAAGAACATATATCCTACTAGTTAGCTGGATACAAACCTACAGTAAGACTTAATAGCTCAGTAACATAAATGATGGAACTCATGGAAAGGTTTTTAAGACGCCAAAATAGGAATAACATAATCTTATTCGGTACTTCTGATCATTTGAGTTTCTGAACCGAATTCTTTCTGATTAAGAATTCCTTATTAGCTGCTCTACAATAATTACAAGATTTTCTAAAGGAAATACAGGGTTTGCGTTAGGCAGCATCTTGTTTGGTTCCGCACTCCCGCTTATGGGATCAATCAATACATTCCTACTCTTCACTTTCAGTGTCGCATCCGTATCGGATTTGGTCAATTGATTTTGGGTACTTTGATCAAAATTGACAGAGAAATTTGAAACAGATACAATGATTTTTGAAAACAAATCAAAAGTTAGGATGATATGGAAGAAAATGGAATACCTTGTATATATAAATTTCTATATCAGTCATTTTTCTTTTATCTCCTTCTAAAATTCTACTCTTGTTCAATATTTTCTCCTTCTCAAAATATCTTGTAAGTTTTTCACATAATGTCTCATAATTTAGACATATTTTTATAACTCTATTTTTAAATAATTGAATTATTTTTAGTCGAATCCCCGCACCCGTATCCGTACCTGGATCCGTACCCCCGAATCTTTAAATTTAGATCATGAAGGATCACCTCTAGATCCACACCCGTATCGGACACTTATACCCGAATCCGAGCAACTTAGATACATTCCTAAAAATAAATGAATTTATGTGATGTTGAAATTTCAGAGTGTCAAATGAATTATTATTTGATCTCAATCTTTTTATGTCTTTTAAGTACTTTAAAATTATTAATTATTGTTATTTATAGTATTTTTTATGTTGTTTCGAACATGCAAAAAGTTTTTCGAAAAACTTAAAGATTATATATTCTAATTCACGATCAAAATCAAAAACATTCAATCTCGGAAAACAAAAAGTGTGATATGACTTTTAAATAGATGGAGTAATTATTTGCCTTTTTCGTTTTTTCCTTCTTTTCTAGCAATAGCATCATTGCTTAAAAGACAATACTTCTAACAAATTGGAAATAACCACGTTTACTAGTCTAGTTGTAATTAGACCTATATAGGTTTTAAAGAAGTAAAATAACTCGATGAACTCCTTGAATTTCTGACACGTGACATAGATTAGATGCTTAGACATTTGTCTAAATCCACTGAGGTTGCCAATATTGAAAGTACATACTTTCTTTGTCCTATTTTAACTTTTGCCTTAGCTCAATGAAATTGTTCCAAAATAATTATCAGATTAAATTTGTTAATTCTTTCCGATTATCATTAATATTAATATTAAAGTAGTAATAGTTCTCTTTAATACTATTCGATTTTCAAAAAGCATTTAATAGAATTAATTTAATAAATTATACCTTATATTTATTATTTTTCTTATGAACGTGAAAGAGCTAAAATAACAGTTAAAACTGGACGAAGGCCGACGGGAGTAGTAATTTCATGGAATATTTAATTATTTTTTTTTATTTTAAATCTTAAAAATGTCATTATTTTCCCAAAAATTGTCGTAGTACGTGATGCAATAACAAGGAATAACGCTCGTAAGTAGGACAAGTATAACATCAGATAGTGTGAACATGGTCTGCAAAGACTCTGCACAGCTCAAAAGAAAGAAAACGACAGTTGTGGAGTCAACACTATGGACTGGCGAGAATTATGATAGTTGGGATTGGCTAATACGTATTTTACTTTCTTTTTATAAATTTTCTCAAACATAGCTTCTTTTCTGTTTAGCTGCATCTTCAAGACTTTTAATTTCTTCTTTTGTTTATAGCGGTTCAGACAATTTTATATATCGGAATGCTTCTCCCCAATTTAGTAAATAAATTAAAATTATTATGTTTACCCTCAAAATCGGATAACAATTAAATTTATAAGAGATTTTAAGGATACGTGATTTAATTTGATACTAAACGACAAATCAGATTGCAATTGAAATAAGTAATAGAAAAGTAAATGCTAACCACACAAGTTGAACAGTCTTCATGTTGAAGGTTTGCCACCCTCGAGCCAAAAATATTTTTTCTGATATCAGAACAGAAACAGCAACAGAATAACAAGAACTTGACGAGAATAATAATATATTGCTTTTGAATGCGTGTTACAATATATTTTACAAGTAATCAAACCCCTTTTATATAGTAGGAGAGTTTTATTTTAGGTACAATTCTATAAGAGGTAAAACTCTCCTGGTTTGCTGATTTGCCGGTTCCCTATTGATAAGTGCCGAGATTCCCGCCGTGATATATGACCGGTTACAGATATTTCAGCCTTCCGCTATTTCAGTCTTATGTTGGTTACACCGGCAATGTTTTCTCGAGTTTACTCAGGGTCAGGGTCGATTCTGGGATCATGGACTCAATGTTCTCGAGGACGGACATTCTAACCTCGTGTTCTGATTCGACGACACTCGGGATCGATCTTCAATCCCTCGCATTCCGAGTATGATTTGTCATGTAGTAATCAAGCCCGATTTCGACCGTATACAGATAGTCCCCTCATTTTTCGGAGAGTAAGCGACGAGAAACGACATGAGCTTCCGATTCTCACCTCGATACTTCGCGTCATAAACGACAAAATGAACGAAATGTCTCATCAATCACGTCTTAATGGCATTAAATGTTCGTCAGTTACTCGGCCACTCCTGGCTTTGAACCGTCATTTGAAAATTATAAATACCTCCTTCATCATTCATTCAAACTTTACATTCAAATCTTCTCTCCTCTTGTTCCTTGGAAATCTCTACATTTTCTAGCACTTGCATCCTGATTTCTTGAGATCTTTGTAAGAACTTTTGCTTGTCTTCACTTAGAACCGTCAAGTGTACCCCTTTAGCTTCCTCTTTTTCATCTTTTACCCTCAATTTAAAAGAAAATGGCGAAGACTTCAAAAACAGTTTCCCAAAAAGAAACTACTTCTACATCACGGTCGGCCGACGAGGAACCAGCGGCGGAGCCTCCTCTTAGCACGTTTATCCATGGCGGGTGCTCGGTGGCCGCCGATTTTAAGGTTGAAAAACCTTCACCTGTTCCGGGCCGGTGTGAGAAGGTCTCGAGGTACATCTGCTCGATCACCGAGGGGTCAAGAAAGATTGTAACTGGGTCGATAAAGACGTAGTGGTTCCCGGACCCGAAGAAGATATTACTACCCACGTCGAGGGATACTTAAGTGTTTACACTTATCCCTTTATGCTAGGCCCGTTGGAACCGGTAATCATCCACTTATGCAGAAGGTACGAGGTGTGCCTCGGTCAGATTCACCCTTCGTTCTGGAGGATCGTCATTCTTCTCCAGTTCTTTGTGAGCAAGATCGACGAATGCCCGTTCACCATCGACCATCTCATGCGCCTATACAGTCCCCGATTCTTCCGGAGGGACTGATTAAACTTGCACGACGGGATAGTAAATCCCCGTTCTCGAGCATCGATAAAGATCGGGACCGAGGTTGGCTAGGCCGTTTTATCCGAGTGAGGACCTCGGACCTGATCCCGGCAGAGTACATGTTGTTCCCTGAGAAGTGGAACACGAAACGTAAGTAAAGTTTCGTTTTTCCCAAAATTTTATTTTTTACTCTCTTTTCCTTCTTTCATACCGGTGTTTGGTGGTATTGCAGCTGTTGCTCGGGTACCGGAAGCAGTCCCGGAAGTAATCCCTCGACTCAAGGAGTGGGTCGAGGGAATTGTATCACAAAAATCATATTCTGAGCGCGCATGGCGCGAGTTTTCGAAGGGCCGGTGGGAGGCTCGTTCTCATGGTGAGATTATTTTCTTGAGTGGACAACACTTAGGTTTCTTTCATGCTGCTAAGCCCTTACTCATTTCTTTTCTCTTTGCAGGTCTTCCCAAGGATG
Source organism: Nicotiana tabacum (assembly GCF_000715075.1). Classification (NCBI taxonomy): domain Eukaryota; kingdom Viridiplantae; phylum Streptophyta; class Magnoliopsida; order Solanales; family Solanaceae; genus Nicotiana; species Nicotiana tabacum. Next base: position 87,748,011 of record NC_134081.1, on the reverse strand, counting down.
TCGCAATGAGGCCTCCAAGCGGTGACGAGGATTGCCCGCGTGCGGTCGCAGTTCAAGGGACGAGGGGCCCCTAAACCAGAGAGAGGCGACATCGAATCGCCTCGAATCAGGGGTACCGATGGAGAGGAGTGGCCGAGGCCTCCGAACCAGAGAGGGGCGAGGTCGTTTTGCCTCAAGTTAGGGAGGCCGACAAGGAGACCACGGCCGGGGCTTCTCGGCTAGAAGATAATGCCTCGAAGGACGTACTTGGGTTATAGATCTCTTTGAGTCGCCTTCATTTACTGACTCCATGATCAACGAGGCTCAGACGCTGAAAATTCACCTCAACGAAGGGCCCCAATGGGTGGCATATCCCTTCCACAACTTTTTTGACGGTATAGACTCTACCGCCACGAAGGACGTCACAAGGTTGGGTGACTTATCGGTGCCAATGAAGAGTCCGTCTTCGGGGACCATCAGGCATTCTTCAAATCCGAAACTAGTCAACCGATTTCCAGCTCCGAACGCGAATCCTGAACGGAAGCGGTCGGTCATCATGTCTATTCCGGAGGATGCCCAGGTCATTTCTGCCCCCGTAGGGATCACCAGTTTTCTTCGGTGTCTGGTGACCTAAGAGGATCAAGCCAAGTTGAACGAGGTGGAAGTGCCCTGCCTATTCAACAAAGCACAACATGCGTTAAATCGGGTAACTTTGGATGCCTCTTGACGACCTCTACTATGTACTTAGATTAAGTCATAAATAATCGTAACTTTTTTCTTTGTGCTTGCAGGCGTCGGTACTTCATCACGAGACTTTTAAACCAACATGAGGCCGAGACTCAAGGGCTCACTGAGAAGAGGGATGCTTATAAACTTCTCAGTGAGAAACTCCAGACTGAGCTGGAGGCGGATCGAAAGGAGCATGCCGACCTAGTCGAGCAGGTAAGAAGAGTATTTGAGGTTAGTGACGATGAGTCAGATACGGTGGCTAACTGTCAAAACCCGCAGGTCCAAAAGAAACTTGATCAGATCGAGCATCTCCGGGTGGAGGTGGATGCGGTAAAGGCCGAGGCCGAAGAATGGAAAAGAAACGTGGACCGCTTGGCCTCGGAAAAGGAGACTGCCCTGGCACAGTTGGCTTCGGCTGAGGTCTAGCTTCGAGTTGTGAAGGAAAAGGCCTTGGTGCAGGCCAAAAAGATCGATGAGCTTCAATTTTAGCTAAATTCGGCTGTTTTCGATAGAGAAAACCTGGCCAAGGAGCTCGAGACGGCCAAGTCGGAGGCTAAGGTAGTTAAAGTCGACGCCGACGAGTTGGTGTCCATTTATAAGGCCGATGCCCAGGCGGCTCAGGCTCGAGCAAAGGATATCATCGAGCACGCGAAATGGCAATCTCGAATAGAGGCCCTCGAGAAACTTCATACTCGGGGTTTTGACTTATCGGCTGAGATTGACAATGCCAAAGAGCTCGAAGTTGAGGCCAAAGAACTGGCCTTTCCCGAAGATGATGAAGGTTCTAAAGATTTGGTAGAGTCCGAGGGTGGCTTGAACCCCGAAGGTGATGATGCGGCTCCCGGCGAAGACTAGGCCACTTACGCTCTTTTCAGATGTTTTCGTTTTTTGCTTTTCGTATTACCCTTTTGTTGAGGCCATTTGGCCTTTGTAAAAATTTGTATCAGGGTTGTTTGACCCTTATAAAAAGAATTCTTGATATATATATAAGGATTTTTCGCTTCAATGACTTTTGAATTTTTCCTCTGCTTTATTACTTATATTTGCAAAGGTCGAAATGCCTCAGCATGAAATAGTTAGGTTACATTCGGAGGATCAAACAAACCTTGCCTTCAACATTTATCTTGTTTCTGGGAAACGTGGGGGTTCGGTATGACCGAAAATATTTCCCCAGAGTACTTAGACTTTTTCAGGTTATAGTTTGCCGAGGGAAGCCTTTAGAACTGGTTAAATAATTTTAAGGCCTTGTTATTTTTGTTACGGGTCTCGGACGTCTTCGAGCCGCGTTAATATGGCCATAGCCTTTTTAGTTCGGGTGTTGCCCAGTGGTCTTTACTCCGATTTATCCGGACTTTGCCTAAGATAACAGTCCCCGAATGGGAGTGGCCGTAGCCTTTAAGGTTTGGGGGTTGCCTAATAGGTCTTGTGCCCGTGGGCTCCGATAGCCCGAGTTGTCCGAGTTTGATTTTGGACGGAAGTCCCCGATTTGGGTGATCATTTGAACCCGGGTAAAGGCGGCCCTTGGGCTCGGTACCTTTAGGAGATCAAATGTACGAAATTCCTTAAAAGAAAAAAGAGAAATTCTTAAAGGACAAGATATTTATCCGCAAGGTAGAAACTTCTTTTATTCTTATGCGTGATAGTTATACATATGTACAGGTTTCATGCCAAGGCTTGAGTAGTTTATGTGGGCACGATTCATGTGACCATTTGACCCTTGCAGAAAATCCTACCGATCGAGCCGAGATCATTGAATCGTAAAGTTTCATTCCTTGCTAAAGTTGTTATTCGAGGGTGATGCCCCCAGTGTTCGGGGCCAATCATAGAGAGGCCTCGAATACTGTTGTTGTGACCTTCGATACCGATTCGTAACCTGCCTTCAATTCTAGGTTAGCACGATTTATCGTTGCCTCATTAAATACCTTGCCAAAAAACCCATTTGGAACAAAATCGGCTCAAGGGAAAAAGAGTGCAACGCGCGCTTTCAGACCTAAAATTTATACTGTTTCTCGATGATTCCCTCCAAATATTAGTTCGAAATGTAAATACATAAAAGGAAATGACTGAGATCGCACCTTAGTAATAGTATCGCTTCAAGTGAGCTATGTTCCAGTTGTTCGGTAGTTGCTCATAGTTCATTGTTCCGAGTTTGTACGATCCTTTACCGGTGATCTCGATAATTTGGTAAGGGCCTTCCCAGTTCGGCCCCAACTTCCCTTTATTCGATTTTTGGGTGTTTAATGTAACCTTCCTTAGTATCAAGTCCCCAACACTAAAGTGTCGAATGTTGGTCCTTCGATTGTAATATCTCTCAATTCGCTGCTTTTGGGAGGCCAACCGGACAAGGGCTGTTTCGCGCCTTTCATCCAATAAATTGAGGCTCGTGTTTATAGCTTCGCCGTTTGATTCCTCGGTTTTATATCAGAACCTGAGACTTGGCTCTCCGACTTTGACCGGTATCAGAGTTTCGGCATCGTAGACTAGTGAGAACGGGGTGGCCTCGGTACTGGACTTTGAAGTAGTTCGGTATGCCCATAGACTTCAGGAAGGATTTCCTTCCACATTTCTTTGGCGCAGGTTAACCTCTTTCTGAGGTTTTAAAGTATGATTTTGTTGGTCGATTCTGCTTCCCCGCTCCCACTGGGGTGGTAAGGTGTTGATAAGATTCTTTTGATCTTATGATCTTCGAGAAACTTACTTACCTTGCTGCCGATGAATTATTTCCCATTGTCACACAAGATCTCGGCCGGCATTTCAAATCGGCATATGATATGATCCCAAATAAAGTCGATGACTTCTTTCTTCCTCGTCTTTTCATATGCCTGGGCTTCCACCCACTTAGAAAAATAGTCAGTCATAAACAATATGAATTGAGCCTTATCGGGTGCCCATGGAAGGGGCCCGATAATATCCATTCCCCATTTCATGAACGGCCATGGTGACAAGACCGAATGCAGGAGTTCCCCGGGCTGATGAATCATCGGAGCGTGTCTTTGACATTCATCACATTTTCGTACGAACTCATTTGCGTCCTTTTTCCATATCGATCCAGTAATAGCCGGCTCTGAAAACTTTTCGAACCAGTGATTCAGCGCCTGAATGATTTCCATAGGTGCCTTCATGGATTTCTCTCAAAACATATTCGGTGTCCCCTGGTCCTAGACATATCGCGAGTAGGCCATCGAACGCCCTTCTGAACATGGTTCCATCTTCGGATAGGCTAAACGGGGTTGCCTTTGTACGTAGGGCCTTCGATTCCTTTGGATCTGATGCCAGTTTTCTAGTCTTCAGGTATTCTATATATTTGTTTCTCCAGTCCCAAGTTAGGCTCGTTGAGTTAATCCCAGCATGGCCTTCCTCCACTACCGATCTCATAACTTATACGACTGACCCCGAGTTGAATTTGTCATCCTCGACCGATGACCCTAGGTTAGCGAGGGCATCAGCCTCACTGTTTTGATCCCGAGGTATGTGTTGCAAAGTCCATTCTTTGAATCGATGTAAGGTTACCTGCAATTTATCCAGGTACCTTTGCATTCGTTCTTCTTTGACCTCGAACGTCCCATTAACTTGGTTTACATAAAGGAGGGAGACACACTTAGCTTCAATTATCTCTGCCCCCAAGCTTTTGGCTAGTTCGAGACCAGCAATCATGGCCTCATATTTGGCCTCATTGTTAGTCATTTTACCATCCTAATAGATTGCCTAACTACACCGCATGTTGGTGTCTTCAATACGATGCCAAGTCTGTACCCTTTTGCATTTGAGGCGTCATCCGTAAAGACGGTCCATATTCCCGAAGTGGTCTCTGAGTTGATCAATAACTCTCTTTCGACCTCGGGTATTAGAGCCGGCGTAAAGTCAGCTACAAAGTCCGCCAAAAATTGAGACTTAATGGCAGTCCGGGGTCGATATTCAATATCGTACCCACTGATTTCCACGACCCATTTGGCTAACCGGCCTGAGAGCTCGGGCTTATGCATAACGTTTCTCAACGGGTAAGTAATTACGACACATATGGGGTGACACTGGAAGTATGATTTTAATTTCCTATAGATGCTTAGCAAAGCGTGCGCCAAATTTTCTAGGTGATGATACCTAGTTTCGGCCTCACCTAGGGTCCTGTTAACATAGTAAGTTTGAAATTGCGTACCTTGCTCTTTCCGGACCACGACACCACTTACCGCTATCTCCGAAACCGCCAAGTACAAGTATAGTTGTTCATCTGCCTTTAGTGTGTGAAGCAGCGATGGGCTCGATAAGTACCGTTTGAGTTCCTCCAAAGCTCGTTGGAATTCCGGGGTCCATGAAAATTTATTCTTCCTCTTCAATAGTGCGAAGAATCGGTGGCTCTTGTCGGATGACCTCGAAATGAATCGCCCCAGGGCTGCTATGTGCCCGGTTAATCTTTGCACGACCTTCACGTTGTCCACAACCGTGATATCTTTGATGGATTTGATTTTGTCAGGGTTGATCTCGATTCCTCGATTTGATACCAGGAACCCAAGGAATTTACCTAATCTAACTCCAAATGCGTATTTCTTCGGGTTCAGCTTCCTATTGTATTTCTTCAATATGCTGAAGGTTTCCTGCAAATGTTTTAAATGGTCCTCTACTTGCAGGGACTTAATCAACATGTCGTCAATGTAAACCTCCATTGATTTTCATATGTGTTCCTCGAACATCACTGATTTAGTGATGAAGGAGGTTTTTTCCTGATCACCCGGGTCCATCCGTATTTGGTTGTACCCGGAGTAGGCATCGAAAAAACTGAGAATCTCGTGGCCGGCTGTGGCATCGATCATTCGATCGATGTTGGGCAAATGGAAAGAATCCTTGGGACATGTCTTATTCAAATCCTTATAGTCTGCATACATTCTTAATTTGTTCCCTTTTTTAGGGACTACTACTACATTTGCTAACCAATCCGGGTATTTAACTTCCCGAATGGACCCTATTTTAAGGAGTTTAGATACCTCGTCCTTGACGAAAACATGTTTGACCTAGTCAAACTGGGGTCTCCTCTTTTGCTTGAGTGGATGGAACTTCGGGTCCAAGCTCAGCTTGTGAGTGGTTATCTCTGGTGGGATCCCTGTCATATCAAGGTGTGACCAAGCAAAACAATCTATGTTAACCATAAGAAACTGAATGAGTTTTTTTCTGAGCTCGGGATTTAGCCCCGTGCCCAGGTATCCCTGTCGATCGGGTAGATGCTCGACCAATATGACATGTTCTAGCTCCCCAACAGTCGATTTGGTGGCATCGGAATCATCGGGGGCTATAAAAGACCTGGGTACCTCGTAATCATCGTCTTCATCAGTCCCCTATTTTTTCGGTTGGGTCGGAGCTAGTGTCGGTAATTGCTATTTGGTTTCTGGCTTTGTAATCGAACTCGACCCCTTTGTCATTGTAAGTGTGGATATCGAAATCTCCTCTTCGACTGCAAACATTTCCTTTGCGGATGGCTATTCTCAGTAGACCGTTTTAATTCCATCAGGCGTTGGGAATTTTAACACTTGGTGCAGAGTTGAGGGTACTGCCCTCATGTTGTGGATCCATGGCCTTCCGAACAAAGCGTTGTACCTCATGTCTCCTTCGATTACATAAAACTTAGCGTCCTGTATGGTCCCAGTAGTGTTTATCGGTAATATTATCTCACCCTTAGTGGGTTCACATGCCATGTTGAATCTGTTTACAACTCGGACTGCAGGCACGATTTGGTCTTGTAGACCTAGTTGTTCCACGACCCTCGATCGAATGATGTTGGCCGAGCTACCTAGATCAATTTACACACGTTTAATTCAAATTTTATTTATCAGTACAGATATTAGCAACGCATCATTGTGGTGTTGTACAATCCCTTCCGCGTCCTCATTGTTGAAATATAAAGTTCCTTCTAGTATGTAGTCTCGAGTTCGTTTCTCCCTAGTGATGGAAACTTTGGTGCGTTTCAACATCGATCCCTGAGGGATATCGACCCCACCGATGATCATGTTAATGACGTGTTGAGGTTCTTCTTGTTCTGTCTGTTTGTCAGAATCCCTATTCCTGAAATGATTCTTGGCTTAGTCGCTTAAGAATTCTCGAAGATGCCCGTTATTTAATAGTCATGCTACTTCCTCTCTCAGCAGTCGATAATCTTCTGTTCTGTGACCATGAGTGCCATGATATTTGCACATCTGGTTAGGATCCTTTTGGGTTGGATCGGATTGTAGAGGTTGAGGCCATTTGGTATCTTTGATGCACCCGATAGCTGATACAATGGCGGCAACATCGACATTAAAGTTATATTCCGATAGACTCGGTGCTTCTTTAGGCCCGATAGACCTGTCGGAGCTGTTTTTGGTCATGAGTCCTCGGTTGCTCTAACTTCGGTCATTTCTCCTTTCGTTTCTCATGGAGTTCCGCCCGGACCCACTGCTTCTTTGGTCTCCATTATATGGCCGATAACGATCCCCGTTTGGCCTCGATTCACGATCGATGTGTCTCTTGATTCTGTTGAAGGTTTTGACGAGATAAACAGACCCCGAAGGGACCCCAAGTTGATTATCTTCCACTCTGATCTTCGATTGATACCGGTTATGCATGTCATCCCAAGTAACGACCAAATATTCTATCAGGTTTTGTTTCAACTGCTGCGAGGCCACCGAGCTTCAAACATTGAGCCCTTGAGTGAAAGCCTGAACAGCCCAATCATCAGTGACCGGTGGAAGATCCAATCGTTCCATTTGAAAATGGGACACAAAATCTTTGAGTATCTCGTTATCCTTCTGTTTTACTTTTAAAATATCTGATTTCCTGGTCTCGACTTTGATGGCCCCAGCATGTGCTTTCATGAAAGAATCAGCAAGCATAGCAAATGAATCAATAGAATTAGGAGGTAGGTTATGATACCATATCATAGCCCCTTTTGATAAGGTTTCTCTGAACTTCTTCAATACGACAGACTCAATCTCATCATCCTCCAAGTAATTCCCTTAGATGGCACATGTGTAAGAGGTTACATGCTCATTTGGGTTGGTCGTTCCGTTATATTTAGCAATCTCGGGCATGCGAAAATTCTTAGGGATTGGCTTCGGAGCCGCACTCAATTTTGTCAGCTCCTCAAGCATCTTTATGATCTCGGGGTTAGCCCACGATTCATGTTCATTTGACCTTTCTATGACCGGTTCATCCCTGCGGATGACTTCCCGGGGTGGATTGGGCTCAACCCTGCTCGGTGCATAGCTTTTGTTCTGTAACTGAGTTATCGCCGCCTGTTGAGCCTGCATCATTTCGAAGATCACCCGTAGACTGATCCCGTCTCCTTCAATGTTTTGTGTGTTTCGAGTTACCGATCGGGCTCCACCACAGACGCTATTTTCGGGGTCGGTAGGCAAGTTTGCGTCGATAGCCACATGTAAATTAGCGTCAATCTGATCTACGATGGGTATTGCGATGGGATCAACGGGCGGTACTCCTTCACTGGGTGCCATGTTGTTATTTTCGCCGTGGTGACCGGACTCATTGTCAACATGTAGGGGTGCTGATTGAGAGTTTGATATTTTGTTTTTTATCCGAAATCATAGACACTTCAAAGAGTAAGTGTAAAGTAGTGTGTGTTATGGAGACTTGTATCAAATAGCCACTATTATCCTTAGCCCCACGGTGGACGCCAAACTGTTTACCCTCAAAATCGGATAACAATTGAATTTATAAGTGGTTTTAAGGATACGTGATTTAATTTGATACTAAACAACAAATCAGATTGCAATTGAAATAAGTAATGGAAAAGTAAATGCTAACCACACAAGTTGAACAGTCTTAGCCTTGAAGGTTTGCCACCCTCGAGCGAAAAATATTTTTTTCCGATATCAAAACAGAAACAACAAGAGAATAACAAGAACTTGACGAAAATAATAATATATTGCTTTTGGATGCCTGTTACAATGTGTTTTACAAGTAATCGGGCCCTCTTTATATAGTAGGAGAGTCTTATTTTAGGTACAATTCTATAAAAGGTAAAAATCTTCTGATTTGCTGATTTGTGGCTACGTCACTTTTTCCCTATAAATATAGCGGTTCTATTCCATTATAATTCATCCTAAATCAATAAGAATATCTCTCTTTCTACTTTTTTCTACAATACTCTTCTTTTTATTTTATTATTTTATAATACGTTATCAGCACAAGACTCCAACCAATTGAGTAGAGGCTTTGAGATACGTGCATGGTGCTTAATGATTGTCAATTGTTCCATGAACTTCCCTCTGAAATAAATTCTGTATTTAAGGTAAGTATTTTACCTTATTTTTCTCTTTTAAATTCTTGAAATTCTATAATTTGATTTTAAATACAAGCAAAGACAATAAATTTTGTGTATAACTCTAATTGAGTTTGTAAGAAATAATAACCACCCGATGTGATAAAATTTCTATGTCTTGCCATGATCAAATTCATGTATGATTATGAGCACAAGAAGTGAAAACTCGTCCCATTGAATTTGCTTCATTCTCGTTCCCTTTAGAGAATGTGGTAGCAATATGTAATAAGTATGAAAGAAGACAATATTATTACTGTGAAGGTATCAATGGATGTGGATGTGACAATAGATAAAATTATAATCGTCATCATTGTGGTAATAGGAATAATAAGTATTCTTAAGATAATCCTTCACTTTGTGAAAGTAATGTTTGTCATCGATTTGACATGAGATTTTGTAAAGCACATATAGATGATTATGGTTCATTCATGATGTGAATATAATAACATGTGATTTATGTATACATATTCATTCTTGGATGAATATAAACGTGCTAGTGGTAGTGAATATACCACACTAACCTCTAGAAAGAGGTTTGAGATGAAATAAGAAAATAATTTCATTATTATGGCATGAATGGTCATTGATCACGTGCCTATTGTGATTATGCCAAAATATTATGGCAATGTGATTATTACAGGGCAAAAGTAATAGAAGCAACATATCTTGCCTATAATGATTTTGTCCATGACCATATTGGTGTAACTTTCTCCTTGAAAGAGATATTCACAATGTGGATGATGATAAATATGTGATTGTACAAAATTAATTAAAATCTCTAGAAGAACCAATTATACTATTTTGGAGAAATAAAATTCATTATCAATAAGATATTATATCATAGTAAGTCTCAAAGAAACTTATTTAGTTTCTAAAATATTCGCGAAAGCGGTTAGTTATATTGAGATTATGAATAAAGGAAAGATTTAATATCTTTTATTACTACAAATTGTATCGGGGTAATATGTATGTGAAAACATACCTGCTTTATTCTTCAGTTTGTACTACGCAAATAAAAATATGCAACAATAAAGTAGAAGTTTATTGATATAAAAATCTATATCATAATAAACTTGGCGTTTATTGATAATTGCACATGTCATGGTGTAAAGCTGAAGTTTATCAATATTGATAATTTATCCAGTTGGCATAACTAGTTTAGCCATTTCAATTTAAGTATGATGTGCAAAAATAAAAGAGAATTCACATGGGTAAATATGAAAGAACTAGAAAGTTCTTTGTGAATCCTCTTATATTGCTTGTTCTCATTAATTAATAGACCAACTAAAATTGGGATTGAATCCCATGAATATTGGAATTAAATATGAGCCCATTCACCTGCCATGTATACCATATAAGATGCATCTATGAGATGGTTACATGTGTGATTATTATTAACCCGCAACCTGGTGTTTGCGAGGTAACTTGCTCAATAATTTAATTTAGAGCATAATTTCCAGATTTTCTATTCAAGACGGTTTATCTTGATAAGTTGGTTTATATCACAGTTGGTTTAGCAAAATAATTTATTGAGTGCCTCCACTTAATAGCTAAACTATTGCTTATAAGAACAAAGTTATCTATATCAGTTTGTATAATTCATATGCAATATATTGCAAAGCATACTAGACGCATTTGCTGATCCAAAAAAGTAACTATGTTCACGCTGCAAATGCTTCTATTAGAATAAGTCATAGAAGGACAAAGTCTATGGTACGCTTAAAGCGTATAGACAAATCAGTTTCAAATAAAATTCTTGATAAAGAAAATCTTCAAAATGATCATAATAAGGAGGCAAGCGATCTAGAAGATAACATGACATAACACTTCCTAAAATTTCAAGAAAGGTTCAAGTACCTGAAAATATGAATGAAGAGATCACTATGTTATGTCTTTATGAAAAAAGAAGGTTGAAACCGATATAAAATGTTCGTCGACATCATCTATGATAACGCTAAATATATATGAAAATATTTTTTACTCTTAAAATGGCATAGTTGAATTTATAATGTGGTTTATAGACAAGCGAATCAAATTGATCCCAAAATAATAAATAAATTAAATAAAATACAAGACTTAGCATTAAAATCGAGACAAAATAGCAGACAACTTAATTCCGGGAGCAAGGTTTTCGAAGGCAACAATAAGAATATTATTAGACAGTAAAATATAGTATTATTTAGCTTGGAATAATGTGTAGCATAAGTTTGTGAGAAATTTTGTGTCTTACAATGGTTGTTGAAGTCACTATTTATAGCTATACATAGGGAACAAGATCCTAGGATCAAGCCCCTTTTAAATGACAATAATTGGGGCCATTGATGAATATGTAACGACGGATAATAAAATGCCAAAATTCTCTGTAACTGACGTGTATTCAATACTGAGGAATATTCTTCATTAATTGTCATATGGTGGGGAAAATATTTGTTTGCCCTTATCAACAATGTTCCCTTCGGGGTTTACCCGATGCCAACCGAAGTTGTTGTGCCCGGTCTTAGTTTTCACTTGCTTCGTCTTCCGTGTTTCCCCGGTTCCACGTGTCACTATGTCATTCGAGTATTTAATGTGAGCCAATTTTCTCCTATACAGATAGCCTCCCTGCTTTTCGGTGGCATATCTTTATGTCACCAGGAAGTTGGTGAAGATTCCTTTATTGGCGGAAATATTTTTGAACCCTTCTAAAAAGTTTTCTGACGTTTAATTAGACGCACGTCTCTTCGCATTTAATACCCCGAACATGTGTTAGTCCACGATTTAGCAATATTTTTGCCAGTTCTCGAGGTAATCATGACCACAATTTTAGCTGCCTATTCCTTTACTTATACGCCTCATCTTCTTCTTTTACACTTTACGATTTTATAAACTTTCTCAATTTATTTGCATTCAACTCTTTGGTGCTTTCATCTTTCTTTAATCTTCTTCAAAGAACTCTCATAACCTTCGGTCGATCATGGCTTCTTTTACTAACCCTTCCAAGAACTCTGGTCTTCTCTTCAGTGGGGTCTCGAAGAAGAGAAAAGACAAAGAAATCGATGTTGATGCTGACCCTCCCATGGTGAGCACCATCATCCCTAAACAACTCAACACAGCCAAGGATTTCGAAGAGAAGTTCCCTTCTTCAAGTTCCGTACTTGGGTTGTTGGCATATACGCCTCTTCTATTCGCCCTTCCAGCATTCATGCTGTGAAGGAGGATTGTGATTGCCATGATCTAAACATTATTGCTCCAGAACTGGTAGAGCGAGTAACCTTCTCTAAGAAGGGTTTCATGTACATTTATACGTACCCATTTACTTTGGGTGCGTTTTCTTTGAGCCAGGAGATTGACCCCGTGATTATGAAATTGTGTCACAAATACCAGGTTTGTTTGGCACGGGTGGGCCCTTCGGTATGGCAAACGATGGCCTATCCACGACGATTATGCCAGGAGACAAAGGAGGAGCTCACCTTGGCTCGCATGATAAATCTCTACTCCCCCAAGATTTTCCATGGGGGAGTAATAAATTTTAGCAAGTGTGGCCACAATGCTTTGCTCACCAGCATGGATGACAACAACAACAACAACCATGGATGGATGAAGCGGTTTTTTGTTGTTACCACCAGGGATATCATCTCGGCCACAACATCATCTTTCCCTGAGTCCTGGACTCGAACACGTAAGTTCAAAGTCTTTTTTTTTTCTAAAAAAGGTTGTTTCATGTCATTAATGATCCTTCTATTTTCAATACTTTAGCAACTCAGTGGATTCAGGTCTCCCGCATGGCTCTGTTACCATCCTAGAGGAGGATATTTTGGTTGATCCCGTGGTGGCTGCGAGGTTGCTGGAGAACTCTCTCACCCGAACAGGCGCTATCAGATTTGCTTTCGATACCAGCGCTTTGTCTCGGAGTCCCCAGCTGGGGAACATGAAACTAAATATGTGGCGTTCTTCCTCGGTCTAGACAAGAATAAAAAGGTCAAGAGAGTCATGCCCGAGCCAGCCGCAGCCACTGTGGTGATTGATGATGACGGGGAAGCTAGTGATGAAGGGGCTTCCCTAAAAAGGAGACAACATCCTTCATTAGCTCAACAGAATGCTCAATCTGAAACTCTTATCAACCCAATCGAGGACGATGCCCAAGTGCTCTAGGAGAGTTTGACTTAGTGGAGAATGTCAACTCTCCTTTTTCGGTCCCAGCTGCTACTCCCGGTACTGTGAGGTCGAGTACCAGGCCTCTTCCATCTTCGATTGGTGAGCATCCAACAACTAGCATGTAACGACCCGGTCGATCGTTTTAAGTGATATAGACACGTTCCCCCATTTACTGCTTATTCTGTGCTCAATTGTTACTATGTGACTTGATGAGGTGGTTAGTTTATTTCAGGGGATATTTCTGAATGAATTGGGACACTTAGTCTCAAGGTTGGAAGCCTAAGTTGAAAGAGTTGACCGAATATTGACTTATGTGTAAATGGCTTCGGAATGGAGTTTTGACGGTTTTGATAGCTCCGTAAGGTGATTTTGGACTAAGGAGTGTGTCCGAATAGTGATTTGGAGGTCCGTAGGTGATTTTGGCTTGAAATGGAAAAAAGTTAGAAAATTAGAAGTTTGGAGAGTTGAGAAGTTTGACCGAGAGTTGATTTTGTGGTTACCAGACTCAAATTTTGGTTCCATAAGTTGTAATAGGTCCGTTGTATCATTTATGAATTATGTGCAAAATTTGAGGTCAATTGAAGTTGATTTGATATGTTTCGGCATCAAATGTAGAAGTTAGAATTTCATAAGTTCATTAGGCTTGAATCGATGCGCAATTCGTGGTTTTAGTATTGTTTGATGTGATTTGACGCTTCGAGCGAGTTCGTGTGATGTTTTAGGACTAGTTGGTATGTTTGGTTGAAGTCCCTGGGGCCGCGGGTGTGATTCGGATCATGTTCGGCGCATTTTGGACCTTGGAAGATATCTGGTTTTCCTGGTGCTGGTTTTCTTGTACGCGATCGCACGAGTAGGATTACGATCGTGAAGTGTTGTTGTGGAAGCTGGGATTTTGTTTTATGCGTTTGAGAGCTTAGGTTTGCGATCGCGTATGTTGGAGAGGCAGTGAAACGCGAACGCGTGGGTCTAGTCGCGTTTGCGAAGAGGAAAATAGGAGGCTGGTTCATGCGAATTTGTTATTCGCGATCACATGGTGATTTTTGTGATCGTGTATGTCTGGGAAGTCAGTGCATCTCATTCGGGCATGGGATGCCGCATTCGCGTAGAGTAAATTGGGTAACCTGTGAATTTGTTCTTCGCGATTGTGAAGAAGGGACATCAACGCAGAATATAAGTTTCAAAAACGGGGGTTTGAGTTATATTTCACAATTTGATTTTGGGAGCTCGGGTTGAGGCGATTCTAGGAGATATTCTCAAGGGAGTGATTGGGATAAGTGATTCTAACATGTATATGGTTAAATTACATGAATATATCATTGTTTTCATCATTTAATTAGTGTTTTGGGTTTAAAAATTGGGAGACAATTGTAGAAACTTCCTCGGTTTTAATTTGAGGATTTGAAGGTCGAGTTGTGATCAGATTTGAGTAATTTTGGTATGGTTGGACTCGTGGTTAAATGGGTATTTGAATTTTGTAACTTTTCTTGAATTCCGAGACGTGGGCTCGGGGTTGACTTTGTGACTTTTGCTAAAGAACTTCGCTTTTTCATATAAAATTGATTCATATAGCTTGAGTTGATTGTATCGAGTTGTTTGTGGCTAGATTCAAGGTGTTAGAGGATGATTCACAAGGAAAAGGCTTATTGGAGTAGATATTTGCACGGTTTGAGGTAAGTAATACTTCTAAACTTGGTTATGAGGGTATGCATCCCTGAATTACGTGCTATGTGGTCGGGGTTGAGGTAGCGCACATGCTAGGTGACGGGAGCATGGGTGTGCATCGTAGAAATTGTGAGCTGGTCGATTCCGTGGTATTGTGTAGTCATCAAACCTTGTAGCCATTCATGTGATCTCTATGTTTTAGAGTAATGGAGTTGTAGATTCATGTTAGAAATCATGTTAGGCTATATGCTTATCTTGTTGAGACATATTGTGATCATTTCTACTGTTGAATTATTTTCTTAGATGGAATTTTTTTTCCAGTCACATCCATCATTTGTATATCATATCTCATGCTCTGTTACCATTTATTGTTATGTTATATATCATTGTTTGGGATAATTGTCATTAGGCTTGTGAGCCCGAGAGACTGGAGAGATTAGTGACTGAGTTGGGGCCTGAGAGACGTGTTGTGAGTGAAATTTGTGGATCGGGTTGCACGTCGCAACAAGCCTTATGGATTATATGTGTATCGGGTTACACGTTGTAGCATGAGTTTTAGGTTTTATCATTATGGGATCAGGATGCACGCTGCAGCAGGCCAGGTTGGCATTATTAGCGTTTGGGCAGGATCTGCCCCTCTGGAGTCTGACATACCAGTATTGAGCATAGGTACCATACAGTGCTGAGTGACTGAGTATGATAAGCGAGTATTGAGATAGTTAGATTGAGTACTCTGAGAGTGTTAGTACGTGAGGTTTTCATTGTGTTGCATCACATGTGATATGCACATTGGCATGTAAATATAGAGATGTAATATTCCTTATATCAGTCATACTTGGCATATTTTATCTATATTGAGCTTAACTGTTAACCTAGAAGCATATCTACATTCCTATACTGTGTACCAACATATTATGAGTTTCTCTGAGATATTATTGTCATGTTCCTGTCATTTCTGTACTATTAAACTCTGTATTTGGACTCTATTGGTTGAGCTCGTCAGTGCTTTCAACCCAAAGGTTAGTTTTGTTACTTATTGAGTTGGTTATACTCATACAACACTCTACACTTTGTGTGCAGATCCAGGTATTTCCGAGCACGGTGGTTGCTAATTTCTAGAGCTTTATCAGTTCAGAGATTATCAAAGTAGTTGCCTTAGCGTTCGCAGACCTTGACTCTCCTCCTATATCTTTTAGTTTTGCTTATACTGGTCTACCTTCCTAGACATTGTTTCAGTTGTCAGGTCGTGTTATTGTATAGATGCTCATGTACTCAGTGACACCCGAATTTTGGGAAATTATGTATTGAGTTACGGTGTTTTTACCCAGTTATTATGAGATTTCATTTACTTAAACCTATTTTAGTGTGTTTTGAATTAAAAATGTATGTATTTGTCAGTTGTCGGCTTGCCTAGTATCGCGACAGGCGCCATCACGACACATGTGATTTTGAGTCGTGACAAGTTGGCACCAGAGCCTAAGTTACATGGGTCTCACGAGTCATAAGCATGTTTAGTAGAGTCTTGCAGATCGGTACGGAGACGTTTGTACTAATCTTCGAGAGGCTGCCGAACCATTAGGAAAACTTCACATTCTTGTATTCTTGTCGTGCAAATTTGTTGATTCCAGAAACTAACTTTTGTTATTCTATTCTCTCATAGATGATGAGGACACGTGCAACCGTATCGGGCAGAAGGCCAGCAATACCATCAGCTAGGGCCACGAGAGGTCGGGGCCACGGTAGAGGCCGAGGTGCAACTCGTACAACAGCTAGAGCAACATTTGTAGACCCACCCGTTGCTCCAGCCCAGGAGCAGATTCCATATATAGTTGAGTCGGTGGGTCCATCTCGGGTACCAGTTGTGCCCATTGTGATTCCAGGCCTTCAGGAGGCTTTGGCCCAGATATTGAGTGTTTTCCCTAGCCTTGCTCAGGCGGTTTCAGTATAGGCCGCACCAGCCATTTCTCAAGCCGAGGGAGGTACTTAGACTTCAGCCACCCGTACTCCAGAGTAGGAGGTGCAGGGTCTTCTGACACCGGAGTTACTACCAGCCCAGCCGGTTGCAGTTGCTCAGGCCCAGGTGGGTCCTGTTATGAGTGATGAGGAGTAGAATAGACTAGAGAGATTTGGGAGGATCAAGCCTCCATCATTCAGTAGGGCTAAGTCAGAGGATGCTCAGGACTTCTTGGATAGGTGCCAGCGGATTCTTCGTACTACGGGTATTCTGGAGACTAGTGGGGTCTTATTTACTATTTATCAGCTTATGGGTTAAGCCTTCAGATGGTGGGAGACCTATGAGCGAGGCAGGCCAGCCGGTGTTGCACCCTTTTCATGGCAAAAGTTCTTTATTTTCTTCTTGGAGAAGTTTTTGCCACCGTCCCACAGGGAGAAGTTATGTAGGTAGTTTGAGTAGCTACGCCAGGAGGGCATGTCTATGACCCAGTATGAGATGAGATTTTCAGAGTTGGCTCGTCACGCGGTCTGGTTGGTTCCTATAGATAAGGAGAGGGTTAGGAGGTTCATTAATGGCCTCAACTATGGACTGTGCTTTGTTATGACTCGAGAGAATGTATCAGGTTCTATGTTCGATGAGGTGGTTGATATTTCTTGGCGGCTAGAGCTGGTTCATAGTCAGTAGCGTGAGGAGAGGGAGGCCAAGAGGCCTCGTGGATCAGGTGGTTTCAGTGGTGTTTCTTATGGGGGCCAGTCCCACCACAACAGGGGTCAGTCTTATAGGCCTGCTCAGATGGCTTGTCTGGTTCATCGTGGCGTATCAGCTAGCATGATTCATACAATGCTCGTATGGTTCAGTCATCTCTAAGTGCTCTCCCAGCTCAGAGTTCATCTCGTGCTCCATCAGTTCAGGGTTCATCGGTGTCAGGTTCTTCAAGCAGTTATTCTGGTTCTCGGGGCCCAATTCAGTCCCCACCACCATCGACAGATCAGAGTTGCTATGAGTGTGGGGAGCTTAGTCATGTGAGGAGGTTTTGTCCTCATCTATTGGGAGATCCAGTTCAGCATGAGGGTTAGGCCATTACCTATGCACCAGTTACTTCACCACCCCCTAAGCTAGCTCGGGGTGGGGTCGAGGTAGCTAGAGGTCTCCCTAGAGGGGGAGGCCGATCAGGTGGCAGTCAAGCTCGATTCTATGTTATTCCTTCCAGGCCAGAGGTCGTTGCTTTAGATATAGTGATGCCACATAGATGCTTCTATGTTATTTGACCCGGTTCTACTTATTCGTATGTATCATCATATTTTTCTAGTTATTTGGATATGCCCCGTAAGTCCTTAGTTTCACTTGTTCTCGTATCTACGCAGGTAGACGATACTATTATTGTGGACCGTGTGTATCGGTTAAATGTAATGACTATTGGGGTATTTGAGATTAGAGTTGATCTCTTATTTCTTAGTATGATTGATTTTGACGTGATTTTGGGTATGGACTATTTGCCTCCATGCCATGCTATTCTGGATTGTCAAGCTAAGACCGTGACATTGGCGATGTTGGGGTTTCCAAGGATCGAGTAGAGAGGTTCTCTAGATTATGTTCCCAATAGGGTGATTTCTTATCCGAAGGCCCAACAGATGGTTGGGAAGAGATGTTTGTCGTTTTTGGCCTTTGTGAGGGACGTTGATGCTGATACTCCTACTATTGATTTTGTTCTAGTAGTGCGAGACTTTTTGGATGTGTTTTCTATAGACCTGTCGGGCATGCCACCCAACAATGATATTTATTTTGGTGTCGGGCACTCAGCCCATTTCTGTTCATCTATACTGTATGGCACTAGTAGAGTTAAAGGAATTGAAAGAGCAGCTTCAGGAGCTTCTTGATAAGAGTTTTATTCGGCCTAGTGTGTTGCTTTGGGATGCCCCGGTTCTGTTTGTGAAGAAGGATGGTACTGTGAGAATGTGCATCGACAATAGGCAGTTAAACAAAGTTACAATCAATAACAAGTATCCTTTGTCGCGCATTGATGATATATTTGACCATTTTCAGGGAACGAGGGTGTTCTCTAAGATTGATTTGAGGTATGTATATCACCGGTTAAAGATTCAGGACTCGGATATTCTAAAGACGGCATTCAGGACCCGCTACGGTCACAATGAGCTCCTTGTGATGTCATTTGGGCTGACCAACACCCCAACAACATTCATGCATCTGATGAATAGTGTATCTCAGCCATATCTTGATTTGTTTGTCATTGTATTCATTGATGATATCCTGGTGTAAACACGTAACTAGGATGAGCATACGCAGCATTTGAGGATTGTACTACATAGTTGAGGGAGGAAAAGCTTTATGCCAAGTTCTCCAAGTGTGAGTTTTGGCTCAGTTCGGTGGCGTTCTTGGGGCACATGGTGTCTAGTGAGGGGATTAAGGTGGATCAAAAGAAGATAGAGGCGGCTCAGAGTTAGCCCAGACCATCTTCAGCTACTGAGATTCATAGTATTCTCAGCTTGGCCGGATATTATCGTCGCTTTGTAGAGGGTTTCTCGTCCATTGCAGCGCATTTGACCAGGTTGACCCAGAAGGGTACACTATTCAGGTGGTCGAATAAGTATGAGGAGAGCTTTCAGAAGCTCTAGACTGCATTGACCACAGCTCCAATTCTAGGTTTTCCTTTAGCATCAGGCTCTTATACAGTGTATTGTGATGCTTCTCGGATTGGTATTAGGGATTCTTGATGTAGGAGGGTAGAGTGATTGCTTATTCTTCACGCCATTTGAAGCCTCATGAGAAGAACTACCCTTTTCATAATTTGGAGTTGGCAGCCAGCGTTCATGCATTGAAGATTTGGAGGCATTATCTTTACGGTGTGTCTTGTGAGGTATTTACGAATCATTGGAGTCTCCAGCACTTGTTCAAATAAAATGATCTAAATTTGAGGCAGCGAAGATGGTTGGAGCTGCTAAAGTAATATGATATCACCATTTTGTACATCCCGGGAAGGCCAATATGATGGCAAATGCTTTGAATAGAAAGGCGGTGAGTATGGGTAGCCTTGCATTTATTCCTATTGGTGAGAGACCACTTGCATCAGTTTCAGGCCTTGGCTAATTAGTTCGTGAGATTAGATGTTTCTAGGCCCAGTCGGGTTCTAGCTTGTGTGGTTTCTCGATCTTCCTTATTTGATCACATCAAAGAGCGTTAGTATGATGATCCCTATTTGCTTGTTCTTAAGGACACAATTTAGCACGGTAATGCCAAGGAGGTTATTATTTGGGATTATGCAGTGTTGAAGATGCATGGTCGGATTTGTGTGCCACGTGAGTTGATTCTTGAGGAGGCCCACAATTCGCGGTATTTCATTCATCCGGGTACCGCAAAGATGTATCAGGACTTGAGGCAGCACTATTGGTGGAGGAGGATAAAGAAGGATATAGTAGGGTTTGTATCTCGGTGCCTAAACTATCAGCAAATGAAGTACAGACATCATAGACCATGGGAGCGTATCAACATGGATTTTGTAGCTGGGCTCCCATGGACTTCGAGGAAGTTTGATGCTATTTAGGTGATTGTGGATCGGTTGACCAAGTCTGCGCATTTGATTCCAGTTGGGACTACTTATTCTTCAGAGAGATTGGTTGAGATCTACATCTACGAGATTGTTTGCCTTCACGGTGTACCGGTGTCCATCATTTTAGATCTGGGCACACAGTTTACATCATAGTTTTGGAGAGCAGTGCAGCGAGAGTTAGGCACACGGGTTGAGTTGAGTACAACATTCCACCCTCAGACGGACGGACAGTCCTAGTGCACTATTCAAATATTGGAGGATATGTTATGCGCTTCTGTCATAGATTTCGGGGGTTCTTAGGATCAGTTTCTGCCGCTTACAGAGTTTCCCTACAAAAAATAGCTACCAAACGAGCATTCAGATGGCTCTGTATGAGGCTTTGTATGGGAGACGGTATCGGTCTCTGGTGGGTTGATTTGAGATGGGGGAGGCTAGGCTATTGTGTACCGACTTAGTTCATGTTACTTTGGACAAGGTTATGTGCTCAATTGTTGTTATGTACTTGCCAGGGTGGTTGGTTTGTTTCCGGGTATATTTCGAAATGAATTGGGACACTTAGTCC
This sequence comes from Nicotiana tabacum, assembly GCF_000715075.1. Taxonomy (NCBI): domain Eukaryota; kingdom Viridiplantae; phylum Streptophyta; class Magnoliopsida; order Solanales; family Solanaceae; genus Nicotiana; species Nicotiana tabacum. Next base: position 87,727,124 of record NC_134081.1, on the reverse strand, counting down.
CAAGGTTAGAAGCCTAAGTTGAAAGAGTTGACCGGTTGTTGAATTATGTATAAATGGATCTGAAATGGAGTTTTGACGGTTTCGATAGCTCCGTAGGGTGATTTTAGACTTAGGAGTGTGCCCGGATAGTGATTTGGAGGTCCGTAGGTGCGTTTGGCTTGAAATGGCAAAAGTTGGAAAATTAGAAGTTTGGAGAGTTGAGAAGTTTGATCGAGAGTTGACTTTGTGGTTATCGAACTCCGATTTTGGTTTCGTAGGTTGGAATAGGTCCGTTGTGTTATTTATGACTTGTGTGCAAACTTTGAGGTCAATTGGAGTTAATTTGATAGGTTTCAGCATCGAATGTAGAAGTTAGAAGTTCATAAGTTCATTAGGCTTGAATCGATGCATGATTCTTGGTTTTAGTATTGTTTGGTGTGCTTTGACACTTCTAGTGAGTTTGTATAATATTTTAGGACTTGCTTGTATGTTTGGTTGAGGTCTCGGGGGCCTCGGGTGTGATTCCGATCATGTTCGGCGCATTTTGAATCTTGGAAGATTTCTGATTTTGCTGGTGCTGGTTTTCTTGTATGCGATCACGAGAGGAGGATCGCGATCACGATGTGTTGTTGTGGCAGCTGGGATTTTGTTCTATGCGTTCACGAGCTTGGGTCTGCGATCGCATATGTTGGAGAGGCAGTTAATCGTGAACATGTGGGTCTAGTCGAGTTCACGAAGAAGAAAAGAGGAGGCGGGTTCACGCATATTTGTTATTCGCGATCGCATGATGATGTTTGCAATCGCGTAGGTCTGGGAAGTCAGTAATCGCGTTTGCACGTGGGATGTCGCGTTCGCGTAGAGTCAATTGGACAACCTGTGAATTTGTGCTTCGCGATCGCGAAGCATTTCCCGCGATCGTGAAGAAGGGACATCTGGGGAGAATATAAGTTTGGAAAATGAGGGTTTGAGTTATATTTCACAATTTAATTTTGGGAGCTCGGATTGAGGCGATTCTAGGAGATATTTTCAAGGGAGTGATTGAGATAAGAGATTCTAACCCGGATTTAGTTAAATTACATGAATATATCATTGTTTTCATCATTTAATTAGTGTTTTGGGTTGAATAATTGGGGAAAATTTGTAAAACCTTTCTAGGCTTTAATTTGAAGATTTGAGGGTCGAGTTGTGATCAAATTCGAGTAATTTTGGTATGGTTGGACTTGTGGTTGAATGGGTGTTCTGATTTTATAACTTTTGTTAAATTCCAAGATATGGGCCCAAGGTTGACCTTTTGAGTTAAATTTTTGACTTTAGTTAAAGAACTTAGCTTTTTCATATGAAATTGATTCATATAGCTTGATTTGATTGTATTGAGTTGTTTGTGGCTAAATTTGAGGCGTTTGAAGGCCGATTCACGAGGCATGGGCTTATTGGAGTAGAGATTTGCATGGTTTGAGATAAGTGACACTTCTAAACTTGGTTTTGAGGGTATGAATCCCTGAATTACGTGTTATGTGGTCAATATTGAGGTGACGCATGTGCTAGGTGACCAACGTTATATAATGAATCCCTGACTTATGTGACATTGTTAATGAATCCCTCATTAACAATGTTCCGTTCGAGGTTTACCCGATGCCAACCGAAGTTGTTGTCCTCGGTCTTAGTTTCCACTCGCTCCATCTTCCGTCTGTCCCCGGTTCCACGTATCATTATGTCATTCAAGTATTTAATGTGAACCAATTTTCCCCTATACATACCTGCAGTTCAAATACTTAAAAGTTTAAAGTCAATGGTATGTGCAATCACTTTTATCTATCTTATATGTCTATCATGACATGAAAACTTGATATGCATCTAAAGTCGATTTATATGGCTTATATAACTTATATGACAATCCCTGAAGGAGTTGAATTGCTTAAAGCATGTAAAGTTCTTGATCCTGAAGTACCGCATTCTAAGTGCAATTTGTGCACATATGTATCTTGCTATAACTATAAGCATGCTAATATGGTAGCGAGAATCTCTATGAAGATATTGAAAAGGCCATTCCACATCATTTTATGAAAATATTACATATCAAGAATGATGATTTCAAGGTGCAACATATTCATTCAAGTTAATATGGTTGATTTGTATATCAAATCTCTACCAACGAACTTTTGAAGATGGTACACAAGATTCGAATGTGAAGGCTCAAAGCTGTGAATTGATTGTCTCATTAAGGAAAGTTAATACGTGTTGTACTCTTTTTCCCTTACAAAATTTTGTTCCACTGGGTTTTCCTTGCAAAGTTTTTAATGAGGCAACCAAAAGGTGTATCTCTGAACATGTGTACTCTTTTTTCTTCTCTAGAATATTTTTTCCAGTAGTTTTATTTTAGTTAAGATTTTAACGAGGCATATTATCTGGTGAATCGACATTCAAGGGGGAGTGTTATAAATACTCCCTTTGTTTCAATTTGGATGAGACACTTTCCTTATTAGTCCGTTCAAAAAGAATGACACATTTCCAAAATGATAATAATTTAACTTTAAACTCTTCATATTACCTATTTTACCCTTAATGAGAGGTTTTTATAACCACACAAATGTCATAACCCCACAAAGCTTTTACTCCTTAAGCTTTTACGACCACAAGTTTCAAAAGTTTTTTTTTTCTTAAACTCTGTGCCGAGTCAAACTACCTCATCTAAATTAAAACGGAGGGGGTAGTATTTTATTTATGGTGATTGTCCATCTTTTAGAGAGATTTTAGAGTTTGTTACTTTATGGCTAAGTCATTTTCCCCTATAAATAGAGGGGTTCTATTCCATTGTAATTCATCTTAAATCAATACGAATTCTCTCTTTTTACTTTTCTCTACAATACTCTTCTTTTTCTTTTATTGTTTTATAACAAATAGATTATAATTAAAAGAACCGATGAAACTAATTTTGAGGAAATGAGTGTATGATGGAGCTAAGACTCGGGTTAGGACTGCGGGAGGTGACTCGGAGCTTTTTTCGGTAGTTATGGGGTTACACCAAGGATCTGCGCTCAAGCCGTTCTTATTTGCCCTGGCGATGGACACCCTAACACACCATATTCAAGGGTAGGTGCCATGGTGTATGTTGTTCGCTGATGATATAGTTCTGATTGATGAGACACGAGGCGACGTTAATGAGAGATTTGAGATTTGGAGGCAGGCCTTGGAGTCCAAAGGTTTCAAGTTGAGTAGGGCTAAGACGGAATATCTGGAGTGTAAATTCAGCGGCGTGACGGGGGAAGCGGACGTGGTAGTGAGGCTTGACTCATCCCCAAGAGAGAAAGTTTCAAGTACCTAGGGTCAATTATAAAGGGAGATAGGGAGATCGACGAGGATATCACACATCGTATTGGGGTGGGGTGGATAAAATGGCGGTTAGCGTCTAGAGTCCTGTGTGACAAGAATGTTCCACTGAAACTCTAAGGTAAGTTCTACGGAGCGGTAGTTAGACCGACCATATTGTATGGGGCTGAGTGTTGGCCAGTCAAGAATTCACATATCCAGAAGATGAAAGTAACCGAAATGTGGATGTTGAGATGGATGTGCGGGCATACTAGACTGGATATGATTAGGAATGAAGATATTCAGGAGAGGGTGGGTGTTGCTCCCGTGGACGACAAGGTGCGGGAAGCGAGGCTTAGATGGTTCGGGCACGTGCGGAGGAGAAGCCTAGGTGCCCCAGTTAGGAGGTGCGAGCGGTTGGCTTTGGCAGGTACGAGAAGAGGTAGAGGGCGGCCTAAGAAGTATTGGGGCGAGGTGATCAGGCAGGACATGGCGCGACTTCAGATTTTCGAGGACATAGCTTTTGATAAGAACGTGTGGAGGTCGAGCATTAGGGTTGTGGGATAGGGGTAGTCGAACGTTTTTCCCTTTTTTTACCGGATAGTCTGATAGAGTTTTGTCTAGGTCTGTTAGCGGTCTATGTTGTGTTCACACTATTTTGTTATTTTGCTTCTTTTCTGATATTATTGTCTATCTTGTTGAGTCGGGGGTCTCCTAGAAACAGTCTCTCTACCTTTCTGTGGTAGGGTAAGATCTGCATATACTCTATCCTCCCCAGATTTCACTAGCGAAATTTTATCGGATATGTTGTTGTTGAGTGATACTCCAAGATTAGAAGTACATTGTACTTAATTAATTAAGTACAAACATTAATTGCGGGCGAGGAGGTCAAAAGAAGAGAAAAGACTGGAAATAGCGTGGCATAGAGCGGCGGGGTAGGCGGAAGTCACGGGAAATAGCAAGTGATTTGGGTCAACTACTTATAACCTGATTGGCCTACGTGTCAAGTGTGAACCCACCAAACTCACGCCCATGCCCACTTATTCTCTAGCTTTTTGTTTCCTTTTTTCTTTTTTTATTTGGAGCAGAGCCAGCTAGTGTAAATAAAAACAAGGCCAAATACATAAGTAATTCCTTAAATTTGTCGCCATTTTTTATTTAGACACTTAAACTGAACCTATTACCAGTTAGACATTTAAACTATTGATGAATTAATAAATCTCACCATGAGTTGCGCGCGTAAAACCTTTAATAACTGAAGTAAAGTTTTTTCTCTTTTTTATTCAAATACTTGTTTTCTCCTGCTTTCTCCTTCCCCTTCCTCCTAATAATTCTGGTTTTTGTACAGATTCACTTCAAGATACAACATCAAAAGTACAAAATCAGATTTTTATTAAGCACTAGAATATAAGGTTTTCTAACCACTTCGCATGTCCTCTATTTCTTCCGAAGAGGGGAGCGGGATCGCGGTGATCGGGAAATCCGTCATCAATGTGATGACCCAGAAATTGCACCGTTGTTTCACTCTTGATATTCTTCGAACATGCCAAAAAACATATATTTGAACTATTAATTTTCTGCAATCTGTATTCAGCTAAGTCGTGGAGCGGGGGTAATGAATTTTCAGGGTATTGATTCCTTATTATCCTCATCCTAGAAGATCCAAAGCAACAACTTAGTGATTGATTTTGTGTTCTTTATAAGTATGATTGTAGTGTCCTGTCTTTTTTTAATTTTTAGTTTAAATTTCAATGAAGTTAGTGATTTTGTATGGTGATTATTGTTGGTGTGGTGATTGAAGATGAACAAGCAGGTGATGAGGGAAATAAAAGAAAGAGGAAGGTGGTGGGTCTGGTCTGAAGAGCCAATGTGTATGTTTTTTAGTGATGTGATTTTTTATTATTGGTTACATTGCCATGTAAGTATCGCTTGATTTCACGTACTTGTTTTTTTTGTGGGTATGAGTTTTTGTGTTCATCAATAGATATACTTCGCTAATAGTTTGAGTGTTCAATAGGTAATAGGTTCAGTTTAAGTGTATAAATGGAAATGACGACAACTTTAAGGGGATGCGTATGTATTTGGCCTAAAAACAAAGTTGCACGATGAATTATTACCATTAAACTAAAAACTCCAATTTTGTCTTCTGTTGTCCCGTGGTGTACGTCAAAATTTTCGATTAGCAATTTGAGCATATTCGACATTTGAAAAAGTGAATAACAGTGAAAGATGACGAACGAACCAAAAATAATTAGAGTGATCAAGATAAGTAAAGAAAAATAATATGATCTCACTTCGTTTCTTGGAGGTATAAATTGATGATGATATTGATACGTGATGTTAAGTTGTATGTTACTTTTCATAAGGAAATAAAAGTCACACGAAGAAAAAGAAATAAAAATACTCAATCTGTGGTTCTGAGCCATGTCAATAAGAATTATTTTAGGTTGCGCACAAGGAGAAAAACGACACTGTTTGTGCTCAACGTGTAAGTAAGTTCATTGTTCTTATATAAATGGAACATTGATATCTGCTAATGCAATACAATTCCTGGATAAATAAAAATGATAGGATGGCCATTTTAAAACGGTTCCCAAACATGAGATTCTTTTTAAGAAACTGAGTGCAAAAATAACAAAAGGGCATTGTAATCCATGTTAAGGCAAAAGTTGATCGGCCTCATTCTTGTTTCAACAACCTTTTTATGGGATAATTCACAAGAATGGCCTTGGAAGTGAGCGATTTTAATTTTCTAACCATGCTTGTTTCATGAACATAACTTTAAGTTTAACGAGTATTGTCTTTCTTTGCCCGATGAACAATATTTTTGACTGTTGACCTTAAAGATTTGCTCATGAGGCAAGTAAGGATAAAAAAATCAAGACCATTCATGTTCAAGATCATTAAACATAATCAATTCGATCAAACACTCGCTATCTATTTTCATTGTTCAAATCTTTGACAATACTAAAAAAATCATTGTTCAACTCTTTAACAACATAAAAAAATCAAAAGCTCTGCCATCCCTCTCTATCTATCCGATGGATGGAAGGGCAGAGTCCTTTGATGTCCCCTCCGATCAAGAATTGGGGCCTCACCTGCTTTTTTTCGTGGAGGGTCCTGAGGATCCAAGGGAGCATGACGTGTGGGATAAATTTTAGGAAAGATATGACTTCATGATCAAATCTTTATAGGCAAGCTCTTCTTATATAGAAAGTTGAGAGTGGCAAATGTCCAATCCAATAGTACACTTGATGGTTTCACCAACAATTGCGCACATTCATGATAGCCATTTCATTGCTTTTGTGGAAGCAAACTATTTTTCGTACAATTCCGAAAAGTGAAAAGTGGCAAGAATTAAATTATTTCTTTTCCACACTTCTTTGGGCGAATGGATGTGAAGAAGATGATAAAAAGGTAAAATTCATGAGACAATAGTATTAGCAAAGGAAAATCATGTTCTTGCATAAAAGTGTGTTTAACAGGAAAATAAATACTTACGAAAACTAAGAAGAAACACTTCGTGTCAAGTGTCAAGTGTCAAGTGTCAAGTTTTATACACTTCACAAAGTTTAAGCTGTCCAAGTTTGTTCCCAAAACAAGGTGGAGATTCTTTTTGTTGTTGTTGTTGGTTATTTCTTGCAAACTACTATCAATAAACACAATTTCAACCTTGAAAGGATTTTTGATAAACTTTTTGCACCTTGTTTTCGAAACAAACAGGCGCTTACGCACACATATGGTTGAAAAAACCTTGAAAACATTGTATACGGTTGATCGAGATGAGAACATAATGGACCGAAGAGCGTATTCATAATTTCGGGACAAGATCCGAAGCCGAGTTACCTAGCTTCGAGTTTTAGGGACCGATCAATACCGAGCTCGAAGTCATTATCGAGCTCGAATCCAAATCAAACCATGATGCGAAGCAATGTTATCGAGCTCGAGAGCCAAAGACCGACCAATGCTGAGCCCGAATCAATACCGGGCCCCGAGTCAAAATCGAGCTCGATTCAGTATCGAGCTTAAGTCAATATCGAGCCTATAGACAAGAGCCGATACAGACGCACTAAAGGAGAGAATCTCTGCAGGAAAAAGGAAAAAGTTGATATATCATGGTTCCCCACTATGTATTTTTAATTATATCTAAAGTAGGATTTTTCGCTATAAGAGGGATGGCTATTATCTCTCTAAGGGGACATTAAGACATCATAACTCAGATAATGGGCATATGCTCCATATTGAGAGATTATCATTTTGCGCTTTATACATTATTTTCATCTTGCTTACTCATAAATCATCATCCCTCCAACCTTGTTTGTATTTTCATTCTTGATAGTCAATATTCGATATTTTCGCTTATACGATTTGCGTTAAGTTATACCGCGTACCCTTAGAACTACGTATAAATTCAATACTATCCGTTTTTCGGGTAAACAGTTTGGCGTCCACCGTGGGGCTAAGGATAACAGTGGTTATTTGATACAAATCTGCAAAACACACCATTTTACGCTTGTCATTGAAAGTGTCTTTGATTTCGGATTAGACCCAACGAACTCTCAATTAATGGCCTTACTATCGACAACGAAGCTGGCCTTCAAGGTGAGAATAACAACTTGACGCCCAGGGCCGAAAGGCCGCTTGTCGATGCCGTTGGGGCCGAGTTCGATGCCGTTGGGGCCGAGTCGAAGTACTATTAGACGTTAATTCGCATGTGGCTATTGAGGCAAACTAACGTTCTAAACCTGAAAATAGCATTCATGGTAGTACTCGATCTACAGCTCGAGACACCCATAACGTTGAGGAAAACAGAATCAGCTTGCGTATGATTTTCGAAATGTTACAAGCTCAACAGGTAGCGATAGTTCAGTTGTAGAGTCAAACCCAGGTACCGAGTAGACCGGAGCCCAATCAACCCCGAGAAATCACCCACAGAACGGAGCTAGCTATAGTAAGGTCAAATGAGCAAGAATCAGGGACTAATCCCGAAATTGCTAAGATACGCGAGGAACTCACAAAACGGATCGAAGCAAATGATAAAAAAGTGAAAACATATAACTCAAGGGTCGATCAAATCCCGGGGCACCACCAATGTTGAAAGGGTTGGATTCCAAACAATTCGTGCAAAAGCCTTTTCCCCCGAGTGCAGCTCCAAAACCGATCCCCAAAATATTCCGCATGCTCGATATTCCTAAATATAATGGGACGACCGACCCTAATGAACACGTCACCTCTTACACGTGTGCCATAAAGGGTAATGTTTTAGAAGATGACGAAATCGAATTTGTGCTGTTGAAAATATTCGGAGAGACCCTTTCGAAGGGAGCAATGATTTGGTATCACAACCTGCCACCAAATTCCATCAACCCATTCTCCATGTTAGCAGATTCTTTCGTAAAGGCACACGCAGGGGCCATAAAGGTCGCAACGAGGAAATCAGACCTTTTCAAGGTAAGGCAAAGGGATAATGAAATGCTGAGGGAGTTCGTGTCCCGATTTCAATTAGAACGCATGGAATTGCCACCGATCATAGAGGATTGGGCCGTTCAAGCTTTCACCCAAGGGTTGAACGAGCGGAGTTCGATAGCATCATGTCAGTTGAAACAAAGTTTGATCGAATATCCGGCCGTGACCTGGGCAGATGTGCACAATCGATATCAATCGAAGATCAGGGTCGAGGACGACCAACTAAGAGCCCCTTCCGGTTCAGTACATCCAAATAGGTCGGTAGTTAAGAACCAGAAGGACATCAACATGGAGCCAAGGTCGACCAGAGACCGATATCAACCATATAATGTAGATCGAAGGAACAATGGTTCAGGACGCAATTCCGCCCGGAACAATCGAAGAAGTGATCGAGGACAGAGTTCTCGGGGACTTATGAGCAGAAGTGATTTTGACAAGTATGTCGATCCCACAGAGGCACCTCGGTTATCGGAATATAATTTTAGCATCGATGCATCGGGCATTGTATTGGCAATCGGAAGGATCAAAGATACTAGGTGGCCCAGACCCATACAGACCGATCCTTCCCAAAAAAACCCGAATTTGATGTGCAAGTACCATGGCACGCATGGTCACAAGACTGAGGATTGTAGACAATTAAGAGAGGAGGTAGCCCGTCTATTTAACGAGGGCCACCTTCGAGAGTTCCTCAACAATCGAGCCAAGAATCATTTTAGAGAAAGGGACGCCAACAGAAAAAATGAACAGGAGGAACCCCAACATGTCATTCATATGATCATTGGTGGGGTCGACATTCCACAGGGACCCATGTTCAAACATACTAAGGTATCAACCACTAGGGAAAAATGAACCCGAGATTATGCGCCCGAAGGCACTTTGTCATTCAACAACAAAGAAGCAAAAGGCATTTCTCAGCCCCACAACGATGCTCTGGTAATTTCTATCTTATTAAATAAAGTTCAAGTTAAGTGTGTTTTAGTGGATCCAGGTAGTTCAGCGAATATCATCCGATCGAGGGTCGTGGAACAGCTTGACCTACAGAATCAAATCGTGCCCGCAGCTCGGGTTTTAAACGGCTTCAATATGGCCAGTGAAACAACTAAAGGGGAGATTATTCTACCGGAGAACGTGGCTGGAACAATTCAAGATACCAAGTTCCACGTAATCGAGGGTGACATGAGGTACAATGCCCTGCTTGGAAGGCCTTGGATCCACAATATGAGGGAAGTCCCTTTGACCCTCCACCAAGTAATGAAATTCCCGATATCGGACGGTGTAAAAACAGTATACGGGGAGCAGCATGTTACGAAGGAAATGTTTGCAGTCGATGAGGTAACACCTATATCGACACCGTCAACCTCGGAGAGGTCGAGCATCAAAGGTAAAGAGGAAGTCAAATAGCAATCACAACCATCAGCCTCGACCGAATCAGGGAAGCAGGAGATAGAAGAAGAAGAGGAGGATTTTCTGACCCCCTCAAACTTTTATTGTTCCCGAAGGTTCCGACGCCACCAAATCAACGGTCGAAGAGCTGGAACAGGTTATATTGATCGAGTACCTTCCCGAGCGAAAAGTATACCTGGGAACGAGATTAACCCCCGAACTCAGGAAAAGGATTATCCAATTTCTTATTGATAACATAGATTGTTTTGCTTGGTCCCATTTAGACATGACAGGGATCCCACCAGAGATAACGACGCATCGGCTACGCCTGGACCCCGGGTTCAAAATGGTGAAGCAAAAGAGGAGACCCCAGTTCGAAATAAAGCATGGATTCATAAAGGATGAGGTAACTTACTTCTCAAAATAGGGTCCATTCGGGAGGTGAAATATCCTGAATGGTTAGCCAATGTAGTTGTAGTGCCTAAAAAAGGGAACAAATTTAGAATGTGTGTAGATTATAAAGATTTAAACAAGGCATGCCCCAAAGATTCTTTCCAACTGCCTAACATCGATCGCATGATCGATGCCACAGTCGTCCACGAGATCCTTACTTTTCTCGATGCCTATTCCGGGTACAATCAAATCCAAATGAACCCGGAGGACCGAGAAAAGACTTCATTTATCACCAAGTATGGAACCTATTGTTATAATGTAATGCCCTTCGGGCTAAAAAATGCAGGAGCTACTTACCAACGCCTAGTAAATAAAATGTTCGAAGAACAAATAGGTAAATCAATAGAAGTGTATATTGACGGCATGCTAGTTAAGTCCTTGCGTGCAGAGGACCATTTGGTTTATTTGCAGGAAACGTTCGAGATTTTAAGGAAATACAACATGAAGCTCAACCCCGAGAAATGTGCTTTCGGGGTCGGTTCGGGCAAGTTCCTAGGCTTCATGGTATCGAATCGGGGGATCAAGATAAACCCCGATAAAATTAAGGCCATCGAAGACATCACCGTCGTGGACAGTGTGAAAGCCGTACAGAAGCTAACCGGACGGATAGATGCCTTAGGCCGATTCATTTTGAGGTCTTCGGATCAAAGCCACTGATTTTTCTCTCTACTCAAAAAGAAGAACGATTTTGCCTGGACCCCGGAATGCCAACAGGCATTAGAAGAATTGAAGCGATACCTATCGAGCCCACCACTGCTTCACACTCCGAAGGCAGATGAGAAACTTTACTTGTACTTGGCAGTATCGGAAATAGCGGTAAGTAGTGTCCTAGTTCGAGAAGAGCAAGGCACGCAATTTCCCGTTTATTATATAAGTTAAACCTTAGGGGAAGCATAAACAAGGTATCCACACTTAGAGAAATTGGCACTTGCACTGATAAGCACCTCTAGAAAGTTAAGACCATACTTTCAATCTCACCCCATATGCATATTAACCACTTACCCACTTCGAAATATTTTGCACAAGCCCGAACTATCGGCCCGATTGGCCAAATGGGCTGTCGAACTCAGTGGGTATGATATCAAATATCAACCCCGGACGGCCATCAAGTCTCAAATTTTAGCGGACTTCGTAGCCGATTTCACGCCAACCTTCGTGCCCAAAGTTGAAAAGGAACTCTTGTTAAAATCGGGTACATCATCGGGGGTATGGACCCTCTTCACAGACGGTGCTTCGAATGTGAGGGGGTTCGGGATAAGCATCGTTTTAAAGATGCCCACGGGTAGCACTATTAGGCAATCTATCAAAACCTCTAGGTTGACTAACAATGAGGTCGAGTACGAGGCCATGATTACAGGTCTCGAGCTAGCCAAAAGCTTGGGAGCAGAAGTCATTGAAGCCAAGTGTGACTCTTTACTAGCGGTAAACTAAGTAAACAAAACTTTCGAAGTTCGAGAGGATAGAATGCAAAGGTATTTGGACAAACTGCAGGTAACTTTGCACCATTTCAAAGAATGGACTTTACAGCATGTACCTCGAGAACAAAACAATGAGGCCGATGCACTTGCAAATTTGGGGTCGTCGGTCGAGGAAGATGAGATCAGCTCGGGGACTATCGTTCAACTCTCGAAATTCGTGATCGAAGAAGGTCATGCCGAGATAAACTCTACAAGCTTAACTTGGATTAGAGGAATAAATATATTCAATACTTGAAGGATGGAAAGCTCCCATCAGACCCTAAAGAGTCGAGGACCCTACAAACCAAAGCTGCTCGATTCATATTGGCTGAAGATGGAATGTTATACAGAAGGACATTCGATGGACCATTGGCAGTATGCTTAGGACCAGAAGATACCGATTACGTTTTACGAGAGGTCCATGAAGGCACTTGTGGGAACCACTCCAACGCCGAATCACTGGTTCACAAAATCATTAGAGCAGGATACTACTGGGATAGCATGGAAAAAACACTAAAGAGCTTGTTCGAAAATGCGATAAATGCCAAAGGTTTGCACCGATGATCCATCAGCCCGGAGAATAACTTCATTCAGTCATATCCCCATGGCCATTCATGAAATGGGGGATGGACATCGTCGGCCCTCTGCCATCGGCCCCTGGTAAAGCTAAGTTCATTTTATTTATAACTGACTATTTCTCTAAGTGGGTTGAAGCACAGGCGTTCGAGAAAGTGAGAGAAAGAGGTTATAGACTTCATCTGGGATCACATCCTATGTCGATTTGGGATATCCGCCAAAATAGTGTGTGACAGTGGAAAATAATTTATCGGCGGCAAGGTGACGAAATTCCTCGAAGACTATAAAATAAAAAGAATATTAACAATGTCGTACCACCCTAGTGGGAACGGACAGGCAGAATCGACGAACAAGACTATCATTCAAAACATAAAGAATATGTTAAATGACGCTAAGGGAAAATGGAGAGCAATTTTACCCGAAGTCCTTTGGGCATATCGAACAATGTCAAAATCCAGTACGGGGGCAACCCCGTTCTCCTTAGTATATGGTTCTGAGGCCTTGATTTAAGTCGAAGTCGGGGAATCCAGTGCGAGGTTTCGACATACAACAGAAGAGTCAAATCACGAGGCTATGAATACTAGCCTCGAATTATTGGATGAACATCGAGAAGCCTCTCTCGACCGATTGGCCGCCCAAAAACAGCGGATCGAAAGATAGTATAATCGAAGAACCAATCTTCGACATTTTAAAATCGGGGACTTAGTGCTAAGGAAAGTCACCCTCAACACCTGAAATCCAAATGAAGGAAAACTGGGTCCAAACTGGGAAGAGCCGTATCGGGTGCTCGAAATCGTCGGTAAAGGATCCTACAAGCTCGGTGTTATAAACGGCAAACAACTACCAAGAAATTGGAACGTGTCACACCTAAAATGATACTACTGTTAAGGTATGACCCTCCCATGTTCGTTTATATTTCGAAATTAACCCTTGCAAGAGTTCAACCAAGAATAGGAATGGGTTATTCAACACAAATCCTTAGGCATGAAAGTACGTGTTGCACTCGTTTTCTCTTAGATCGGTTTTATCCCAAATGGGTTTTTCGGCAAGGTTTTTAATGAGGCAACCATTGATCGTACTAACTTAGAACAATTCAACAGTATCCGAGGCCTCTTTATAATCAACCTCGAATAATGGGGGGCATTACCCTCAAATATATCAAGTAAGTTCGATTATCAAGTTTTGATGCCAGAAAGTTACTTCATAATAACAGGGTTTCGATAGGAAAAATTATAAGAGCCAAATGGTCAATACGAACCATGCTCGTGCAGTTTGATCGATCCCTAGTACAAAACATGAACACATGTATAATGACATAATGAGAAACTTCTTCTTTGCCGATTTCTCATGTCTCAAAACCCATCCTCTATTCCATGATCTATTATGCAAACATGCTCAAGGATCGACCATTACCCCATTAATCGGGGACTGCCAACCGAAAAATCAACGAGGCCAGGCTCGACTACTAAGCCTTAGGGCCTCTCTTACTTCGAGTTCGAGCAATCAACTCACTCGACTATTAAGCTTACGGGCTACATTATTTCAAGTTCGAGCAAAAAACTCACTCGACCATTAAGCCTACAGGCTACATTACTTTGAGTCCGAGCAATCAACTCACTCGACCATTAAGCCTACGAGCTACATTACTTCAAGTTCGAGCAATCAACTCACTCGACCATTAAGCCTATGTGCTACATTACTTCAAGTTCGAGCAATCAACTCACTCGACCATTAAGCCTACATGCTACATTACTTCGAGTTCGAGCAATCAACTCACTCGACTATTAAGCCTACGGGCTACATTACTTCGAGTTCGAGCAATCAAATCACTCGATCATTAAGCCTACGGGCTATATTACTTCGAGTTCGAGCAATCAACTCACTCGACCATTAAACCTATGGGATACATTACTTCGAGTTCGAGCAATCAATTCACTCGACTATTAAGCCTACGGGCTACCTTACTTCGAGTTCGAGAAATCACTCACGACTATTAAGCCTACATGCTACATTACTTCGAGTTCGAGCAATCAACTCACTCGACCATTAAGCCTACGGGCTACATTACTTAGAGTTCGAGCAATCAACTCACTCGATTATTAAGCCTAAGGGATACTCTTACTTCGAGTTCGAGCAAGCACTCACTCGGTTATAAAGACTAAAAAGTCTGAATTCGATCAAATTGCCTAAAGCCTCGAGCTTATGAAAACTTTCATAAGGCATGAACGAAACAAGACCTTCACAAGGCAGAAAATAAGACAAAGACAAATCGGGAAAGGAAAAGATCTTTATATATATACAAAAGTATTTACAACGTCCGAACAGGACCCTACACAAAAACAGAAAAAACTCTAAGTCTCCTGGTTATCTCCGGGGACGGTCTCTTCTCCATCGGTCTCCTCCCCGCTCTCAGACCCACTCTTGCTCCCATCATCACCATCGTCATCATCGGAAGCTAATGCTTCAGCATCGGCTTCGAGCTCTTTGGCCCTTTTTATCTCTTCGGTGAGATCGAAGCCTCGAGAATGGATCTCCTCGAGGGTCTCCCTCCGAGATCGACATTTGGCAAGTTCAGCAACCCAATATGCTCGAGATTTAGCGGTCTCGGCTGCCTCTCTTGCTTGTACCTGAGCGGCTTCAGCATTGGCTTGATAGACGGGGGCCTCAAAACCGCATCTTTGCCCAAGCCTACATACAAGAGAATTGATTAGATGTATGGAAAACATTTCATTCGAATTATCAAAGATACGAGAAAGAGGCTTACCATGATTTTTAGCCTCCCATCGGCCCTTTGACAAATCACGCCATGAGCGCTCGACATATGTAGAGGTCGAAGCCAGGTGTCGTACCCAGTTCTTAAGGTCAGGAACTGCACCGGGCATCCAAGGAACCGCTGCATCACAAAAAGGGAATATCAGTGAGAAAGAAACGAAGGGGCAAAAAATAGGAGATAACAACGGAGTTACACTTACGCTTCATGTTCCACTTCTCGGGAAATGGCATATTCTCGGCCGGTATTAGGTCTGAAGTCTTCACTCGAACGAACCTACCCATCTAGCCTCGATCCTTGTCCTCATCTATGCTCGAGAACAGAACCTTGGTAGCCCAACACTGAAGGTTTATTAACCTGCCTCGAAAGAGGCGGGGGCTGTACAATCGAATGAGGTAGTCGAGGGTGAAAGGCATCCCCTCGATTTTGTTCATAAAGAAACGGATCAAAATAATGATCCGCCAAGAAGAAGGATGGATTTGGCCTAGGGTTATTTGGTATTGACGGCAAAAATCAATGATAACAGGGTCGAGAGGACCTAACGTGAAAGGGTAAGAATACACACTTAAAAACCCTTTCACATGAGTAGTAATATCTTCTTCGGGAGACGGGATTACCACTTCTTTGTTCTCCCAGTTGCAATCTTTCCTTATCTGTTCGAGATGCCCCTCAGTTATCGAACACAAATACCTCAATACTGGCTCGCATCGGCCAGGAACTAACGAGCCTTTGTCTACCTTAAAATCGGAGGTAAGAACACACGCCCCGGGAACATACTCCTCAGGTCGTGGCTCCACCGGTGTTTTATCGGTAACGGGCTGTGAAGAAGAAGCTTTTTCTTTTTGAGGAACGGTTTTTGATGTTTTCACCATTTTGGTTTTGAAGATCGAGAATAGAAATAGATGACAAAGATGTGGTGTTTTGAAGAAAGGTTTTGCAGTGAAAATCACAGAAGAAAGATTTTGCAATAAAAATTACAGGCTTGCAGATAAACTCAGAAGATGCGAGAAAGAGCTTAGAAAATTTAGAAACTAGAGATGTAAAAGTGATGAATGGTAAAAAGAGAAGCTATTTATAGATTGGGGAATGACAGTTCAATATCAGCAGTGACCAACGACCGTCTGACACGCATTTAATGCCTTGGTAAACGAAACCGACGGGATAGCTATCACATATGTCATGGTCGGATTTGATGCAAACGTCAGTGTATATCTGATCGAGCCATTGGGAAATCATATCGTTTCTCGCCACATCCTTCCCGAGAAACGGGGGGACTATCTGTATACGGTCGAAACTAATTTTGGCCTTCATACGACTGGTCAAGATGGGAACATAATGGACCAAAGAGCGTTTTCATAATTTCGGGATAAGATCCGAAGCCGGCTTACCTAACTTCGAGTTTTAGGGACCGATCAATACCGAACTCGAATCCAAATCGAACCATGATATGAAGCAATGTTATCGAGCTCGAGGGCCAAAGACCGACCAATGCTGAGCCCAAATCAATACCGGACCCCGAGTCAAAATCGAGCTCGAATCAATATCGAGCTTGATTCAGTATCGAGCTTAAGTCAATATCGAGCCTATAGACAAGAGCCGTTGCAGCCGCACTAAAGGAGAGAATCTCGGCAGGAAAAAAGGAAAAGTTGATTTATCATGGTTTCCCACTGTGTATTTTTAATTATATCTAAAGTAGGATTCCCCGCTATAAGAGGGATGTCTATTATCTCTGTAAGGGGACATTAAGACACCATAACTCAGATACTGTGCATATGCTCCATATTGAGAGATTATCATTTTGAGCTTTATACACTTTTTTCATCTTGCTTACTCATAAATCATCCTCCCTCCAACCTTGTTTGTATTTTCATTCTTGATAGTCAATATTCGATATTTTCGCTTATACGATTTGCGTCAAGTTATACCGCGTATCCTTAGAACTATGTATAAATCCAACACTTTCTATTTTTCGGGTAAACAAACATGTATAGGCAGAATGCATAACGACCCCTTGAAGTTGTCAATTTTTTAGTCACTTTAACGCTAGATTTGACCTATTGAACAATTTACGTTGTCAAACATATGTGTATATGCATGTATACATGAAAAGAGAGGTTTCGCCCTTTCCGGCTCTTCTCCTCCATGCTTCAGTTGCCGAGTTACAGATACAGAAGGCGCAATCGGAGCACTAAGATCATGGGGTGAAGGCACACTGTCATTACACGATGGGTATATACATGGAGTCTAATATCAACTGTTCAACATGGGTACGGGATATGGCTCAAAGATAATTAAGAAGTTAGGGATTTTTACGCAGTATAGTCGCGCCACCCAAAATAATACTTCACCAAAATAATACTTGACAAATATATATATTTTCTATGTTAATATATAATATACATATTTTATACATAAACAATATATATTTCTTGCATATTTGGATAATGACTTTAATTAATTTTGGTCACTATCAAATGTGTTAAAAGCCCATTAAATTTTGGCCCAACTCAGGGAAATCATTTCTACTTACATAATATGCTCTCCTTCTCCTAGAGCAATTCCCCCACTTCCAAGAAGTAGCACTGGGCCTTGTAAACTCCAACTCTCCCAACCCAAATCTATATGCATCCAAAATTATATTCACTCACCGAAGTACGCACCAGATTGTCACCAAAAGTATTCCTTTCATAACTAAAAAAGTTGCAGAGTTTTCAGCACTTGAAATCTGGATTAAGGTAGCTTTGCAATATAATTTTACCTTCCTATACTATATATGAAACTTTATTACTCTCCTTAATCAAGTTTTAACTTAATTACATAGGCACTGTTTATCCGAAAAATCGGATAACGTTAGATTTGTTTATGGTTCTAAGGATATGCGATACAATTTGATATAAATCGTATAGAAAAATAGAATATGTATATTCTTGACTATGAGAATAAGAATAGTAAGTAAAAGGAATGAATAAGATAAAGTAAAACAAGCACAGGGGGATATCTTTTAGTGTGAGAAGTGATCTTTTGTCCCAGTGTCCTCCGCTTGCTTACAATCCATGTCCCTCTTATAGTAGAGGGAACCTACTTTATATACAATAAAAAATACGTAGTGGAGAGCCCATGATGTATTGTCTTTTCCTCGATTTCCGTCAAGATTCTCTCCCATAGTGCTGTTGCAACGGCCCTAGTCTGCGAGCTCGATACTGGCTCGAGCTCGGTATTGGATCGAGCCTTCGGTCTTGGTCCGAGCTCGATTCTGACTTGGGATCTCGGTATTCGGGGGTGAGTGTTGGTTGGTCCATGCATCTTCGATAATCTCCGTTTTGCCTCGTAGTTCGATTTGGATATGAGCTCGATAATAATATCGAGCTTGTCATTGATCGGTCTTAGAGCTCGAAGCTCGCCGCCCCTACTTCGGACCTTGACCGAGCTTGTCATGCGGATATATTTTGATCGAAACATTATCATCTCGACCAGTCCGTACGACTGACTCAAATCGGTTTTGGCCGTACACATGCATATACAATTTACCAATTCTATACAAATTAGTTTTAAATTATTATCTCTTTATATTAGGAATTGAATAGGGAATCCTCATCCATGCTCTCTTTCTCTCCTTTGTTTCTCCAATTTTCTTCCTTCATTTTTTTCTGCTTTCGTCCTTTTTTTTCCTCAGAAAATTCATCAATGAATTTCAATTGTTATAATATAGAGTTTTAACTTAGCAATTTCCTTTCATGTTGCACAATTGATGTTCGAATTGAAATTGTAAATCAATAAATTTTGAAGGTATTTGATTCTCCACCATTGACAGCCATTAAAAAGCTCTGAAGCTTTGAATTCGAATTTGGGTTTTCAAAAACTATTGTTTGTTTGGATTGGGTGGTGTTGTAAATAATTGAAAATATTTTTTTTAGTTTATATCTCAATTTTGAGGGTGTTTAGTGAATATTAGTTTTGATTTTGGATGAATTTTAGATTGAAACTCGAAAAAAAAGAACACAACATACAATATATTTACGAAATTATATTAAAGTTGTATGTAAATTGTATTTAAGTTGTATTATGTTGTAATTATATATATTTTTATTTGAATATTGTATGAAAGTTTTGAAAAATAGTCGTATAATGTATGAATCGTTGTATTAAATTTGTATTTAATTTATAAATACTATCTTTTTATAGTTATTGATATATATCAAATTTGTTTTAAGAGATAAAGTTTTGACTGAAATTTCAGAGAGGAAGAAGAACACACCACTTATAAAATATATACAAATCATATAAAAAATATATACAGAAAACATATTGTATAAAATTTATATGAAAATTATATTTAAGTTGTATGATGTTGTAGTTGTACTTAACTGTGTAGAAATAATATATGAAAGTTGTAGATAAGTTTAAAATAAATTATATATTATATAATTAGTTGTATAAGATTTGTTTTTACTATGTATGTAGTTGTAAATATTCAAATTTACATAAAATTTGTACGAAATTTATTTTTAATTTGTATGTTGTTGTATCGTACATTATTTTTTTTTCTCAGTAGAACATTTCTTCCAATGTATGCAGTAATTTTGAATACGGTCATATCAATTCGTGGTATTCCAACAGCCCATGTTTAGATCTTTGGAGTTTCTGTCATATATTTGCTTTATTTCTTTCTCGTTCGTTTCTATGAGCCTTAAGTTTATCCAGAACGAGCAAGATTTAAAAATTGAAGATTAGCGTCACGAATTTTAACATCTCTAGTTTCTCTAATCAGAAATAGAAATTTTGCAGTGCATGTTACCGTAGTTTAGGATATACGGTTGTTAAACCCAACTTGAGGACCCACTAGAATTTTTTTAGTAATAATATAACTCAATTATGGTCAAAGATCAGTGTGTGTTTCCTATCGTATCCAGCTTTTGCACAATTTGACCAGCTTATCAACTGCAATCCTCTGACCTCTCGATCATTTATCTTCGTGTCTTTTACTCTTTCAAAAATATTAGGGGACAAACTCGCACCCAGCCCAAGACAATGAAGTAAAGTATCATATTTGAAGTGATTCTCGCCATCATGACGGAGATTATTTTAAGCTCGTTAGAAGTTGTTGGCTAATAAAATTTTATAATTGGCCGGACCTAAGGTTGGCCAATCAATCATTGGAATTCCTTTTGTTATGGCTTAAAAAAGGTAATACACAACTCGAAAGAGTCTTTATAAAGCCCCATAACTTCTATGAATAATTTGGATTTAATTTGAGCTTAAGGATGTAATTTGATCAAACCCAAGTTACATGAATTAATTGAGTAGAACAAAGCTATTGAGATACTTAAAAATAATTATTTTTATCAAAGAATGAGTGTTTGATTAATGGTAATTAAAAAGCTTATTAACAACTCTTGAAAGGAAATTATTAATGTCACAAAGATGAAGGTTTCGACGAATATTTTGAATTTTGGAGGGGCTGGGATAGATACACATTATGGGACCCAAGGAATTAATTATTAAATGCCATGAAATTGAATAATATACAAATGAACAAATGTTGTAGTGGTGGCAGATGATGGTGAAAAGATTAAAAAATTCTAAAGCATGAGATGGACATAATTGCTAAATAAATGAAATGAGGCAAAGCTCATCACGCAGTGGCAGTGAACTGCATTGAAAGCGTCAAACCTCACGTCCAAATTTGCTGAATGAGAAGGACGAGCGCGATGTAGACGGGGACGCATCCTTTATGGCTGCAGTCTGCTGAATGTCTTTAAAGGCTATTACGGGAAGGGTTGTGCTATTATTTGGGAGTTGGTTCTTAAAGACTTAAAGAGAGAAGGGAGCTCTCTACCATTAATACTTCTTCAAGGTAAGAATTTAATGTCTTTCTTGGTAGATTTGGTCTATTAAATACATCTCTTAACTCTTCAATTACACAAAAATTATAGATATTTGAAGAAAATCTCAAGAGCACTTCAAGAACACAAATCTTGAAATTTTTAGGGTTTGACAAAGAAGTAATTTCTTCACTCCAAACTTATATATTATACTCCATGGACGTAGTAGAGTATTTTTATGAAGATAAATTTATATTTAAATATCTATTCATGAAATCCTAGAAGAGTTGATTGGTATGGATGATGAATAGTGTTGGGTCTTGCTTGAACGATGTTATTTTAAGTTTCTAGTGGAACGACTAGATCCAATAACAAGTTTAATGAATGAGTTGAAGTTATAATTCAAGGATTGACCTTCAAATGATGAAATGTGGATTTTTGATAAACTTATTAAGTTGGACTTAAGTGTTAGACAATTAGTTGGCTTAGTTGGCATTGTTGTGACGCGCTATTCAATTATGTGAGTTCATATATGTAGATTGTGACTCGTCGGCATTATTGGATCATTTGGGGTAAGGTTGAAAACTATTTGAGGTACGTTGAAACTTATTACCCTCGGAGCTTTTCTCCAAACTCATATCGAAACACGATTAAATTGAGTTTCTAAATGTGAGTCCTAGCTTGTGGGGACGAGCGAGTTGGGATTATATCATTTCTTGCATCATAAAAGATTTAAGTTCTATGAATATTATTTTCTTGAAATGTTATTCAATTTTTTTTTTAAAAACTAAAATAAAGAATAGCATTTGTAGTATTTTTGAAATAGAAATACATGAGTTGTGAAATATCTTGGATTTAACTATTTTCAAATAGTTTATTTGGCTATAAACATTGTCATTGATTAATGTAAAGGTTTTGGGAGTTACTTAAGTTCACCGAGATTGACCTTGGATATTTTTTCTCATTAGGTCATGAAACTACACGTGTCGGTGTACGCGTAGAACTTACCTTACGGTTGGGAACTACGACAGAGTACTTCCCATTAGGGGGTACTATTGTGCTACTTTATTAGCACGGCTGAGTCGATTCGTGCGGCACAACGATGAGACGACCTGAGCAAGTAGGGTATATGATACTTGCCGCTAGGTACATAACCTAGTTGACCTTCTTTCATGTAGGTGATGCTATAGTGCTCCCGGTAAATGAAAAATCTAACATGATTTTGCAAAGATCAATGATAAAGGAAGATTTTGAAATATGTTTTACCATATTATTTTATTTTATTTTCTAAATTGTTAATTGATATGAAGGCTTCTTTTCTTATGTCAATTGTTATTGCATATCTTATATCTTCTTAAGTCTTGTCCTATTTTCTTTTGAGGAATGGTTCATAATTCGTACTAGGCATGTGGAGCTCAGGCCTTTCGGCCACATTTCCATTTATGTTTTCAGGGACTGGACCTGAGCAGCTTGAGTCGCGCGGTTAGGGCGGCTCTACATTTTCTGTTCACGCTTTTGGTGAGACTCCACACTCGTACCCGTGGAGAACTTTATTATATTATTATCCTTTTGAGCAACCGGGTTATGCCTTGGTTGGATATTCCATTCCGTGTTATAGAGATTCCATAGACAATAGTAGTATTCATTTTGGGTTGTAATCCTATGGTTACTAATATGGCATGCATGAATAAAACTTTCTTTTATCTTTATGGAGTTCTCTTTCAAAGAAAAATATTTACTTAAAGATATTATTCATGTCTTGTTTTATATCTTAAAATGACTGTACTTGAAGAGGCTTTCACATCCTCCAGTTAGGCACATAGGTGAGTATTAATATATGGGATGGTTCACTCGGGTCGGGTAGAGTAACGAGTGCAGGTCACGTGATTTTAGGGCGTGACAAACTTGGTATCAGAGCCATAAGTTCTAATTCGAGTCCTAGGAAGTCTATGGAATCATGTCTGGTAGAGTTCTCCTTATTGGTGTGTTGTGCACCGCACTTATATCGAGAAGGCTATAGGGACATTATAAGAATACTTCACTCTTTCTTCTTATTCTAGAATTGTGCAATAGAGCTAAGAAATATTTCCTAACTCGTACGCTATATCTATTGGCAGAAGAGGGTGAACACGCGTGACAGTAATATGAATCGGGAAGCTTCTCCTATACCCGATGCGGCTTCGGGAGGTACTCGCTAGACCTAGGGCCGACCAACGAAGGCTGCAAGAGCATAGACTGTGCCAGTTCCAATGTCTCCAAGGATGGTCCAGGAGCTCGAGGAAGAAGTTGATGAGGTGCCTGCTCCACCTCCAAAACCAAATCACTTGGAGAAGACCCTCACTGATATTAGGAAGGCTATGGATAATTTTGCTGACCTCATAGCTATGAAGACCCAACAGAACCTTCAAGTGGGTATTCAGGCACTCCAACAAGGAGGGATGGGAGCACCAGTGGTTGAGGACATGGCGCAGTTAGCCATGAAATTTGTGAGACTTGAGCCACCAGTTTTCACCGGTACAGATCCTACTGCAGACCCTCAGGACTTCTTGGAGAAAGTTGAGAAAGCTACTACTTTGCTGGGAGTTTAGACTACCGGGTGGTTCGATTGGCAGCCTACCAGTTAAAAGACATTGCTGACCTCTGGTTCAAAGGGGTAGAGAAGTGTCAACAGGAGGATGCACCTGTAATGATTTAGGCAGAGTTTAAGAATATCTTCATTAAGAAGTCGTTACCACCGGGGGTAAGAGCTGCCCTTGTAATATTGTTTGAGACCTTAAAGCAAGATACTATGATCGTTCTAGAGTATAGCATCATATTCGAGAAGTTATCCTGTTATGCTCCGCACCTCATCCCCACTGAGGATGAGAAGATTGATCGCTTTGCTCATGAATTGATTTCGGGCATCAGAAAAGATACAGGTAGTGGGAGAAGAAACACTACATTTACTAACTTTGTGGATTTAGTAATGGATCTTGAGAGGATTCATCAGGAGGAGAGGGCCAATAGGGAGCAGAACAAAAAGGCCCGGACTTTTGGCACTTTCAGTGCAGTGCCTAATTCGGGCAAGAGGCAGAGCAGCAGATGGTCATCTGGCCCACCGCAGTCTAGGATGCAGACAGCTTCCAGTAGCCCTCCACTGGCATACAATACCGGACATGGAGGCCAGTTTAGGCCCGTTCAGAGTGACCACCGTACTACACAGCAGGCTCTGAGTAGTGTGGGTTCTCGTCAATGTCAGTCTAGTGCTACCAGGGGACCCCGTAGTCCGTGCTATGGTTGTGGATTGATGGGTCATATCCGAAAGTTTTGCCCTAATGGTCAACATGGTTTGATAGCTCATCTGTCACCATCTATGGCTACTACTTCGGTTGCACCGCCCCCACCTAGGGGTAATGGGGGACACAGTGGGCGCAATGCAGGAAATGTGCCGCAGACAACCACTTCTTCCCAGGGGACTCATCCCCGTTTCTATACCATGCCTACTCGTCCTATTGCGGAGGCTTCAGATGTTGTCGTCACATGTATACTTACTGTTTGTACTCTAGATGCTTATGCTCTTATGGACCCCGAATCTATTTTTTCCTATGTTACTCCGTACTTTGCTTTGGATTTTGGGATAGTGCCAGAACAACTACTTGAACCATTTTCTATGTCGACTTCTATGGGAGATTTTGTTATTGCCTCCCACATCTATAGGGGTTGTGTGATTATAATTCAATATCGAGAGACTACGGCAGACCTCATTGAGTTAGAAATGGTTGACTTTGATGCGATCATGGGATGGATTGGTTATACAAGTGTTATGCCATTCTTGATTGTCGTGCTAAAGTGGCCAAGTTTGAGTTTCCTAATGAGTCAGTTCGTGAGTGGAAAGGCAATATTACTGAGCCTCGAGGTAAGTTTATTTCATACCTTAAGGCAAAGAATATGATTACAAAAGGTTATCTTTATCATTTAGTCAGAGTCACTGACACAACTGCAGAGGTAACAAGCATTCAGTATGTGCCAGTTGTTAATGAGTTTCTTGATGTTTTTCCTGACGAGCTTCCGGGTATTCCACCAGATCGGGTCATTGACTTTGGGATAGATTTAGTGCCAGATACTCAGCCGATATCTATTCCCCTGTACTGAATGGCTCCAGCCGAGTTAACAGAATTGAAGGAACAATTGAAAAATTTACTGGATAAAGGGTTTATTAGACTTAGTGTATCTCCTTGGGGTGTACCAGTGTTGTTTGTGCAAAATAAAGATGGTTCTTTGAGGATGTGTATTGACTATAAGCAACTTAACAAGGTGACCGTCAAGAATAAGTATCCATTACCTCGAATAGATGACTTGTTTGACCAGTTGCAAGGGGCGAAGTACTTCTTGAAGATTGATTTAAGGTCGGGGTATCATCAATTGAAAATTCGAGAGAAGGATATTCCCAAAATGACTTTTCGGACTCGCTATGGGCATTATGAATTTTTGGTGATGTCATTTGGGGAAAAAATGCACCCGCAACCTTTATGGATCTAATGAATCGGGTTTTCAAATCATTTCTTCACAGGTTCGTGATTGTTTTCATTGATGACATATTAGTATATTCGAGAAATCAAGAGAAACATGCCAATCATTTTAGGACAGTGTTGCAGACGCTTCTGGAGCATCAGTTGTATGCCAAATTCTCTAAGTGTGAATTTTGGCTTGAATCCATAGTATTCTTGGGTCATGTGGTAACTCGTGAAGGTATTAAGGTTGATCCTCAAAAGATTGAAGTAGTTAAGAGTTGGCCTAGACCAACTACACCGACAGAGATCCGTAGTTTCTTGTGATTAGCGGGCTACTATCAGCGGTTTGTTGAAGGATTTTCTACTCTTGCATCTCCGCTAACCAAGGATTTTCTACTCTTGCAATGAAGTTTCAGTGGTCGGATGCTTGTGAGAGAAGTTTTCAAGAGTTTAAAGCTAGATTGACTACGACGCCGGTGTTGACCTTGCCAACAGGTTCAGATGGCTTTATGGTATATTGTGACGCCTCTAGAGTTGGGTTGGGTTGTGTCTTGATGCAGAAAGATAAGGTTATTGCTTATGCTTCTAGACAATTGAAGATCCATGAGAAGAACTATCCAACCCATGAATTGGAACTTTCCGCGGTGGTATTTACTTTAAAAATTTGGAGGCATTATTTGTACGGTGTGCACCGTGAAATATATACTGACCATAAAAGCTTGCAATATATATTCAAGCAGAGGGAATTAAACATGAGGCAAAGGAGATCGTTAGAACTATTGAAGGATTATGATTTAAGCATTCATTACCATCTGGGGAAGGCGAATGTGGTAGCCGATGCACTAAGCCGAAAGTCAGGAGGTACTTTGGCATATTTACCGATAGCTAAATATATTGCTGCTTGTGCCATAGCACGTTCCTCACTTATTAAGCATGTCAAGGCTAAGCAATTTGAAGATCCAAATTTGATGAATATTCGAAATGGTGTACAATCTAAAAATATCCTTATTTTTTCTCTTGACAAGGATGGGGTGTTGAGGATGAACAGTCGCTTGTGCATGCTAGATGTTGATGGATTTCGTAATACAATTATGATTGAGGCACATGGTTCGAGATATTATATATATTCAGGGTCCACAAAAATGTACAAGGACTTACGGGAGATCTATTGGTGGAATCAGATGAAGGAAAACGTTTCGGACTTCGTGGTTAGATGTTTAAATTGCCAACAAGTAAAAGCTGAGGATCAAAGACCTGGTATGTTGGCTCAGAATATCGATATTCCACTTTGGAAGTGAGAGATGATTAATATGGACTTTGTTGTAGGTTTGCCTCACACTTGCTTGAACCATGACTCTATTTGGGTGATTGTAGACTGACTTACAAAGTCGGCACATTTCTTACCGGTAAAGATGACTAACACGGCACCACAGTATGCTAAGTTATACTTGAAAGAAATTCAGACTTCACGGTATTCCAGTTTCCATTATATCTGATAGAGGGACCCAGTTTACTGCTCACTTTTGGCAGTCCTTTCAAGAAAGATTGGGTACAAGTGTCAATTTGAGTACCGCTTTTCATCCATAGACTGACGGACAGGCTGAGAGGACTATTCAGACGGTTGAGGATATGTTGCGAGCTTGTGTACTTGATTGTGGTGGGAATTGGATGAACACTTACCTCTGATTGAATTTTCCTACAATAATAGCTATCAAGCTAGTATCTAGATGGCTCCCTATGCGGCTTTGTATGGACGATGTTGTAGATCACATATTGGGTGGTTTGAGCCAACTGAGGTAGGGCTACTTGGTCCCGATCTTGTACATGATGCCTTAGATAAGGTGGCTTTGATTCAACAATGGCTTAAGACCTCTCAGAGTCAACAAAAAAACTATATATATGTACATCGACGTAAGTTGGAGTTTAAAGAGGGTGATCAAGTGTTCTTGAAGGTATCGCCAATGAAGGGTGTTATGAGATTTGGGAAGAAGGTCAAGCTAAGTCCTAGATTCATTGGTCCGTATCGAGTCTTGAAAAAGATTAGTGAAGTAGCTTACAAGTTGGAGTTACTTGCATCGATGACTTTAGTTCATCCTGTTTTTCATGTATCGATGCTACGAGGGTATGTGCCCGATCCTGCTCACATCATCTCACCGGAGGTAGTAGAAATAAATGACGGTTTAACTTATGATGAAGAACCGGTTGAGATTCTTGATAGGCAAGTCCGTAGGTTGAGGACTAAAGACATAGTGTAACAACCCGATCAATCGTTTTGAATATTTGCACTTCGCTCAGTTGTTTGAGGGCATGAGTAGCTCCGTATGATGTACTTTGAATTGTGTGAATCATCGATTTTGGGTTGCAGGTATTTCGGAATCGAATTGGAAGAAAGAATTTTATTGTTGGAGCTTTAAATTGGGAGAGTTGACCAAAATTTGACTCTTTAGCATTTGATATCGTATTGGAATTCTGATGGTTTCATTAGCTTCATTAGGTGATTTTGGACTTAGGAGTGCGACCGGAATGTAATTTGGAGGTCCATGGTAGAATTAGGCTTGAATTGGCGAAATTAAAAATTTGGCGATTTCGATCGGCAGTAGAAAATTTGATATCGGGGTCAGAGAGGAATTTCGGAAGTTGGAATAGGTTCGTAGTGTCATTTGTGACGTGTGTGCAAAATTTGAGGTCATTCGGACGTGGTTTGGTTGGTTTCGGCATCGGTTGCCGAATTTGAAAATTTAGAAGTTCTTAGGCTTGAATCCGAGGGAAATTTGATGATTTGATATTGTTTTGAGTGATTCGAAGGTTCGACTAAGTTGGTATGTTAATATATGACTTGTTGGTATTTTTGGTTGAGGTCCCGAGGGCCTCTGGGTGATTCCGGGTGGTTAACGGATTTGTCGAAGTTGGAAAATGCAGCTGAAGTTGTTGCTACTGCTATTTTCGTACCTGCGGAAGAAAGAGTCACAGGTGCGAGGCCGCTGGTGCGGGCAATACTGGGCAGGCTTCGCAGAAGCGGAGGAGACGCGCAGGTGCGCCTTCGCAGAAGCGGGGTTTTGGGCCGCAGATGCGGAAACTGGGCTCCTAAGTGAGTTTTGCACCTGCGATGGATATTTCTGCAGGTGCGGTGGCGCAGAAGGGTGCAAGTTTCCTCAGGTGCGAAAAACCTAGGCAGAAACCATAAATAGAACCCTTCGCGATTTTGGTTCATTTCCACCATTTTCAAGTCAGTTTTTGGAGCTTTTGGAGTGATGTTTGAAGGGTGATTCAAGGGCTATCAGTGAGATAAGTTGCTTGAGCCCTAATACTCGTATATATGGTGATTTACCATTGTTTAATCATATAATTAGTGAAAATGAGGGGTTAGGACTTGGAATTTTTGGAGAGTAATTTAAGGATTTGAAGTACTAAACGATGTCGGATTTTGATAAATTTGGTATGGTTAGATTCGTGAGTGAATGAGCTTTCTAGTTTTGTCGAATTTCGAGACGTGGGCCCGGGGGCCGGGTTTGAGCCAATTTATGGTTTTTGGTCTAATTTTGTAGTTTTTCTTGTGGAATTCATTCCATTAGAGCATATTGATGGTATTGTACTGATTGTGATAGATTCGGAGCATTTGGAGGTTGAGTCCAGAGGCAAGAGCATTGCGGGGTAGAGATTTGACCGGTTTGAGGTAAGTAACAATTATAAATCTAGTCCTGAGGGTATGAAACCCCGGATTTCGTATCATTCTACTATTTTTAGTGACGCACATGCTAGGTGACAGGCATGTGGGTGTGCATTATTGGGGATTGTGACTTGGTCCATCCCATAGCAACTGTAAAGTTGCATACTTTGATGAAACTATATGATACTTATATGTTTTACAAAGAGTTTCTGTAAATTAGACTGAATGCCATGTTTGGGCCTTGTGCCAGTACTGTTTGGACCCTTAGGGGACTTTTCTTACTATCCTCTCATTGTTTTCGATTGAAAATATATACTCAGTCATGGTTATACCTATTTACTGCATAACTCAGTTTTATGACTCTATTTTGATGCATATAAATGTTTTGGGCCGAATGCCTTGTTTTACTGAAATGCCCGAGTGGCTTGAGAGGTTTATGACTGAGTGAGGCTGATGGCCTGATTTGTGAGGATGAGTGTGGATCGGTATACTTTATTACTATAGCACGTGAGTTGTCCGTGCAGATTATAGCGCTTGGGCTGAAGGAGCCCCTCCGGAGTCTGTACATACCCCCAGTGAGCGCAGGTACCTACTGAGTGCGAGTGTCGAGTGCTGAGTGACTGGGAGGCATGAGTGATTGTGAGGTATGCCCGAGTGGCAAGAGTGATTGTGAGGTATACCCGAGTGGCACGAGTGACTGTGAGGTTTGCCCGAGGGGCTGTATATGAGTGATGTTTTGCCCGCTGGGATATTTATGATTTCATCATTTTTGCTCACCTTTGCATTTTTTCTCTGTTTGAAAACTGTTAAAAAATATCTTTAAATGATTTTTTACTGGAACTGGTTTAAACGAGATGTTTTAATTCAAATCCTGATTTTAAAAGCATGTGGTATTTTTCTGAGATTTCCTGATATGGATGTTATATGATTTATTGCTCGTCACTACTGCTCAGTCTTTATTTATTATTGTTACTTACTGAGTTGGAGTACTCACATTACTCCCTGCACCTTGTGTGAAGATCCAGGTGTAGATGGACACGGTAGCGACTGTTGATTGTTCTGATTGCAGATTTTCCCGGGGATAGCAAGGTAGCTGTGTGGTGATTGCAGCCCTGCTCTTCTCCCTCTTATCTTCCTCTAGTTGTATTAGCTATTTTTCAGGCTGAGTTAGCCTTGATATTGTTAGACAGATTGTAGTAGATGATCATGACTAGTGTCACCCCGATGTCGGGCTTTTTCTTCCGTACTTTTATTTTGATTTGAACTACTTTACGAAGGTTTTTATGTTAAATAACATTGAAATTATCTTTGAAATAAAAATATCGGTTTGTTTTGAAAATGAGTCAGCTTGCCTAGTTCCATGATAGGCGCCATCACGACAGGGGTTAGTTTAGGTCGTGACACATAGCTTTAGTTAAAGTGTTATGGCGTTATCATGACGTCGAGGAAGCTACTTGGGAGGCCGAGGAGGATATAAAAATCCGATACCCCCACTTGTTCGCGACCTCAGGTTTAACTATTTCCTTGAAATTTTGAGTTTGGAGTTTATCATGCTTTAATTCCATGAAAGAAAATTATTAATGTCACAAAGATGAAGGTTTGGATGAATGTTTTGAATTTTGGAGTGGTTGGGATATATACACATTATGGGACCCAAGGAATTAATTATTAAATGCCATGAAATTGAATAATACACGAATAAATAAAAGTTGTAGTGGTGGCAGATGATTGTGAAAAGATTAAAAAAAATCAAAAGCATGAGATGGACATAATGGCTAAACAAATGAAATGAGGCAAAGCTCATCACGTAGGCAGTGAACTGCATTGAAAGCGTCAAACCTCACGTCCAAATTTGCTGAAGAGAAGGACGCGCGTGATGAGAAGGACGCGCGTGATGGAGACGCGACATATCCTTTATGGCTTCAATCTACTGAATGTCTTTAAAGGCTATTACGGGGAGGATTGTGATATTATTTGGGAGTTGGTTCTTAAAGACTTAGAGAGAGAGAGAGAGAAGGGATCTCTCTACCATTAATACTTCTTCAAGGTAAGAATCTAAAGTCCTTCTTGGTAGATTTGGTCTATTAAATATATCTCTTAACTCTTCAATTACATGAAAATTATAGATATTTGAAGAAAATCTCAAGAGCACTTCAAGAACATAAATCTTGAAACTTTTAGGGTTTGACAAAGAGGTAATTTCTTCACTCCAAGCTTATATATTATACTCCATGGACGTAGTAGAGTATGATTATGAAGATATATTTGTATTTAAACATCTATTCATGAAACCCTAGAAGAATTGGTTGGTAGGGATGATGAATAGTATTGGGTCTTGCTTGAATGATGTTATTTTGAGTTTCTAGTGGAATGACTAGATCCAAAAACAAGTTTAATGAATGAATTGAAGTTATAATTCAAGGATTTACCTTCAAATGATGAAATGTGGATTTTTGATAAACTTATTAAGTTGGACTTAAGTGTTAGACACTTAGTTGGCTTATTTGATATTGTTGTGACATGTTATTAAATTATGTGAGTTCGTATATATAGATTGTGAATCGTCGGCATTATTGAATCATTTGGGGTAAGGTTGGAAGCTATTTGAGGTACGTTAAAACTTATTACCCTCGGAGCTTTTCTCCAAACTCATATCAAAACACGATTAAATTGAGTTTCTAAATGTGAGTTCTAGCTTGTGGGGATGAGCGAGCTGGGATTGTATCATTTCTTGCATCATAAAAAATTTAAGTGCTATGAATATTATTTTCTTGAAATTTTATTCAAATATGTTTTTTAAAACTAAAATAAGGAATATCATTTGTAGTATTTTTGAAATGAAAATACATGGGTTGTGAAATATCTTGGATTTAACTATTCTCAAATAGTTGATTTGGCTATGAACATCGTCATTGATTAATGTAAAGGTTTTGGGAGTTACTTAAGTTCACCGAGATTGACCTAGGATACTTTTTCTCATTAGGTCATGAAATTACACGTGCCGATGTAGGCGTAGAACCTACTTTACAGTTGGGAACTATGGCAGAGTACTTCCCATTAGGGGATACTATTGTGCAACTTTATTAGTACGACTGAGTCGATTCGTGCGGCACACCGATGAGACGACCTGAGTAAGTAGGTTATATGATACTTGCCGCTAGGTACATAACCTAGTTGACCTTATTTCGTGTCGATGATGGTATAGTACTCCCGGTAAATAAAAAATATAACATGATTTGCAAAGATTAATGCTAAAGGAAGACTTTGAAATATGTTTTACCATATTATTTTATTTTATTTTTTAAATTGTTAATTGATATGAAGGCTTCTTTCTTATGTCAATTGTTATTGCATATCTTATATCTTCTTAAGTCTTGTCCTATTTTCTTTTGGGGAATGGTTCATGATTCGTACTAGGCATGTGGAGCTTAGACCTTTTGGCCACATTTTTATTTATGTTTTCAGGGACTGGACCTGAGCAGCTTGGACCGTGCGGTTAGTGCGGCTCTACTTTTTCTGTTCACGCTTTTGGTGAGACTCCACACTCGTACCCGTGAAGAACTTTATTATATTATTATCCTTTTGAGCCAACGGGTTATGCCTTGATTGGCTATTCCAATCCGTGTCATAAAGATTCCATAGACAATAGTAGTATTCATTTTGAGTTGTAATCATATGGTTACTCATATGGCATGCATGAATAAAACTTTCTTTTATCTTTATGAAGTTCTCTTTCAAAGAAAAATATTTACTTAAAGATATTATTCATGTCTTGTTTTATATTTTAAAATGATTGTACTTGAAGAGGCTTTTGCATCCTCATGTTAGGAACATATGTGAGTATTAATTTATGGGATGGTTCACTCGTGTCAGGTAGAGTACAAAGTGTCGGTCACGTGATTTTAGGGCGTAACAGTCTTATTAAAAGAGGAATGGAGAGAAAATAGGAAAAAGATGTAACTAAATCTCATATATTATCTATATATTTTTTAAGAGATATCAACACACCAAATAAGATTTCAAGGAGTTGTAAAAGAGTCAAGTCTTATCCAAAGAGTCATTCATAGTCTCAACATTTGATTGTTTTGCCATAAATATGAGTTATTATTTTGCTTCCTGACTATTAATGACACCTGCGAGAATGGTATCAAAAAATAAAAATAGAAGAAATGGTTAATTGTTTTCATGTAGTAGTTTTTATTAATATCCAATGATTATCTATATTTACCGAAAAAGTTTAATTAAGATTATTTACATATAATCCAAATAACTTAAATATTTGACATGATTAGTATCCGCGCATCCGTGCGGGTGCTAATACTAGTACTATATTATAAGTGTGAATACTTTTAGGTTAAGTTATTTTACTAAAATATCCTTCAAAAGCTGAATGACTAAACTACCCTCTACTTAATGATTTATTTATTAATTTAATTTATTATTATTATATATGCAATATTACGAAGAACTCAATAGTCATTTTTTGTTTCTTTCCGTTGTCTAACATATCAATAGTTACTTCTTTTATACCACCTCTTAATTAGCCTCCCACTCTTTCTCCTCTTTAATTTTTTTATTTAGCTTCCATAACCCATCAAATTCCTACATCAAATTATTATCGGTACTTCAACATTTGCAAGTAGCAACAAATATGTATGCAAGGAACAAAGATCAAATAACGAAAGAAGAGAATTGGAGGATCGATATCATTCTATATGAGATACAAAGTATTTTTAATGTATCTGAAACCCAAAACATGAAATGGAGTCTTCAAACGTTTGTATTGTTTATGGGTTTGTTGTACTTCTTTTGCTCTATTTTTAGTTATTTTATATTTTCTCTGAATGTTTAGGTGGAATGTTGAGATGCTTGCAATTACACTTATATTATGAATATCCACTCTTTCTGATGATGATCTTGGACTAGACGCAATATTTGGTCTTGGTATGTTTATCATAGCTAACATTTACAAAGTCGTACTAACAACTAGCCTTTGCAGTTATCGTAAAATATTGATTGTTAAGACTGAATTGCTCACAAACTGCATGTATGTTCATGTCATCATTGCTTGTGTGGAAAACAATTATATGAAATATCAAAATATAAATATCATAGGATGGGAAAATATTTATTCCGTCCTATTTCTCCCCCATCAGTAGCTAGCATTTTTGTTTGTTAATTGTATTTTAGGTTGACGCTGGCGCACATTTCTCTTTCTTATCCGATGTTCGAGTTGTTATTTTCCCAAGCACTATGTTTGTTTATATTATTTTTCTCTATTTACGTTTATTTGAGATAAGTAGTTTTATTTTTAAACTAAGACAAATTGCTATAACCTATTTCAAATTGAGTATAGAATTATATGAAATTTGAATTTATCTCTAAGTTATCTAGCAAGAGTTGTAAACAGCTTGTGCTATTTTCCCCTTAATATATGTGGATATCACATCTTGATGTTTAATATTCTTTTAAGAAGGTTTGATTTCCTTTGTTTTTTGGTACTAATCTTTCAATTTATATTGTTTGTATTTATTGACGTGCCAAAAACTAGTATTTATATAAAAGAGGGAAATGAAAGAGTGATGTGGCACCTCTTATATGCAAGAAAACCTATTTATCTTTTTTCTGAGTTCTTTGCTTTTTATCCTTATTTTTTATCTAA
Organism: Nicotiana tabacum; assembly: GCF_000715075.1. Lineage (NCBI taxonomy): Eukaryota > Viridiplantae > Streptophyta > Magnoliopsida > Solanales > Solanaceae > Nicotiana > Nicotiana tabacum. The sequence goes on along the minus strand of NC_134081.1, from coordinate 87,692,093 downwards.
AAAACATCAAAAATTTAAAGTTACCTTATTTATCTCTTTCCTTCTTAATACTACTCATTTATTACTACTTCACTGGAATCTCTCTATTTTCCTTTGTATTGCTTACGTTTCTCTTCCTAAAATGAATTAAATACCACAGTTATGAGTGAGTATTAATGCATGGCCTTTTTCTTCCAATTCTTGCTTACGAATGCAGACCGTATATGCCTTTTTCCTTTCAACAGACATTGGTTCCTCTTCTCTTTCCTTGTAATACCCCTCATTGAAATGGATCAACAATTGCTTGGGATAAAGATGTTCTTCAATCTCTAACGTCAATGGTATATGGTAAAAAGACAAAACAGTGAAGAACAAGATGAAGTTCATCACTCTGCTTTTTCGCTTGTATCATTATTTTCTTCTAAATTTTCTTTTAACCTTTTTTCCCCATGTTTTATGCTATATTTTTTTTGTACTAAAAAGTGTTAATTTTTGAACTTCAACAAGCAAGAGTTTGCTCTCATCAAGGTAAGTTCCATTAATCTTCTCTTCAAATTCACCTGTAGATTACATGATCATTAATTAGTGTTGGATTTGAATGTTACGATTTTTTTTTGTCACGATTCAAAATCCAACTAGCTGTGATGGCACCTAACCTCACCCGCTAGGTAAGTCAAATAACAACAATCCGATTCAGTTGATAATTAACGGACTCTAATACACTCCCAAGGACTGGTAGTACAAATCATGAGCTTCTAAGATTAGAATTTACAAAGTTGGTATGAAATAAATACATCATCTGCTCGAAACGTACATAAACAGATTTTTATAAATCTAAGGCTACCATGAACAAGAGGCAGCTACAACCGGAATGCAGGTATGTCTTCAAATCCAGCTCTCGTCGATAACAGCAACATCAACATCCAATATCTGTACGCAAGGTGTAGAAGTGTCGTATGAGTACAACCGACCCCATGTACTGAATAAGTAACAAACATAACCTTAGGTTGAAAGTAGTGACGAGCTGGAACACAGGTCGGAGTCCAACACCAATAGCCAATAACAGTTTATAACAACATAATGGAAGTAATAAAAGAAGTAGCTCAGAGATAAAATATTCAGCTCGTTCACAGTTCCAGAAAAATAGGCCTGCTTTTCAAGTATATCAGCGAAAATCCAAATCTTTTACCGAAATCACCAAAATATGAGTATGTTTTGTAAAACTGTGATTTTTTCCAAAAACTTTTCAACAACAGATAGGATGTTTCATTTTCAAATGACATGAGAAAAATACATCTCTATGCCTACATGTCAATGAGTATGTGAAGTCATGAATGGCGCAATATCGTACAACATGAGAAAAATGCATCTCTATGCCTGCATGCCAAGTGTGCATGTCAATGCGATGCAACTCAGTGATAAAATCATGTCCATACACTCAAAGTATTAATTCACTCAGTCCTCTCAGTCACTCAATCCTCACAGTCACTCAATCATCCCAATCACTCGGCACCCGCATTCAGTAGGTACCTGCACTTACTGGAGGTGTGTATAGACTCCGGAGGGACTCCTTCAGCCCAAGCGCTATAACGAGACAATCATGGCATGAATTCGCATGGACAACTCACATGCCATAATATCAATATCTGGATCTGCACGGATAAACTCACGTGCTATAGTATCAATAACCTCACAATCAGGTACTCGACCTCACTCAGTCATCAATCTCTCCAGTCTCTCGGGCTCTCAATGTCATGAAACTAGCCCAAAATGATGATATGATGTATCAATAAATAACAAAAGAGACTAAGATATGATATGCAATGAATATATATGACTGAGTACGAAATTATAATTTAAACATATAATTCGACAGCAGAAATGACCTCAGTGGGTCCCAATAATACCAGCATTTGCCTAAGCATGATCTCTAACATGAGTCACAGCTCAGCTTCTCTAACACATAAAAATACATGGAAAAATATAAGTTAATTGACTATACAGCACTACGGAATCAACTGAGTCTCAATTTCTACGGTGCACGCCCACACGTCCGTCACCTAGCATGTGCGTCACCTCCAAACAATTCACATAACACGTATAATCAGGGTTCATACTCTCAGCTCCAAGTTTAGAAGAGTTACTTACCTCGAACAAGTCAAATCCAATATCGAGCAAGCTAAATAATGCTCCAGAAATTCCACTCTATGTGTATCAACCTCTGAACGCCTTCCTATCTCCTCAATTCTAAGCCAAACGATTCGAAACTAGTCAAACAACGTGCAAACTAATCAAAATATACAGTCATATCTCGAACTCCGCTTGAAAAATCGACAGTGGGGCTCACGTCTCAGAATCCGAAGAAACTCACAAAATCCGATAACCATTCAATTACGAGTCCAACCATACTAATTTTACTCAAATCTGACTCCGAATCGATGTTCAAATCTCGAAAATTTATTTTATGGAATTGTAAAAAGTTCCTCCAATTTCTCTTGAAAAATAAATAATCTAATACCGAAAACGAAGATTAATTCATGGAATATAATCACAAGGGAGTCAAGAACACTTACCCCAAGTTGTGTGGGAAATTTGCCTCTGAAAATCGCCCAAACCGAGCTCCCCAACTCTGTTTTTGTCGAAAATGGCAAAACCTTCCGTTTATAGAGATTTTTAATGTCCGAGCACTACAGGTGCCATAGGGCGCTACTTGTGGCCCAATTTCCAGAGCATCAAAATTTTCAGCGCCAGGGCTAGTGCCCCACGCTACCCTGGGCGTTGGCGGCGATGGAAAATCTTTTCCGACACAGAAATGGGCATAACTCTCTCATACGATGTTCGAATTCGACGATTCTTTTTGCTATGGCTCCGAAATTTCAATACGGATCTAATACTTCAATCAAAACTGAATTAGGAGCTCATTTGCTTAATGTGATACCACTTATTCTAGAAGAAACGACTTCGAAACATTCTAGAAATATCCAAATTAAATTCCGTTAACCATCCGAAATCCACCCGAGGCCCTCGGGACCTCAACCAAATATACCAACAAGTCCTAAAATATCATACGAACTTAGTCGAGAATTCAAATCACATCAAACAACATTAAAACCTCGAATCATACCCCAATTCAAGCTTAATGAAATTAAGAATTTTTAACTTCTACATTCGATGCCGAAACCTATCAAATCAAGTCCGATTGACTTCAAATTTTGCACACAAGTCATAAATGACATAGCGGACCTATAATATTTTTTCAAAATCGAATTTCACCCTCGATATCAAAAAGTCCAACTCCCGGTCAAACCTCCAATCTTTCAATTTTCTATTTTTGCCATTTCAAGCCAAATTTAACTACGGGCTTCAAAATGAACATCCGGACACACTCCTAAGTCCAAAATCACCATACGGAGCTATTGGAACCATCAAAACTCCATTGCGGAGTCGTTTGCATAAAAGTCAAATTTTGATGAACTCTTTCATTTAAGCTTCTAAACAAGGATTATTTTTTCAATTTAATCTCGAATCATCCGAAAACCAAAGCCGACAATTCACACAAGTCATAATACACATTACGAAACTGCTCAAGTCTTCAAATTGTCGAAAGGAGTGAACAAATTGTGAACACTTCTCTTAGACCTTTATGTACATTCTTTTTCATACTTTTATGTCATTTTAATACAATTAATTACTCATTTAATTAACCCAAATTTGTGCCTTTCTCATAGCTCCATAACTTCTTATAGAAGTAAAAAAGGAAAGAGAAGGAGATATCAATAGTACTAGAATATAAAGAAAGAGTAATTACTCTATTATTATTATTATTATTATTATTATTATTATTATTATTATTATTATTATTATTATTATTATTATTATTATTATTATTATTATTATTATTGTATAAGGCTTTTATTTTCTAAAATGAATATTTATTTATTGTAAAATATGACATTAATAACGTTCAATTTTAGGTAAATGGCAAAATGTAACCATCATCAAGTATATTTTCTTAACTGTAACAAATAATCTGCTAAAATACTTCGAGAAAAATATAACATATGCTTGCGTTTTACTATCATCTCTTTGCCCATGAAATCTATTTATTTTTTTCTCAATATTTAGGATTTCCCTTTGTTTTTCTTCCATTTACGTGCTAGATTAAAAAAACAAAAAAGACATTCTTAAATGCTCTTAAATCTTAATCATATTTATCATATTGATTGAGTCACTAATTAATGGGATCATTATAATTTTAGATGAGTTGCAAACTTTTCACCTCCCCATTCACCGTAACATCTCCTTTTTCAATAAATTCATTCATATAGATTTCATATACATGTTGTCAATCACCATTTTTAGGCCTATTATACGGTCCAATTGGTTTCACATTTCTGGTGCTAACGGGGCTTCCAAGAGTATGTTAATAGATTACTATTGTTTTAGTTGTTTGGCTTCCTGTTATCGTTTAGGTATATCAAGTGTGGTTTGAAGTAAATTTTGTGTTAAAGTAAAATTCAATATTTGTTATGCTTTTAATTGTTGCTATGCTCTTTGTATAATGTATATGACGGAGGAATTAAATTGACTTTTGCTTCATGCTTTCACGACATGCATTTTATCTTTTTACTTTAGTTTTTTTTCAATTTCTCACAGTCATAGTTCGGAAAAAATATGTTAATCTTATGCCTCTTCTGTTTTGTTTAAACAATCCTCTAAAAGCTGAAACTTAGCATTCAATGGGTAACAAAGAAATACAAAGATGGAGAGAAACAAATGATGAAAATTAAGAAGAATATTGTAGTTATTTTAGATGAATAAAAAATTTAAGTATGAGGATGTGTCATTCCTTTTCATGGAATAGATCTATTATTTGAAAAGGTGTGGTAGTTAATATGTCACTCCGTGTAAATACTACTATTCTATATCATTTCAGCACCTATAAAGAATTCTTGCTCTAAAATATTTCAGTTCTTGAAAATTTTCTCAAATTGAAATCTTCATCTTTTTGGCTATTCATCTTCACTCTTTCATTCACTCTAACTTCTAATTCGGCAATTCTTCTTCACTTTAACTTCTAAAAAGCAATTGAGAGATTTAACAGTTCCTCGGAACTTTTATTTGAATGCATATTAGAGTGAATATCTACATTTAAATTGTTCAGTGATTTTTGTTACGGTACTCATCACCCATGACCTTGAGTATGTAGAAGTCTAATTCTTTTCAAGAATTTGCTTTTAAGATTTATATGGAAGAGAAATGTAACTTGTGAGATTAAATGGTAGAAAGGATTATCTAGAAAAAGTAATTATTTTTTAGGTTCATAATTGGAAAAATATGGCTCTGGTTGAATTCTTTTTCCAAACAAAAGTAGCATAACGAAAGGAAGAGAATGTTTCATGTTTCCTCTTCATAGTCTTTAGCCAGAAATTAGTCTTATATGGATTTTAATTTTTTTTATTTGTGTGATACGGATAACTCCTTTTATTCAGTTTGATTTAATATAGCTTTCATATTAAGCCCCTCATAAATATTTAATCTAATTACATTTAAAACATAGTCTATGACAATGACATGTTCAACCCCTAAAAAAAAGTAACTTAAATGGATTCAAATTCGAGGCTAAATTACAGAAGTTCTTTTTCATATTCTTGAAACTTTTCTGTTTATTTCTTATATCTATTATAATATCATATGCACTCTAATTTGATCGAGAGAAAGATACAAGTTATTTCTGTTGTGTGATTAAAGCATTGATCATATGCTTTTCAATTTTATGATTACGAGTCCATAAGTTCCTTTCCTATTTAAATTTAGACCAAAAGAGGATTTTGTTCTTTCCTTTGTTTTATTGCAGGTGTGTTTTTGGTTATTTTAGAGAATGTTTTTGATGAATGGGGAAATATTGAAAAAGTGTTTACTTTGTAAATATTTTCTATAATTTTAGAAGATTTTTCAATCAAGTGTTGTTCTTTTTTTAATACATTCAATTTTACTTAAAATTATATATTTGATTAGTTTTGAGTTTAGATATGATTTTTATAAGTGAAAATTAGTTTAGTATTTGCATGTTTCTTCTTTTTCTATATGAACTAATTTATAAAATGATCACTAACAAAATCACGATTATTTATTTATTTATATAATCGTGCGAAGAAACAAGTTAACTAGTTTGTAAATAATCCTTGTTTAGGACGGATAATATATAAAATTAGGACATTTGTGGTAAATAAGTTTCAGATATTTAATAGGAAGAAAAAAATCTCTAAATTAAATTAAACAGTAAAAATTGAAACAAACTCGAATGAAGTAAACAATGTACTACCAAATGGAAACGAAGACTATCCTTGAATGAGTTGTGTGGTGCACCAATTCGTCATGTTTATAGAGAAGTCAATGAAGGAGCTATGGATTAGCCAAAGCATGGAAGCAAATCAGTGTGCATTTTATATTATTTATCAATCAAAAAGTTTACTAAGTTAATTTAAGGAAATTACGATTAGCTAAGCTAGCGTTGCGAATTCATTGAGAGAAAATAGAAAAATAACCTATGGCATCGGAAATTAAACTTTTTCTTTTGTCTCAATTTTACTTATGGAAAAGGACGAGATTGTAGCACGCATGCTCAATACTTTTTCAATACCACACTTTTCTTTATCTCTATAATACTTTCCTTCGTTCACTTTTAGTTGTCCACTTTGAGTTCGCACTCCCTTTAAAAAAAAAAAAATACATATTTTACAATTTCATTCATAATAATGATAACATTTCAAAAAGTATTGAAAAATAATTTGGGAAATGAATAATTAATGATAAGGGTAAATTGTTTTTTATTTTATTTAATAAAATAAATAAATAAAAATAAAAATATATTTTTAATATAACGAATAAATAAAAATGAACGAAGGAGTACGAAAAAGACGTCAAAAGAGACTACCGATCCTAGAAAGGTTAAGTACTTTAGTACTTCGATATTCGATAGCGTGTCTTTATTACCCACACAACAACGTCAGGAAAAAAAAAAATATTACCACAACAAAAAAGATTTGGTGCGCACCCCAAGACATGATAAGTTTTTTTTCTCTCAACAAATTGCTACTCCCTCCCAAAAAGGTGATACTAGTACTTTTTAGGTAGCTTGTTGTTGTTGGTGATCATCTGATACAGACATGGCCAATATCACAAGCATCGGAGTTTATCGGCGCCGGTCAAATGGGTTCCGGAATTGCCCAACTCGCCGCCGTCAACGGCATCGACGTTTGGCTTTACGATACCGATTCTGAAGCTCTTATTAAAGCCCAAAATTCTATTTCCAATATTATTCAACGCCTCCTCTCCAAAGGACAACTCTCTCAGGTATTTCTTCCTCCTTCCTTCTTCACCAGTAAACTTCGCTATCCTACTTATTAGCTGAATTTTTTTCCTCTGAATTTCCTTTTTACTGTTGCTTTGAATTGCAAGAAAAAGAAGTCATTTTCTTTAAATTTTACCTTTTCCAAAAAAAGTTTAGCTAGAATTACTACTAAACACTCCCTCTAACCATAAAAGGTATAATGGATTTCCAGAATATAAGGTCAAAATATCTAGAGTAACTTTTTTGTGGGAATTTCATAAATTGATTCCTCAAAAGATTTTGAAATAGTATGCAATTAAAAAGGACTATAAATCACAATTTTCTTTTTTTTGAAACATAATATGTACAAAAATGTTTCGAAAGGTTTACAAGAATAACTATGTCTCCGTCTCAAACAAGTTGATATGAATCCTCACTTCCCTGTTTAAGCTCAACTCATGTCATAATCATACCAAATAAAAATAAAAGTAAAAAATAAGTTAAATATATATAAATAATAGTAACAATAATAGTATTAGAAGTTCTCTCCTATTCCCAACTAGCATGTATCACCTACATGCAAAGGCGGATCCAGGATTTGAAGGTTCCGGGTGCCACGCTACTTTGAACGTAGACGTCTTGTTATATACACGATCTAAATAAATATGGGTTTCAATTTGGGTTATTCATCTTTTTGGTTTATATAGACGAATGGATCAAACGAAAAAATATAATAATAATTATGACAACTTTGCACAAAGTATAAAACTTCCAATAGAATTACTAATATGCATCTCGATTCATAAAATTAGAAAACCTTCCTACAAAACAAAAGTTCAATCCAATTCATAATTAATTCGAATTCAATAAGGAAATCACATCCTTTTTTAAACGCATAATCCCAAATTCCACTCGCTAAAAGAAAAATATAGCAAGATTCTCAATTCTTGACAATTAAATCTTAAGAAATAGATCAATCATCAATGAACTTGTACATGAGAATAGAAAGTTTTCCAAATTGCTGAAATAATAATGCTGGTAGACTGTAGATCAAGCTTAGAAGCAAGATTCAAATAATTTAGATTTTAGACCACCAAAATTCTAGTTTTAAATTTTTCTACTTTCTTAGTGTAGCTAGAAACTATTCTCAGTTCTAAGTTCCTAAATAATAGCATTTTACTTCACAAATCACAATAGGCACCGGTCACCAAAGTAAGTCAAATTAAAATCGATGACCTGCGGCCAAAATGATGTGTAGCACCATTCTATTAAACTCTCTTGGCCCTCAAGAGTCAATCGACCTCTAAAGATAAATTCTGAAATAGCAAATTGTCTTTATTATGCAAGAGAGCGTATCAAGCCGATGGAGGAAGCAGCGGTGTCGACTGTTGAAAGGGATGGGAGACAATGGTTGAGGGTTTTTGATTGGAATTCTGTAGGGAGAGAAAATTTGTCAAAGGTACTTTAACTTTGTGTGAAATAAACTAATACTCCCTAAGTATAGAGACAAAAAAGTCAAAAGCCAAGTAATAAAGTCAACAAAATTAAAGAAAGATAAATAAGGAGAACATAATATATGTGTATAATGATAGAATGACAGAAACATTTAATAGATGCAGCAAACCAAAAAGTTCAAAAACTTCAGGTACAAGTATCGATCCCTCACCACCAAGGAAGAATTGACTGCCCCTTGCCACTGGCACCTTGACTTCTTTCGTTACTCTGGGTGGCAAGTGAAATATTTATAGCATTTTGTACATGTATATACATATATATTTAACGTTTTGGCGGAAGCTTGCGGGTGGCGTACCACCCCCTCGGGCCTTAGTAGATCCGCCCCTGCTACATGGATCTTTTTCTTCCATTGTTCCCTATTTTTAGCTAATTAAAGAAAAAACTCATTTGATTCCCAAGGTTGCAATAGTGTGTATCAAATGGGGCGGGGGAGTAAGATTTTGAGGCTGCGAATACTGCTTACTCTTGGAAGGTGTTGTTTGGAGTAATTTCTAGGAAATTCGAACAGCCGTGAGTTTCGTGTTTAATAACTTCTTGATAAAACAGGAAAAAAGTGCTGACGCTGTAAGACGTCTACGGTGTTCATCCCGCTTGGAAGATTTACATTCAGTTGATTTTGTTGTCGAGGCTATTGTGGAATCCGAACAAGTGAAGAAATCTTTATTTGCCAACTTGGATAAGATTGTAAAGAGCTCTGCTATTTTGGCTTCTAATACAAGCTCTATATCCATTACTCGTCTAGCATCTTCAACGAGCCGACCCTGCCAGGTTTGCTTCACTTTGGCTGTTGATCAATTATATGCTGAACGCTGGCTTATGAAACTTATTGAAAGCAGAACTACTTTATTGAAATTCAAATATGTGTGTTGAAGTTCAGGAAAATGCCAAGATTCAAACAATTGCATGCTCACTTCCTTTTTTAAATCCTTCAGAAAGAAGATGTGGGGAATTTATCTGTATCTTGTTTTCTTTCCTTTTGGACTTATGGAATCTCAACATCTAGGCACTCCTCCCCAAACTGGTAGGATTTGTTGTGGTTTGTATTATGGTTGCACTTTAGTTTGTATGTCCCATCTTTTGTAGTCACCACCTGTACACATAATTCAGTTTGCTTTGTGATGAGATTGCCTATATATCGGTGGAACAACAGATAGAATATTATAATATTGGAATGTGAAGGAATTACTTTTTGTTAAGTGAATAAAGTGGGTGGTAAAGTTGAAGGTGTAAGGCTCCTCGCTGCTAATCAGAAGACATGGGACTAACAAGACTTTTTTTAATGGCTGCTAAAAACAACTGTTGGAATGTCACATGGATATGGATAAGGGTGAAGAAAGACGTTTGCAGAACGATGGTCGCAGACTCGCAGTAACTGCTAAGCAACCTTATTTCTCCAAGTGATGGTTTGAAGAAGGATTAATTATCTCATAAAGAAGTTGAGAGTTCTATTCGTGAATAGAACAGAATTATCCCTCTTTACTTTTGTTGCATATTATGTAGAACTCACTGGTCAATTCAATTTGATAGCTTTTTGGCTCCTAAAACACCGCTAGTGGAGGGTTTTAATCATTGTAGGCCACATAAAAATGTATTTTCTTCTTTCTCGTGTGTGTATACATGTGTGTCTCATATATATTTGTTTTTTTCTTCTATCTCCTAAATTCTGGTACTTATTAGGGAATATCAAATCCTCAACACAAGCTGACAACGAATTAGACACTTGTAATCATTTGCCTTTCCTGATATGCTCTCTCTATCTGTCTCTGTGCCTCTTTAAAGTAAACTCAAGTTACGTGTACCCATCGACTGCTTAGGGTTCATATAGCTTTTCTGTTTTTTATGTTTTCATGGGCAGGTGATCGGCATGCACTTTATGAACCCTCCACCTATTATGAAGCTGGTTGAGATTATTCGGGGTGCAGATACATCAGAAGACACGTATTGTGCCACTAAATGCCTGGCAGAGAGGTAACTGTTAGGAAAACCCTGCGACTAGGATTTACAAAGATTTGCATATTTCCTCAGACATTGTTAAAGAAATTTTCTCCCTGAAATATTTACGCTTTCAGATTAACAGTCACATATAATCTAGCTACATGTCCTACGGGTATAACCATTTGCCTGAGTTTCACCGCGACCAAACACAATCTCATTATGTAGCTGCAAAGCTCCACTTTTACACAATAGATTTGAGCTCTTTCCCAAGTTGTCTTGGCCCAAAAGTATCTTAAGGGGCTCATATTCTTCATGGAGGGTTGCGCTGTGATGGTTTTAAGAACTAAGATTTACAATTGGCTTATCTTAGATACTTGGCTTAGAGAACCTCCCATCCACTTGTTGCTGTCTCAAGTCTTTAAGCTTCTTCAGATTGAATATAAAATTTTTCTTTAGGTGGATATTTCATGAAATTGAGTCTCATGTCATTTCCTATATTTTATTTTCATTTAGATTGCCATATCGGAATGAAATGGGAGGATTCATATATGTAACACAGATAGTTTGAAATAGAGACATAGTTGATTGATTGACAGATGCAGCCAAAAAACGAGAAAGGATCCTTGTTACGTATCCTCTGTCACAAGATGCGAGATTGTTTAGTCACCTGAACATCTCTACATAAGTTGTTTTATAATGCTTCATAAGCAGCATGGACAAAAATTATACAGTATCTGTTATTTCTAATGTATGAGATGAATTAAAAGAAAGGCAAAAGAATTTATCTTATCCTCTACTTGCAAAAGACTAGTCTCTTATCCTCTGGAAAGGGGAAGAAATCTGCAACTAATTTCTGACTATCTATTATTTGCAGGTTTGGTAAGACAGTTATCTGTTCTCAGGATTATTCTGGCTTCATTGTAAACCGAATTTTGATGCCTATGATTAATGAAGCCTTTCATACACTTTATACCGGAGTTGCAACAAAAGAAGACATCGATACAGGAATGAAGCTGGGAACCAACCATCCTATGGGTCCTTTGGAACTTGCAGATTTTATTGGACTGGATGTTTGTTTGTCGATCATGAAAGTTCTTCATGTCGGTCTAGGGGACGATAAGTATGCGCCGTGCCCTCTCCTTGTGCAGTATGTTGATGCTGGTAGACTTGGTAAAAAGCGAGGCATCGGTGTATATGATTACCGTAGTGCTGCTGCAGACACAGGAAAATCTCCTCGACTTTGATAGCCTTTGCACTTGGAGTTTGTGAAACAACTGCGACTTGTTGAAGTAAGATCCTACGCTGAAATTAAAAAGGGGCACAAAAAAGGTAAAATTAAACTTGGTTTCTTCGCGGCATTCCCCTCAATGAAGGCTTATGGAACAATGATAATCACTTCAATTTGTGGTCATCTTTGAAATGATTATGGTTTGATAATAGTGAATGATGATATCCATCCATATTTCATCCGTTTATTAGGTTACTGATTCTCTAAGCTCAACGGTTAAAAATCGTCTTCGATGTTGTTACACAAAGGAGCTACCAATTATTTAAATCAATCTGCTGAATTTTAATTATCAACAAAATATGACTTTCAACTTTGAGCAGTTATTCAACCTTGTGGATGCCGAGCTTCACTAGTACGAAAAAGGTCGTATATGACGGGGGGAGAAATGGTGGAACACCTGTACACATGGTGTACAAAGAAAACTGATAAACCACACCAAATCGATAATTCGAGTCAAACCGGAAAAAAAATCCGATGTGGTTTGGTTTGATTTGGTTTGGTATTGAAAAATAAAATCCAACCATAATTGGCTTGGTTTTATTTTAACTTAAAAAAGTCAAACCGAAACTAAACCAACCCGATAGTACATTTATATAATTTTAAAAAATATTTTATACATATAAATATTTATTGTAATATAATTTATAAATATTTCTTAAACTTTTTCACAGTTTTATCTTTTAACGTATTATTTCAAGTTTAGACATAACATTCTTGAATGGTAAATACATTTTATAGCCCACAAATGTAGTAACTCAAACAAAATTCAAATCAATACTAATGCTAACAAAAGAAATTCAATTCAATACTAGGAATGACGATAGTGTTGGATAATTAATTTAGTTTTACATTGGTTTATAATGAAAATGCATAACTTAGTTTATCTTTTTCTTTCGTGCTTAGTTATGTAATTAATATTAGTACTTATTAGCTATACTTATTTTAGCATGACCTATATAATATTTTTAGATTATGTTAATTTTTATTATGGCTTATTAATTAACAATATTTGTTTTATGTAATTTTATTATTTTATCTTTATTATTGAATATTTTAGTATAATGCTATGACTTATCTCATATTATTGTGTTAGTTTCTTAGAAAATACATTATATAGTTGTATTTTACTAGGACTTAAGAAATATTTGGAGCACAAGTTACATATTTTATGCTATGAAGAGTTTACCAGGAAAAGAAAATCCGAAAATCCGAAAAAAACCCGAGATTGAAAAATCCGAGTTTGTTATTTTGGTTTGGTTTATAAATTTAAAAATCCGACATTAGTTTGATTTGATAATTGAAAAATCCGAACGAACCCCACCTATATACACCCCTACTTGTACACCATGGTAAAAGAAAGCACGGTATTTAATCGAATACTGTCGCTAATAGTCCGTTCCATACATGATGGCTTAATTATATCGAGTTATATATTTACATTTCTTAAATTTGATTGAGGTTGTATGGTTGGGAGTAAATAATCACAAATTTTTTCCCGCATTGGATTAATTGGTATATTTATTTTTTCATCAATTCTAATTTTTCTTTCTGTATGTACACTCTTTTTTCCTCATATTTTTGATAATTTCACTCTCTAATTTCAATTCAGATTCTTTGAATTAGCTATTTTTTGTCATATTTGATTAATCCATATATCAGAAAGTAAGTTATTTTGTGTCTCATTTTTTTTAATGAAGAAATTTCAAGGGCAGTCAATTAGATGGACAATGAGTCCACCCATCTACCTTTTTTTTTACTTAAATATCATGCTTTTATTCATGGAGAGTTCAAAATAGTGATGTGAGCCTAACCTCGTCATGTGTTGTATTCTTAGCACAAGACCAAAGTCGTGTGGGTTTCTTTTGTGTCTCATTATGATACGAGGCTTTATGAAAATTTAAGAATCTTTTAATATATTTTGGGTTTAGGCCACACAATTCTATTAGCCGCCCCCGAAACTTCCACCTGATATTGACAAGCAATAATGTAGCAACTAACAACTAATACAAAAAATACCGGATTGTATAGTTTGTGAAGATTTCATAATATAGTGGATTATATGGATCGGAGTTGAGATGCATGGGTATTGTGACTAGTCTTTTCCATGATAATCTCATTCAAAGTATTCAATCGTCCTATTTTATGTGACACATTTTTATTTTTAATCTATTCCAAGGAGAACTATATCTTTTTATAGTTAGAAATATCTCTAAGTATTTCTAATTTTATCTTTAATGACATAAATTTATAATCACAAAAATTGTCTATGACATTTTTCAAAACTTTTTATATTTTTTCTTAAATTAACACCCCTCAAATAAAATGGCAAGGAAGGGGTATATAACAAACACTGTGTGTCTCTACAAGAAATCTTGTATATATCCAACAATATTTATTTAGTGACAATATTAGAGATAAATATCGGAAACAATTATTTTTTTCTTGACTTTTAAAATAAATTTTTCGTTAAACATTGACTTTGATGAACAATATAAAAAATGTTTTAACTTTTAACTTTAACGTCAAATTATTTGTTGGCAATTAGTGACACTCACAAGAAACGATCATAATTTTCTTAAATTTATTTTATGATCAATTCTAATACTGCATTGATTTAAAAAGTTTGAGATCCTACGTACGACTTTACCAGTTCTCTTATTCTAATGCCAATCTAATCTAATATTCAAATAAATATTTACTATTTATCATTAACGATAACGACTACACCTCTTCATATGAATAAATAATTTTGTAAATCACTTTTTTGAGAAATCCTAGTGCCCCAAACTTGAGGAACCCCCAATTTGAAGCTTTAAAAATGTAAAAATTAAACCCATTAGTTATCCATTGCTTATCCATTTTCTAAATGTATAATATGATTCTTATTCATATTTGACCCATTTTTAAAAAATTCATTATCCAACTCATTTTTTAGTAGATGATATAGGTGTTTAACTATTTTTTTAAAACCATTTTGACCCTCCTAGTCTCTAAATTCCCTCCCTCTTCCCTCCAATTCCGCTCACCTAAATTCCTCCCACCGTAACTCATCATCGCCGGGCGCCGGCAGATACTTTGGTGTCTCTACTCGTCGCTCTATCTCTACTTGTTTATATTGGCAAGCGTGGTTATCACATTCTGGAATTGAGTTTCCTCCTGATTTCGCAAGCATAGTCGTCTCTTTCTTTTAGAGGTGCATCCCGTATTTTAAGTTTATCGGTTCTCGACCATAACATTTTTTGCTTACTGAGTTTTGAATAGATTATTTATACATATTAAGTGATTTTTTTAACACTGTTTATCCTCGAAATTGGATAATAATTAAATTTATAATGTGGATTTAAGAATACGTGATTTCACTTTATACCGATTGATAAATATGAAGATTAAAGATAGAATTATACAATAAAATAAATCAAATCAGTATTTGAGTAGAACTCAACCCTTGAGTTAGAGTATCCTCGAACTGATTGATGCAAGGACAATAAGAACACAATAAGCTGAAGAACAAGAGTGTGAGCGAGGAAGAAAATTATATTGCTTTTTTATCCGTTGTCCCCCTATAACTGGTTAGAACCCCTCTTTATACAGTAGATGAATTCTATATATGGTACAATTCTAATTACAGAAGGAAATTCCATGATTAACTAAACAACCGTTCTTGATTCGATCCGTTATGAGATTTCAGCCATGATTTTTGACCAGTCACGGATATCTCGCATTTTCGTTATTATGCTATTTTCGATATTGCTCGATGCCTGTCTCGTTTGATCTCGATTGCTGTCGGCCTCGATCTTGGCAAGTGCCTCGAATCTTGATCTCGGTACCTTGTCTTCGTGCCTCGATCCGATCCACTTCGGAGTCGTCCTTCGATGCAAACTCCCGGTCTCGATCAAACAATAAAATCTGGTGGGCCCGGTTTTGACCGTATACAGATAGTCCCCTTGTTGTTTTGGAGTGTAATGACAAGAAACGAATTAAGCCTTCAATTTTCTACCTCGATCTGTCATGACGTCATCCATGTGACGTAAGCGATGGAAGTGACTGAAACATCCCGTCTGTACAATTTCCTAGGTATTAAATGCGCGTCAGTCGATGGTCGGCCATCGCCAATATTGAACCGTCGTTGTGAAATTTATAAATAGCCCCTCTTTCCACCATTTCGAACTTTTACTTTTAGATTCTTAATCTTCAAAGCTTTTTATATCTTCTAACTTCTTCATCGGCAAATCCACGATTTTCACTGCTACCATCTTCTCAAAACACCGAATATTATCATCTTCATCTATCTTTAACTTCAAATCCATAAAAATGGCAAAAACATCAAAGACTGTTCCTCAAAAGGAAAACGCTTCTTCATCGCGACCGGCCGGCGACAAAACACCGGTGGAGCCACGACCTGAAGAGTGTGTTCCCTGGGCTTTATCAGTTGGAGGAGGAACATTGCATTTTTAGCAGGGGTTGGAATTGGTACATTCTCAGCGGGAGTAGTAGAATCAGGAGGTGTTGTGGTTGGGGGAATGCCTTCACCCCTCGGCTGCTCACTTGTAACATCAGGTATCTCATTAACTGCCACACTTGGGGTAGCATTGGCCCTTTGGCCACTCCTTTTCTTCTTCTTAGGCGTCATCTACTAAAAATAAGAACAATGCACGAGTTAAAAGGAGGAACAAACTTACAATCAGCTCTATCGCACGATTTAGAATATCAAGGAAGGGTGACATTCCTAAATGTCCAAGTAGCCTCCTAATTATAGATGTGGTCGATAACACGCCGATAAGAAGGACTCTACTAGACATGGCTCTGAGATATCTTAGGACACTTTAAAACCTTAGGCTTTAATACCAAGCTTGCCATGCCCTAACCTTAGGAAGCACGACCGGTGCTCAACCAAATATCTTAGTCGAGCTAGCCTACTTTTTTCTTTCTACCCAATCTTCCCATGAAATCGAGAGGATGAATATCAAGAGTTAGACAAACGAGAGAATAACATGTACAACAACAATTCCATTACTTGTATAAACTTATTTACGATTTTCAAAATATTACATGTTCATAGTTTAAGAGTAGAAATATGTTTGGCAGCTACAACATTTCTAGTTTTGCTTTCTCAAATCAAAATACTACCCACACTATGTCTATCGAGCCTCTAAATGGAACATGAGAGTAGTATGAAAGAACCGGTGACAAGTCACAAGCTATACCTCAAAATACAATGTACAAGGATCAAAGATACAGGGTCCCGATAGGAAGTGGGGCTTACCAAAATCCACTGAGAAGAGGGTATTATGCTACTAGCAATGATCAATGACGCCTGTTGTGGAACCAGCTGGATCCATTAAAGATGCAATGCTCCCGATAAAAGGAACGCTAGTACATATGGAATAGTACTAATATGTAAACCTAATTACCCTCTCATGGAATAGAATGACAACATGAGGAAAGAAACTTGGAAATAATGAGCATATCAATCATATTTAAATGTCAAGTTAAAACAATGTAAAATTTCAAGTAAACCTTTTCATTTTTGGTTGGGATATCCTTAGTACCAACACACCACCATGCCCATGGCATGGAGTCCGATCACTGCCCAATCGGCTGAGCCATCTCACCCCAAAAGTATGAGTATTGACATAGAAATACAATATCATCATGTGCACGGCATGGCATCCGTTCTCTGCCCGATCGGCTAAGTCGTCTCACCATAATGTCGTGTGGGCGACATGGTTCTTGCTAGTTATCAAATCATCCCAATCAAAGGGAATAATTCAATATAATATAACGAAAACTTGTCCCTCAAACAATCCTTACACCAGCACGTGTAGTTTCACGCTTGGGCATTTATAACCCAGCCTTCCTCGGTGACCTAACGATACTCCCAAAAAAGAGACATTTATCAAATAAAAGAATTACATTCGTTTCATAGCCTTTCATACTTTCTTTCATTTCATTAGCACTTTTGGCCACACGTGTACATCATCATTCTTGGCACGATGGTCGCATTTCATACTTCATGCTTTTCATTCTTTCATTTGACATGGACTATAAAATATTTAAAGGCACTTATAAAATATCCTGGAAATCATAGCTTCAGTTCACAAACACATAAGGGCTTAGAACACATTGGAAACGTTTACAAATAAGAGCATAGTAATTCGCAATTGGAACATGAATCAAATCAAAAGTCTTTGGATAAGCTAACCATAGAAGCAGACTGTAATGATAGAGATAAGAACTTGATCAAACCATAATCGAAGTTACGAGAATTTCGAGGAATCCGATTCTACGGAAAGAGTTTAGCCAACATACCTCATTTGAGCTTTCCTTAGGTTTACTACAACGTTTAAAGACTTCTAGTGATTTCAATCTGTAGAGGCACAACAAAATTGAACCATATTTAGGAAGGTACTCATAGGTCCAGCTCATTTAGGCAATTCATCAAACACTAAGGGTGAAAATTCGTCTATAAGGTCCTATGGTGGTGATTCTTCACCCCACAACAAATCCCCACATCAATAGGTCACCCATATTTGTTCAACAACCTCCCTACCAACTTCATTGGCACATGCATGTACAATTTACCAAATCCTATTCTCAAGAACCATACCCCCCTCCCCCCCACTATATATATTCAGCCTAATTTCGAAATCGAGAGCTAGGGATAGAACCTTACCTCTTTAGTAGAATATTTTACAAGCTTTCATTGTTGAATTTCCAAGACTTGAGCAAGAAATTGAAATGGAAGATGTTGGAGCTCCTCCTTCTCTCTCTAGTTTATCCTCTCTATTATTTTCAAGCATCTTACTTGTTAATTACTTATTATAAATTATTTTTATAATTTTCGTGTATTTAAAAATTTTTGGCCCGACGTTTGAGTTAATTTCGGACCCAAAACCTAGCTCAATAACCCCAAGCCCAAACCAGACAACCCTTTTAATGAACTCGGTCGCGCCCCGTGTAAACGACCCGCCCTGTTTTTCTTTGATCCTGGACGTTGATCTCAAATGAGCAACGGCCTATAATAAATCCCCACCTTTCCTTATAGGGCTCACCCAAACCCTACTCCCATTTCCCTACTCCAACCGCCTCTGAATCCTCTCTGTTCCATTCGTCCCTAAGAAACCCTAGCCGCCACACCCTTCAACCCTCCCCGATTCCGACCTTAATATGGAATCCCTCCATGATTTTCCTTTCAGATATGTTCTGTCTCTGTGTTACTTACACGATTATGGTATCACTTAGTACTTGCATATTTTTAGTAAGTACCAGGCCTTGAATCATGTGAAACCGTCTTCAATATCTAAGATCTAGACGGTATTTCGTTTGTATACATTCATAGCAAGGTGATATGGGGCCGATTCACCAAGATCTGTGGTCAATTTTTTATTTCTATTGAACTAGGGTTCGTCTGGTTTATCTTTTAATATGATGCGAAATTTATTTTTGCATGATAGTGTTTCCTTTAATATGTTGATTGACTGTTTTCCTTGTTCATTCGTTTGAATTTTAATACTATATAAACCCCTCCCCTAATTCCCCAGAAAGAGGCTTAATCACTGAAATTACTACTATTCTCTTATTCTCACTTGTCTTATACTACTCTGAGGCTTAATCTCTTGGCCGGCTGAAAGCCAAGGCCACCAGAATTCGATTATCGAACCTTTCTCAGTGTGAGCATTTTTCGGGGTTCATTCAAAACCTTTGGGAACTTTGACGCACTGAGATTCCTGGGTTCTACTATTCGTTTTGCTATTGACATTGGGGTATTACTGAAATTATTCCTCTTGTTTACTTGTTCATTAATCTATAACTGGTAAGTACCAATGACTCTTGCAATTTCATTCTCCTTTCATTTGAGTTCCTGCTCTGTATATCTATGTCTCTGAGATTTTTTTTTCTATGACCCAACATGTTATTATAAGCTCTGAAGCTATTCTCGAGGCTCTATACCTTCTAGTAATCGAACTTGCCTATGTGTTGCCTTGATTCTGTTTTCTTAAGCCTATTTACCTTAATGTATGTGTTCGAATGCTTGTCATTATTGCTTATTCTGAGTTTAGCCTTTGCCTTATTCTGTATTCTTGTGATAAGTCGAGTCATGCTCAGTACATATTCTAATGCTTATCGAGTCATTCATGTGCAACTTAATACTTTTCTAGAGTTAACTCATGATCGTGTTATTAGCCCAAACATGCTTTCCCTGCTACTTGTAAACTAATGCGCGTTCCTTGCCTTGTTTAATATGGTGTTCTTTAATACTGTCTAAGAATTCTAGGATGATATTCCATATCTAGCCTCTTCTTCTATATGTGACTAAGCCTAGTGCAGGAAAGTCCTGTTAACCTATATTTGACATATTCTTGTCCATTATGAGTCCTGGTGCTATTTAAACATTTGTGTATGATTGATAATGTTAAAATTCCTCATGCCCAGTTGAGTGAATTATTACAGACTATGTTCGTCAGCCTATTTGTTATTATCATACTTGCACTAGACCCTCATGCTAGAAATTTCCATATGAAAAACGCTATTTTACTTGCTTCTGTCTGTAATTCTGCAAGATTTTTCTATCGAGATTGTACTTAAGTTGATCTTAGATCATATTATATCCTGAAACTCTACTTGGGATTATCTATTAGTTTCTGATTTTCCATCCTGTCTTTTGAACTTCTAGCGTCTTATGTATATAACTCTGTGTGATCTCGACTATCTTCTCTAGTTTAAACTATTATTAGTTATAGTCCTAAGAACTAAGTGTGTGGACTTCAAGTGGTCTGATCAATTTATGTACAATTTGTTACTCATATGGTTAAGTTTGGTATTGTTGGGTAAGTTAGCTCCCCCTTTAGACTTGGTGAGGGTCTGTGTTCGAGTCATGCAACCGATACACTCTAATGTCTTGGGGTGTACCTAGACCTGGGTTTTCTATTTGTGTGAAGAATGAGATTACTGAAGACCTCAAAGTTGCTGGGTTATTCCTCTTGGGGTCTGCTCTGCTTATTGGGCCTGTACTTATTTTAGTTTGTAATATTTGAGCATGTATTCTCTATTTGGGTCTGTAATAATATGTAATAACGAATAATGGGGAATTAATAAAAAAATGGGTTGGGTATTCTAATATTTGCATGAAAGGATAGAAAACATGCCTATAGGGTATGTGTGTTATATTTACTATTTCGTTCAGCATGCCTTGTTTGTTATTTTGTTTGGTATGTTGCACACTAATAGAGATCATGCCTATAGGAATCATGCACACCTCACTTGCACACTATTCAAGCACGTTTCTATGTTACTACTGTGCATATAGACAACACACCTATAGGATGTATAACATATGCTTTGTTAACCTAGATACCGTGCTTATAGGACTTCAAATAATCAATTGGTCAATTACTTTTATTACTTTTAGTGTACTGCTCATCCAGATATCATGACTGTAGGATTCTAATCTCTTAATCAACTACTTTCGTTATTCTCATTACACTGCCCCGCCTAGATGACATACATATAGGAATAAAGTATTATAAAGATCAAGTCTAATTGTCAATTGTTAGAAATCATGCCTATAGGATGTTGTCCCCTGCATAAGAGCTGTTTATAAGATCAATGTCGTTAATGCTGGACTCTCAAAGCTGTGTTTCATTGCCTAATTATGCAACTATTAGAAATCATGCCTATAGGACAGTGTCACCTGCCTAAGACGCCTATTTATAAAATCAGCGCTAATAATCCTGAGTTTGCAAACAGCTTACTGTCTCTTTGTCTAAACCATTTAGAGAGAATAATAACATTGCATATACGATACTGGAATTCAGAATCGCCTAGAAACCATGACTATAGGACTTTAAGTCTTAATTCTAAAACTATGTACTGCCTAAACTGCCCGCGTGCATTTGTTGTTTATGTGTGGAGGCTAACTTGGGCCTTTAATTGTCTTTATGTGAAGTCCTATCTGTTTTGAATGTCTAGTTTTATCATTTTTAGCAACCTAAGATGAGTCTAGAACCACCTAATAGTAGGTCCAAAGCCTCCTGGACCATAGGCATGGGACGGGTAGTGCATGCGTAGGATACGGTTTAGAATTGAATTAAAGCGCCCTTAAGTAACAACTTCAACATAGTAATTCAGTAGCATGAGATGATAGTTTGTGCCCGCTGAATAATATGAGCAACCCCTACCTTAAGGGAGTTGCGAAGTATTATTTATGTTGCACGGGGTGATCCTTTAGGCTAAAAAACTTAGGACCCCTTTTTTTTATATACTTGCTTTTCACACAGTCATTTAACATAGACCAGTGCAATTATACCCTTTTAATCTTTAAGATTTGTACCGATCATTTATTCTTATGTGTTATAATTGTGAGCACCTAATTTTTTACCGTGCTTGAATATTTCTCGCTTACATCTTCCACACGTGTCCCCACCCCACTCTCCATTGTCCCCCATCACAACCCCCCACATGTCCCTCTTTCAGAAAACACACACATACGGAAAATGGGGGGGGGGGGCTGAAAACAAAAGGAGTGAGGAGAAAAATGGGGGCTCCCCTTTCTTCTTAAAAAATCCAAAATGCAGTAGCTGAGAGGGGATGAGACTACCACAAAGTCTCCATTAAAAATACCTCATCAACCATCAAAGCTTCATGGATTTTCCCTCCATCTTTAGCTCTAAAAGCAGTTGAAAACAGCCATTTTTCCAGCAAATAATCAGCTGCGAAAAAGCCAAAAAATGATAAAAACCAGTCCGAATCCCAGTCCCAAAATATCCGTAAAAATTCACGAAACATCCATAAAAATCAAGCCAAAACATGGCTGAAATTGCTGCCAAAACGCAGCAACAGTTACCTATTTAAAACACGCGAGTTTCAATCGAGGGAGGCAAGTTCGTCGTTCTGTTTCGTTTGATACTCTAGTCCACTGTCAAGTTTGGTTAGTTTTCTTCCTTGTAACCCAACACTCGAGGCTCTTTATTAATACAGTAAAAAGCTCTGCTCAACAAATGTCACTTTCTTCTTTGATTCACTTTTGGTTTAATATCATGTTCTTGTTTAATCTTTTAGTGCTTTATTTTGTTTAAATGTCTTTGATAGTTTACTAAATTTCTTTGTTGCCTACGTTTGTTTAAGAACATCACTAGAATTTGTATGAGTTAAGATTTATATTCATGTGTTTACTTGATGGGTGAAAGTTACTGATTTGCATATTTTATCGCACTATTAAATTTCTTTTGTAGGTAAAATAACAACTAAAAAAATAAATAAATAAAGGGATTTCTAGTAAGCTCTAATCAAATAGGTTGTGGTTGTTTTGTTTGTTTTCTTCTTTTTCTTTTTCTTATCCTGTAAGCATATAGTTTTGGTTTAATTTATATACATGTAAAATGGGGAACATTCGAAGAAGACAGTAGTTGAGTTGGTATTGTGCCTTGTGATTTATGGTGTATCAATATGGGCTATAGGTTTGCTTGCTGAAAATTAAAAGGTTGCTTAGTTAACATTTATTTTAGTTCATATAGTATACCATAAATGGGATTTGATTAGCTAGTTGGATTTTTAGAGATGTTTGATTATGTTTGGAATAGTTTGGGGCTGATAGGATTTAAGAAGATTTAGCCTTTTGTCTCCATTTATTTCATAATTATAATAGTTAAATCTTACATCTTCCACAATGATCCCCATAAACCTTCGGCCTTAATCTCAAACTAGTTTAGGAAAATATCTCTAGTATGCTTTAGGCGCACAGTAATAAATCAATTATCGTGATTATGTATACATTCACGTGACATAATTACGATTTCCAAAGTTAAAGGCAAGGTATGCGTTCACGCAACTTTGACAGAATAATTTTAATAATAATAAAAGTGTTATCAATTGTGTACACACATGCGTGGCATGATTTTTAATGCGCCAAACAAAACGGGTATACGTACGCGTGACTCGTTTCAAGATAATTTCTTAATTACGAATAATCAAGCAACAAAAAGCGGATAAAGAAAAATATGGAAATCAATAAATCACAGTTTGTCCAAAATTAATTCAAGCCAAGTTGTAGTCAATAAAGCGACCGTGCTAGAATCACAGGATTCGGGGAATGCCTTACACCCTCTTCCCGATCAATAGAATTCCTTATCCGGACTTTATTTTTGCAGACCAATAATAATAGAGTCAAACCTTCCTTTGACTAGGGATTCAAATAAAAGGTGACTTGGAACACCCAAAACTCAATTCCAAGTGGCGACTCTGTAAATAAAATAATCCCTAATCAAGTTTGTCACTTTATTTGGAAAAACTCTTTAACCCACCATCCATAACACACATTATCATTTTTGGGGGGCATAAAAGGGGTGTGACAGCTTTGGCGACTCTGCTGGGAATCTCAAGAATTCGAGCTTGTATATTGACTTTGTTTGGCTTTATTAATCCACATAGTGTAAATTTCGGTTGGGACCCACAATTATGGACCTCGAAGAGTGCCTAACACCTTCTCTTTGAGGTAATTTGAGCCCTTACCCGATCTTTGGTAACCAGACTAGTTAAAACGGAGTTATATACAAATAGGTGTCCTAACGCACCTTAAACCCTTAGGTGGCGACTCTTCTCTTTTAATACCCACTTTAAAAGAGTTGTCATACGTCGAAGACCGCTTTCGCGAGAAAACGGGGCGCGGCAGGTTCTGCGATGGAAGTGCGGCTCGCGAAATAGTTATGCGGCCGCATAATTGAAATAGACCTCAAAATTAAGCTTCACCTGGTCCACTTTGCAGCGGATCTGCGACCAGCAGAGCAGTTCTGCGGTCGCATAATGGATCGCAGAAATTTCATATTCTGCAAAAACTTTCACTTACTTCACAATGCATTGTACAATCCAAAAAGTCTGCACCGAACTCCTAGGTGTACTTCTACGGGGCCTTACATGGCCTTCGCGAACTGGGGTTGTTCATCTCCTTCATTGCAGGTTTCGTTAGTTGAATCATCACGCTCACACATCTTCCCGTTCATTGTGTGCTCAAACATTGTAGACATTGTTGACATTATTAGTTGCCATACCTGATTTTTCTTTTACTAAGGAAGGAATCAAAATTTGTTAGTAACAAATGAATGGATCAAATCAATTACACAATTGTCTATGCCCCACGGTGGGCACCAAACTGTTTACCCGTAAAATGATACAGTTAAATTTATACCGTAGTTTATAGATAAGTGAATCGATTTGACCCCAAAATATTGAATAAATAGGAACAAAAATAAGATTGTGAAATGAAATTAAATAAAATACAAGCATGGCTATAAAGTATAAACTTAGCCTCTCCGGTGGTAAAAGTGAGAACAATATTCAAGAATAAAAACTTAGAATAGTGTTAAAAAATGAAAGCAGAATGTAGCTTTTGTGTACAGAATATTTCGCGTCTACAATGGATGTTAATTCTCATATTTATAATTTTATTTAGGGAGACATGATCCCCAATCAAGCTCTTCTTAAATGGCGGTTTCAAAGATTTGGACTTTGGCGCAGTAGATTGTTAATGAAACTTCTCAACCACACGTCTAATAGTTTGTTTGGTCAAACTTCTAACACGGTTTATTTTGAAAAGGCTTTTAAAAATAGTACTTTTGGTGGAAAGCAGTTTGTGTTTGGCTAATTAATTTGAAAAGCACTTTTGAGCAACTATTACAATTTGGCCAAACTTTTACAAAATGATTCTAAGTGTATTTTGTTTTCCGAAATATTTTTCAAAAAAGTGCTTCTGGGAAGAAACTAATTTTTTCTATTTTTTAAAAACTACTTCTGCTTCAACTCAAAAATATTTTTTCCTTCTAAAAACTTGGCCAAACACCTTAACTTAATTTTAAAAAATTACTTTTGAAAAAAAAAAAAAGCCAAAAAAAAAACTTAACCAAATAGGCCATAACACTTTGAGTTCGATTTGCTGCATCTTCATTTCATGTTATTTGCATGTCATCTTATAATGCAATCTCATTTAATTGAACATATATAGCTAGCTTTAATGAATCTCATGATCAATATTTTGGGATTTGCAAAATGGCACTCTTAGTTTCTTGATCATTGTTAAATCACTTAACATAGCTTTAATGGCTCCCATCAATCAATGTTTTGGGATTTGTTCCTTTCCTTTAATTGAACGTAGCTTTAAAGGTTCGCAGGATCTATGTTTTGGAATTTGCAGATTTGCCCACCTTTAATTTCTCGATCACCGGCAATTGTTTATGCCTTTTAGACAGCAAACTCGCCTTAGATTAGAAGCGTTGCGAGATCTAATACGAAATAAGAATACGTTTCAAGTTTTCTGTCTTCACCTTTCCAGCTAATCCACCGCGTTATTTTCATCACAATGGTTAATTTCTTTAAGGGTTTTATATACAATGCCGAATGCCATACGTTTCACATTAACACTAGTGTTTAACAAAACAATAACAGGTTATACCAGCTAATGTTTATCATAAAAAGTAGTTACTTATAATTGATTACCTTATAAGTACATATTTGTAAATATTACCTAAGACTACAGTGAATGTGTAAATATTTTTTATTCAATTAGTGCATAGAACCTCTTTCGTAAAAGCTGCACACTCTAATTTATTCGAGTCTTCTATGATTTCTGTATAAACCCCCCACACCTATGAGTGTGTAGAAAAGCAAAAATATAAAGTATCTTGATGATTCATCCTAATAATTAGTGAACAAGAGTAAATTTCGCCAAAGATTGTTATATAGGGGTGTCAATGATTCGGTTCGGTCGATTATTTTATAAAATTAGTATCATACTAATTTTTCGGTTATTATATTATGTATAATCAAAATTATACTTTTCAAAATTGTCTCAATCATGTCGGTTTCTCTTCGGTATCGGTACGGTTCGGTTAATTTTCGATATTTTTTTAAATATCATATAAAATTCACCAGTAGAAGTAGAATGCAATAACATATGTTCTTTTATAGGACGTAACAAAACTCTCTAGACATTTTTACTGTTTAAAGGGTGATGAATTTAAAAAATAAAATAAAAGATGGCTAGAGTATAGATCCATCAACTATTCTACAACAACGTAAAAAATCAAGCAAAGACATAGAAAATATAAATTACATGAGTGAAAATATATTAACCAAGTTAGGAATCAAGAATAAAGTATATAGAAAATTAAGTATTCAAAAAGATAAATATATATTCTATGAAAGGAAACATATTCAATACATTGTAGTTTGCTACTCATAATCGCTAGAATATTTTGTGTCTTGCTAAGATACTTGAAATAACTTAGTTTAACTATAAGTAGCATAATAGGTTTTAGGAATTAGTATTTTGAGTTTAATTACTTGTTGGCTTGTAACAGTTTTCATAATTCAAGGCCCAAAGAAAAATTTAATGCATTATTATTTTTAAACTTACTATATAAATATATTTTTCACATGTAAAATATATTCGGTACGGTTTGATATTTTTTCGGTTTATTTTTATAAAATAAAAAATCTATCATAATTATCGGTGCGGTTATAGATTTATATAAAAACCTACGATTTTTTTTAAAACAAACCTAAAAATCGGTTTGGTGCGATACAATTCGGTCGGTTTAGTCGGTTTTCGAATATCCATTGAAACCCCTAATTGTATATATAGGTACTGTCAAAGTTGTTACTCTTCCAAATTTGGAATTTTATTGGCATTATCTGATTGGCATAATCTCTATTGTGGACAGGAGGAAATACTATTTATGAATTTTAAGGCTAATAATTAAGGTATCATCATAGTTAAGAGAAGCCGGGAACGCTCAAATTGACAGGTAAACAAGGCTAATATATAGATTAATTAACTTAATTTCCGATTAATTGTGGCATTAATAATAATTCATCCCTTGGCATCTTAGAAAAATGAAAACGGTTGAGGACAAGAAGTTTAGTTTGTGCTGTTGATTAAGATTAAAGACCTTTAATGCGAGCAATTAAGACAACTCATTGAATTAGGAGGACTGGTTTAACAAAAAGTGGGAACATACGTCAATGCGTATTAATTTTACTTTATTAGCACCAAATCCATAGTGCTTAAAGAATTTATTATTATTGATCACCTACTTCTTTTACGGTAGATATTTAATTTTTGTATGCATTATTTTGTATCCCTAAATGGTAGTAGTACGTAAATTAAAAAAGGGATAGACACCTTAATATCTTTTCAACTTGCTTCGAAGGCGAAATTAAACTACTCCCTCAATATCAAGAAAAAGATAATTTCTTTTTTTCTGTTATACACATAGTATTAATTAATCATTTTAAATTATTTTTTTAAATTTATTAAAAATATAAATTAATTAATATAAGTATCATGATAAATTATACACTTTATTTACTTTATTTATTACTATTTCTTAAATAGCAAAGTACGGACAAGTAAGAGTGAACCGATAAAATAGTAAGTAATAATTTCGACAATACTCTTGAAGATAGTGATTGCTAGCTAAGGCAACTAACTCATCAAAAGAAAACTAAATGAGCATAGCGAGCTCTGAACCAATTAGAAATATTATGCTATAAGAGGAAGACAGCTATACACTCTCATATATGAAAGATTTATGTGACACAGGAAATTAAAAGAGAACAAAAATAAAAGATAACAATTAAACACACTCTTGTTTATCTAAACACCCCAACCCACCTGTAATTCAAGAAATGAAAATTAACTAACAAAAAAGAAGTAGAAAACAAAATTAAGTAATAACCGGGAAACAGAACAAAGTGTTTATAGTATAATTTCTATGTCAAATTATTCCTTAGGAATCCTCCCAAAAGCAGTGAAAAGAGGAGTGAGACTGTTGACATCAGAACAACTGAAGGAGTTATTGCCTTCTCAGCTGACGACTGGGAATTGAGTGGTGAACTCGCTGGTGAATGAATGTTGTCGCTGGAGGCCGGAGCAATACTTCCTGTTGGCGGGCTTGATGACGTGGGAGATGAAATTGGAGAGGATGATGCATTGGACGTACTCCCCTCTGCTGGTGATGCAGAATGACTCGTTGAAGATTTTGTAGGTGCTGGACTGTGAACTGACGGTGCATGTGATGCCGGAGTGGTTGATGATTTTGGAGACTTTACAGGAGCATGAGATAGGTGTGAACCTGAAACGGGAGATGGAGCCTTTCCAGGTGCATGGGCAGTTGGAGATGAACTATCGGGCGCGTGTAACGCCTCCGATGGAGACTTTCCTGGTGCATTAACCGTAGAAGGTGTTAGAAAAATAGAAAGACACAACTGAAGAAGGAAGACTTTTTATTATCCCTATAGAGATATTATCCGTATATTATTTGGAGAAAGACAAGCAAAACCACAGTATACGCAACCGACTAGGCCATTTCTCATGGAAGGCTTGAATTTAAAGAGTTGAAAGAAGTTTGTTTAGATAGTCA
The DNA here is from genome assembly GCF_000715075.1 of Nicotiana tabacum. Taxonomy (NCBI): domain Eukaryota; kingdom Viridiplantae; phylum Streptophyta; class Magnoliopsida; order Solanales; family Solanaceae; genus Nicotiana; species Nicotiana tabacum. Next base: position 87,662,632 of record NC_134081.1, on the reverse strand, counting down.
TTTTATTTTATGAACAAACACATTTGTATAAATTAATTAAGACTTAAATTCAAATTCAAGTTAATAAATACTAAAAATACCAAGGTTTTGATATATAGAGCCTTTAATCTCATTTTTCCTTTCGAGACATATTAAGATACTACATATACTGAATGTGTGTTGGAACCAGTACCTGGAGGCACATTCGATGATGCTGTTGTTGGCGCCTTTTCTGGTGCATGGACAATTGGAGATGAGTGAGAACCAGCAGGCGCAGGTGACGCCCCTGTTGGAGCCTTTCCAGGTGCATGAGCCGTAGGAGATAAGTGTGTACCTGGACTTGGAGAAGGTGGGTTGGAACTAGTACCTCGAGGCACATTCGATGATGTTGGTGTAGGCGCCTTTCTTGGTGCATGGGCAATTGGAGATAGGTGGGAATCAACAGGCGCAAGTGACGCCGCCCCTATTGGAGCCTTTCCAGGTGCATGAGCAGTAGGAGATAGGTGTGCACCTGGACTTGGAGACACATGCGACAATGCAGGTGTTGGAGCCTTTCCGGTTGCATGTGCTGTCGGAGATAAGTGGGACCCAGCAGGAGCAACTGATGCGCTGCTTGGAGCCTTTCCAGGTGCATGACTTGTAGGAGGTGGTTTTGAACCAGTACCACGAGGCACATTCGACAATGCCGGGGTTGGAGCCTTTCCAGGCGCATTAGTAGTCGGAGCTAAATGTGAACCAGAAGGAACATGCGACAGTGCCGGTGTTGGAGCCTTTAGGGGAGCATGAACCGTGGGAGATTGGTTTGAACCGGCACTTGGAAGCCCATCCGATGATCCCGGTGTTGGGGCCTTCCCTGGAGCAGGTGACGCCGGTGTTGGAGCCACAACTGGTGCATGCGATGATGCTGGTGTTGGAGCCTTTTTGGGTGCATGGGTCGTCTGAGATGAGTGGGAACCATCATGTGCAGGCGGCACCCCTACTAGAGGTGCATGAGCCGTTGGAGATGGTTGTGGACCATGACGCGGAGTCACACCTGATGTAGGAGCTTTTCCAGGTGCATGGGCCGTTGGAGATGAGTGGGAATCAACAGGTGTAGGTGATGCTAACGGAGTTTTACCTACAGGAGAAAGAGAATCCGGATTTCCTTTTGGTGACGGTGAAATGTGTGTTGATGATCCTTTAGGTGGAGTAGCCGTCGTTGGAGTGTGAGCGGATGGAGCCGGAGCTTTGGGCGGCGTGGGAGGAGAAGGAGGCGGCGGTCTAACAGCTAGAACAACAACAATCAACTTTTGTCCTTCTTCACACTTATCCTTTTTGCCACTAATAAAATAGAAAGGACCAGACCGATCAAACTTGAAAACAGAGTTGCCATCTTCCATTTTTTTAATCGGATTTTCTGTGTTGCACTTGTCATAGTCATCCTTATTTACCTCCAACGCCGAATCTGATCCTTTCTTATACTTGAACACTGTCACGCGTACAAACAAGAAAAAGATAATTATCAAATAGTAATATACATTTTTTGGTGCTAACAAACAAATTTGGGAGAACTTACAAAGAGTGTCATTTACTTGAAATCTCAACCGCTGAGCCCAGTGGTCGTATGATTCAAGAGGATTAACAATCCAACCATCTGTGCCACCGACGTCGAATTGGTAAGCGTTCGAACAGCTGATAAAAAAATTCAGCAGTAGTATCAGTACTGGAACATGTCTCAATGGAGCCATCAAATTTTCTTTTCCTCCTATGGAGGTATTTGGTTTTAGGGGATGAGTGACTCCAAAAAGAGTAAGAGTGCAGGAGATTTTGTCTATGATATAATAATAACTCTATAAATATAACGGAAGAAATAAAGGAAGGAATTGAAGGAGGTTCATTGACGCTATAGAAATGTAGTGTAAAGAAGGGCGACAAATGAAATGGACAAGAAACTGAAATTCTGAAGAAAGAGAGGTGAATTGAAACTGAAAGAAAGGTTTCAGAGGGAATATGCTGTTATATAGATTATAGTCTATGCTTTGAGTTTGAGAAGTCTGCCATTGCAAATGGAAAAAAATAATTTGAAATTTAGATTTCTTTTTCTGATGGATAATGAGAAAAATTAATTGTATGTTTTTGAGATTAAGCACATGGATAAAAGTAACGTACGTAATGGTAAGGGAATTTAATTACACGGACTTTAAGGTCGACTGTTAGCTTTTTAATAATACAATGGCCAAATTGATTGGCTATTGCCGGAGATGTTGGCCAAGCAATTCGTAGAACTCAAGAAACTGGCTTTGTAATACAAAAACGATAGATGAAGAAAAAAATGAATACATTTAGAATGAAAGGTACTGGTCATTCTTCAAAAGAAAGTTTTAAGATTGGAGTTCTATATAGATGAAAAACATTAGAGAAATTTCAAGTAACCTGCAAAACGATGGAGGAACGGCACTTATTGTACAGAAAATAGCTGCATTTTCCATTGTCTCGGCTGTCACTCAACAAAAAATGTGTTTTGCGTTTAAGAAAGATTTGAATAAACGAGTGGGAAAAAATAAAAGAAATTAATCGAAATTTAGGTTTTAAGCAAACACTTCTCTCATAAACTTCAAACAGATATGACATAATTTTTTGGACAACACAATATACTATCGAGAGAGCTTAGTATGTTTCACGAGATAAGATATAAGTCTATAAACTTCTATTTTGTTTTAGAAAAGGGTAAATTTTCATTTGACTTTACATATATATTTAGAGAACATGAAATTTGATTTTAGGAATAATTTCATGATCGAATAGGTTATCTATCTTGAAATATTTTGTGCTAGTCATAAGATTAACTTCCTTTATCTCTGCTTTTGCCTCACTCCCTTTTCATATTGTAATTCTTGAATTGAACTTCAATCTTCATACCCGTGACCCCAAAGCAGATTTGAACTTTGCAGTTCGTGTAAATTGTTTCCTCCGTCTGCTTTGAGTGTTTTCTACTATGTCAAATCTCTTCTTCTTTTCTGCCTACACTGGAAATTCAATGTTCTAAAGTATGGGGCTACTAAACTCACACTTTTCTAATCCTTGAAAAAACCATTTAACTTAAACCATTAACACACTGTTCTGCAACAGGGGAGCCTAACACGCCAATGAACTACTTCACACTCCACAGTATGACCACTACATCTGAGAAAGACATGTTGAATTTTGACAAGATTAATGTGAACTAATGTGAACATTTGAAGCTTCCTTTTAGAAAGAAATTGATAGATGCATTTTTCATGCATTTACATTGCATGTTCACACTTAATATAATATCATGTATGACATTATTAAGGCCATTTCTCTTTTATAAATAGCAAGGATTTTGTTCATTTGTAAAACATCTCTCACTTGCCTTCTTATCTCCTAAGGCATTTGAATCTTCTTTCTCTCTTGTAGTATTTCACTTGTATTTTTGAAGTGAAATAAATTTGAGTTGATTGTGTCCGAGGACTAGGCAAAAAATTAAATTTTGCCGAACCTCATTAATTTCTGGTGTTCATTTTATTATTGTCTCATTTACTATTTATTAGCTACCTTTAGATATAGTAGTTGTGATTTAATCACTCTCTATATATTCGGCTTCCGCAACAATTGGTATCAGAGCCAATGTTCTATCTTAGTATGCTCTGTGGTTGCAGCATAGTCTGAACTTCCACATCAGAAAAGAATTACTTTGGTGTTCTGTACTGTCGGCAAATAAATAGTATCTATAGCAAAATGGGAGATAATAAAAATGAAGAGTCCACATCGGGTGTCAGTAATACGTCATTGGCATCTTCGCTTATGACAAGAATTATGTCAAATGCGAAATTTGCAATTAAAATTTTTGACGGGTCAGGACATTTCGGGATGTGGCAAGCTGAGGTTCTTGATGTCCTTTTTCAACAAGGGCTAGATATTGCCATAGAAAAAAATAAACCAGACAATATTGGAGAAGGAGATTGGAAGATTATCAACCGCGTTGCTTGTAGTACCATTCGATCTTACCTCGCAAGAGAACAGAAGTATCCATACACAAAAAAAACTTCTGCAAGTAAATTGTGGAATGCGTTGGAGGATAAATTCTTGAAGAAAAACAGTCAAAATAAACTTTACATGAAAAAAAGACTGTTACACTTCACATATGTTCCTGATACTATAATGAATGATCATATCACCAGCTTTAATAAGTTGGCGACAGATTTGCAGAATATGGACGTGATTTTTAGTGATGGAGATATGGCCTTAATGTTATTAAGTTCACTTCCCGATGAGTACGAGCACCTAAAAACTACTCTACTTCATGGGAATGATGAAGTGTCTCTCAAAGAAGTTTGTTCTGCCTTGTACAGCTATGAACAAAGAAAGAGAGAAAAACAAAAGAGTGGAGAAGGAGAAGCACTGGTCGTGAGAGGTCGTCTCAGAATCATATGAGAACGAAGAAAGGAAGATCCAAGTCAAGATCCAGACCCAGCAAAGATGAATGTGCCTTTTGCCGAGAAAATGGGCATTGGAAGAAAGACCGTCCAAAGTTGAAAAACAAGGCCAAACCTAACAATGGAAAGGCTGTCATGGATTCAAATGTAGCTAATTGTGACGACTCTGATTTCTCGCTAGTTACAACTGAGCCATTCAAACCATCTGACATATGGCTGATGGATTCAGCTTGTAGCTATCATATGTGTCCCAACAAGGACTGGTTCGTTGATTTTCAAGAAGGAGAATATGGAGTTATTCACACAGCAAATAACAATCCTCTTACCGCATATGGTATTGGTTCAATCCGATTAAGGAACCATGATGGATTGATCAGAACATTAATAGATGTTCGATACGTACCGAAATTGAAGAAAAATCTCATTTCTGTAGGAGCCCTAGAGTCAAAGGGGCTCAAAGTCGTTGCAGAAAATGGGGTAATGAGAATATGCTCTGGTGCACTAGTGGTAATGAAGGGAATCCGGCGAAATAATAACATGTACCACTATCGTGGTAGTACAGTTATTGGGACAGCAACAGTGACATCCAGTGATGATAAGGAGGCAGAAGCAACCAAGCTATGGCACATGCGCTTGGGACATGCTGGAGGAAAATCCTTAAAGATTTTATCAGATCAAGGATTATTAAAAGGAGTAAAGACTTGCAATTTGGAGTTTTGTGAGCATTGTGTCAAGGGGAAACAAACAAGGGTTAAATTTGGAACAACAATCCATAATACTAAAAGTATTTTAGATTATGTTCACTCTGATATTTGGGGTGCTTCCAAAACACCTTCATTAGGTGGGAAACACTATTTTGTAACCTTTATTGATGACTTTTCCCGGAGAGTGTGGGTGTATACTATGAAAACCAAATATGAGGTGCTGGGAATTTTTCTCAAATGGAAGGCGATGATAGAGACTCAAACAGGCAGAAAGATAAAGTGTCTTCGCACAGATAACGGTAGAGAATACAAAAATGATCTTTACAATAAGATTTGTGAAGATGATGGCATTTTGAGACATTTCACCGTCAGAAATACACCACAACAGAATGGAGTGGCAGAACGCATGAACCGAACTTTGCTGGAGAAGGTTCGGTGTATGTTGTCCAATGCTAGCTTGGGAAAAGAATTTTGGGCTGAGGCAATAACATATGCATACCACCTCATTAATCGTCTACCATCTGCCTCTATTGGAGGCAAGACACCATTTGCAAAATGGTATGAAAAACCTGCTGAAGATTATAATTTTTTACATGTGTTTGACTCAATTGCATATTATCATGTGAAAGAGTCAAAATTGGATCCGAGGACAAAGAAAGCTATATTTATGGGGATTAATTCTGGAGTCAAAGGATACCGATTATGGTGTCCAGAGACAAGAAAAGTTATATTCAGCAGAGATGTTACCTTTGATGAATCTGCCATAATAGATAAGGTGACATTTGAAGATGTCAAACAAACTGATGGTGCTTCAAAACAGGTGGAGTTGAGGGAAAATTAATTTTTCCAACATAGGGAGAAAACGAGGAAACAATAGAAGATTTTCCCCTGGAAGAAGAGTCAGTGGAAGGGGAGATTCCAACTCAAGAACCCCAACAACAACTTGAATCAATAGCAACCAGCAAGCCAAAAAGAACAATAAAGAAACCTGTTCGTCTCATAGAGATGGTGGCTTGTGCAGCCTCAATTGTAGCTGATGGTGTTCCTACCACTTATAAAGACGCAGTCCAAAGTTCAGAAGAAGATAAGTGAAGGATTGCCATGAATGAAGAAATGCAGTCCCTTCATCAGAATTGCACATGGAAATTGGCCAATCTCCCGAAGGGCAAGAAAGCAATTGGGTGCAAATGGGTATTTGCAAAGAAAGAAGGATTTCCTAACCAAGAAGATGTTCGCTACAAAGCAAGATTGGTGGCCAAAGGGTACACTCAAAAGGAGGGAATTGATTACAATGAGGTATTTTCTCCAGTCGTGAAACACTCCTCCATTAGAGTTTTATTGGCTTTGGTAGCATAGTTGAATTTGGAACTAGTTCAGTTAGATGTAAAAACTGCATTTTTACATGGAGACTTGGAAGAGGAAATCTATATGACTCAGCCAGAAGGATTCAAAGTTGCTGAAAAGGAAAATATGGTGTGCAAACTTGAAAAATCGTTGTACGGATTGAAACAATCTTCTAGACAATGGTACAAACGATTTGATAAGTTTATGTTGCGGCAGAAGTATAAAAGAAGCAAATACGATCATTGTGTGTATTTGCGTAAGCTTGAAGATGGATCCTTCATATATCTTCTCCTATACGTTGATGATATGTTGATAGCTTCCAAAAATCAAGAGAAAATTGAGAAGTTGAAGATTCAACTAAGAAAGGAGTTTGAGATGAAGGATTTAGGTGAGGCGAAGAAAATTCTTGGCATGGAGATAAAAAGAGATAGACATTCAAAGAAACTCTATCTATCTCAGAAAGAATACTTGAAGAAAGTAATAGATCGATTTGGCATGAATGAGAACACGAAGTTGGTTAGCACTCCTCTTGCTCCTCACTTTAAGCTTAGTGCTGCTATGTCGCCGAAGAATGAAGCTGAACAAGAGTATATGTCAAGAGTGCCATATGCGAATGCCGTTGGTAGCTTGATATATGCAATGGTTTGCACAAGACCTGATATTTCACATGCTATCGGAGTTGTAAGCAGGTATATGCATGATCCAGGAAATGAGCATTGACAAGCTGTGAAATGGATTCTACGGTATATTTGTAATACTGTAGATGTTGGATTGATTTTTGAGGAGGAAGATAGTCAGTATCTGGTTGGATATTGTGACTCGGATTATGCGGGTGATTTGGACAAGCGTAGGTCAACTACTGATTATGTTTTCACTATTGTAAATGCACCAGTTAGTTGGAAGTCTACTTTGCAGTCAACGGTTGCTTTGTCTACTACTGAGGCAGAGTACATGGCAATTACGGAGGCTGTAAAGGAGGCAATTTGGCTTCAAGGGTTGCTTAGAGATCTTGGTATTGGTCAAGAAAACATCACACTATTTTGTGATAGTTAGAGTGATATCCAATTAGCAAAGAACCAAGTTTATCATGCAAGGACGAAGCACATTGATGTTTGATATCACTTTGTACTTTGATATTATAGAAGAAGGTGGAGTCATGGTGCAGAAAATTCGGACTACAAACAACCCTGCCGATATGCTAACAAAAGTAGTGACTGCGATCAAGTTTCAACATTGTTTGAACTTGATCAACATTGTTGAACTTTGAAGATTGGAGTTGAAGACACAATCAAAATTTATCAGTAAGAGAAAATTGCAAAAGTGGAATCTTGCCAAGGTGGAGATTTGTTGAATTTTGACAAGATTAATGTGAACTAGTGTGAACATTTGAAGCCTCCTTTTAGGAAGAAATTGGTAGATGCATTTTTCATGCATTTACATTGCATGTTCACCCTTAATATGATGTCATGCATGACATTATTAAGGCCATTTCTCTTCTATAAATAGCAAGGGTTTTGTTCATTTGTAAACATCTCTCACTTGCCTTCTTATCTCCTAAGGCATTTGAATCTTCTTTCTCTCTTGTAGTATTTCACTTGTATTTTTGGAGTGAAATAAATTTGAGTTGATTGTGTCCGAGGACTAGGCAAAAAATTAAATTTTGCGGAACCTCGTTAATTTCTGGTATTTATTTTATTATTGTCTCATTTACTATTTATTAACTACCTTTAGATATAATAATTGTGATTTAATCACTCTCTATATATTCGGCTTCTGCAACAAGCTAGAAGGGTGTGTATGTTTTTCCTCTATATATCAGTATGACCAACTCACAAGCAGCAAAGCAGAATATGTGTCAAAATCAGCCAAAACCAGGAAATTAAGATAAAAGAAAGCACTTCAACAACAGTTCAACAGAAGCAGACAATAGCAGAAAGGTACCTAGCAATCAATCCCAAAAAAGAAGAAATTTGGCTAAAAATTTCCAAAAGGAGAATAAGGAGAAAAGAATACAGATGAACACACACACACGTGCTTGAATTTAAGTGACAGTATGACCTTCAATTATTGCAGTGACAAACTTTACACACAACCGAGGACAGCATACAAAATTAATTTAAAAAGATAAGATTAAGAGGGCATGAAGGATATAATTAAAAAGTTTATGGATAATTCGTGATTTATGAAAAGAATCTCAACTTTGAGAGGACGATAAAAACCCTTATGCTAGTCACTTACTAAGTAGTACTCCAAGTAAAATAACAGGAAAAAGCAGGCAGCTTTTTGTATTTGAACAAAAGCTTCTCATTAAAAACTTTTCAACTGACCTTTCAAATTGTGAATTTGTGTTAAATCCTTAGCAGCAATATGTTGAAATTGGCAAAAGTACCACATCGGTGGATGACAATTTTGAATGAGAATTTCACCCTATAAAAGGAGGCCTAATGTTTAGGATTTAAACACACCTCTCATTTGCCTTTTATCTTCTTAAGGCATTTGTATCTTCTCTCTTTAGTATTATTTCACTTGTAATTTTGGAGTGGAATAAAATATTGTTTGTGTCCGAGGAAGTAGGCAAAATTGGCCGAACCTCGTAAATTCTGGTATTCTTTTATTGTTGTCTTATTGTCTTGTTTATTATTTAGTGGTTGTCATAATTTTTGGTATAGTAGTTGTGACTCATTCACACTATATATATTTGGCTTCCGCAACAATTGGTATCAGAGCCAAGGTACTGTCTAAGTATGCTTTGTGATTGCAGCATAGTCTGATCTTCCACATCAGAAAAGATCTATCTTGGTAACTGAGTCAAGGTTCTGTCTGAGTACGCTCTGTGGTTGCAGCTTAGTCTGATCTTCCACACCAGAAAGAAAATAATCTTGATTTGTGTCGTCAGCTACTAAATAATATTTGTGTCAAAATGGGAGACAGTAAACAAGAAGAATCTACATCAAGTGTCAATAATACGTCATCGTTGGCATCTTCGCTTATGACAAGAATTGTGTCAAATGCGAAATTTGCGATAGAAATTTTTGACGGGTCAGGACATTTTGGGATGTGGCAAGGCGAGGTTCTAGATGTTCTTTTTCAACAAGGGCTAGATCTTGCCATTGAAGAAAAGAAGCCAGATGTTATTGGAGAAGAAGATTGGAAAATTATCCATCGTGTTGCTTGCGGTACCATTCGATCCTACCTAGCTAGAGAGCAGAAATATCCATACACAAAGGAAACTTCTGCAAGTAAATTATGGAAAGCACTGGAGGATAAATTTTTGAAGAGAAACAGTCAAAATAAATTGTACATGAAGAAGAGACTGTTTCGCTTCACCTATGTTCCTGGTACCACAATGAATGAACATATCACCAGTTTCAATAAGTTGGTCACAGATTTGCAAAATATGGATGCAACTTTTGATGATGGTGACTTGGCCTTGATGTTGTTGGGGTCACTTCCTAATGAGTACGAGCACCTTGAAACTACTCTACTCCATGGAAATGACGAAATTTCTCTCAGAGAAGTTTGTTCGGCTTTGTACAGCTATGAACAAAGAAAGGGAGAAAAACAGAAGGGCGGAGAAGGAGAAGCACTAATTGTGAGGGGTCGTCCTCAAAATCAAACGAGGACTAAGAAGGGAAGATCCAAGTCGAGATCTAGACTCAGCAAAGATGAATGTACCTTTTGTCGAGAAAAGGGGCACTGGAAGAAAGACTGTCCGAAGTTGAAGAATAAGGCCAGACATAACAATGGAAAGGCCATTATGGATTCAAATGTAGCTGATTGTGATGATTCAGACTTCTCATTAGTTACAACAGAGTTATCAACATCATTAGACATATGGTTGATGGACTCGGCTTGTAGCTATCATATGTGTCCCAACAAGGACTGGTTCATGAATTTTCAAGAAGGAGAATATGGAGTCATCCACACAGCGGATAACAGCCCTCTTACCTCATATGGCATTGGTTCAATAAGATTAAGGAGCCATGATGGAATGATCAGAACATTAACAGATGTTCGATATGTACCGGGTTTGAAGAAGAATCTCATCTCTGTGGGAGCCCTAGAATCAAAAGGGTTCAAAATCATTGCAGAAAATGGAGTGATGAGAATATGCTCCGGTGCACTAGTGGTAATGAAGGCCAATCGGAAGAACAATAACATGTACTGCTATCGTGGTAGCACAGTTATTGGGACAGCAACAGTGACATCCAGTGATGACAAAGAGGCAGAAGCAACCAGGCTATGGCACATGCACTTGGGACATGCTGGAGGAAAATTCTTGAAAGCTCTATCTAATCAAGGATTGTTAAAAGGCGTAAAGACTTGCAACTTGGAGTTTTACGAGCATTGTGTCAAAGGAAAACAGACAAGGGTTAAATTTGGTACAACGATCCATAATACTAAAGGCATTTTGGATTATGTACACTCTGATATTTGGGGTGCTTCCAAAACACCTTCATTGGGTGGGAAGCACTATTTTGTAACCTTTGTTGATGATTTTTCCCGAAGAGTGTGGGTGTATACAATGAAGAGGAAAGATGAAGTGTTGGGAATTTTTCTCAAATGGAAAATGATGGTGGAGAATCAAACAGGCAGGAGGATCAAGTGTATTCGCACAGACAATGGAGGTGAATACAAAAATGATCATTTCAATAAGGTCTGTGAAAATGATGGCATCGTCCGACACTTCACTGTCAGACATATACCACAACAGAATGGAGTGGCAGAACGTATGAACCGGACTTTACTGGAGAAGGTACGGTGTATGTTGTCCAATGCTGGCTTGGGCAAAGAATTTTGGGCTGAGGCAATTACATATGCATGCCACCTCATTAATCGTCTACCATCTGCTGCTATTGATGGCAAGACACCATTTGAAAAATGGTATGGAAAACCTGCTGTAGATTATGACTCTTTGCACGTGTTTGGCTCAATTGCATACTATCATGTGAAAGAGTCAAAATTGGATCCGAGAGCAAAGAAGGCTATATTTATGGGGATTACTTCTGGAGTCAAAGGATACCGCTTATGGTGTCCAGAGACAAGGAATATTATATTCAGCAGAGATGTTACCTTTGATGAATCTCCATAACAGATAAGGTGACAGTTGAAGATGTCAAACAAACTGGTGGTGCATCAAAGCAGGTGGAGTTTGAGGGAAAATTTATTTTTCCTACACAAGAAGCAGAGGAGGAAACTCATGAAAATTACCCTCTGGAAGAAGAGCCAGTAGAAAGGGAGATTCCAACTCAGGAACCTCGATAACAACTTGAATCAATCGCAACCAGCAGGCCAAAAAGGACAATAACGAAACCTGTTCGTCTTATAGAGACGGTTGCTTGTGCAACCTCAATTGTAGCTGATGGTGTTCCTACCACTTATAAAGACGCAATCCAAAGTTCAAAAGAAGATAAGTGGAGGATTGCCATGAATGAAGAAATGCAGTCCCTTCATCAGAATCATACATGGAAATTGGCCAATCTCCCGAAGGGAAAGAAAGCAATTGGGTGCAAATGGGTATTTGCAAAGAAAGAAGGATTTCCTAACCAAGAAGATGTTCGCTACAAAGCAAGATTGGTGGCCAAAGGATATGCTCAAAAGGAGGGAATTGATTACAATGAAGTATTTTCTCCAGTTGTAAAATATTCCTCCATTAGAATTATGTTGGCTTTGGTAGCACAGTTGGATTTGGAACTAGTTCAGATGGATGTAAAAACTGCGTTTTTACATGGAAACTTGGAGGAGGAAATCTACATGACTCAGCCAGAAGGATTCAAAGTTGCTGGAAAAGAAAATATAGTATGCAAACTTGAAAAATCGTTGTACGGATTGAAACAATCTTCTAGACAATGGTACAAGCGATTTGACAAGTTTATGTTGCGGCAAGGGTACAAGAGAAGCAAATACGATCATTGTGTGTATTTGCGCAAACTTAATGATGGTTCCTTTGTATATCTTCTCCTATATGTTGATGATATGTTGATAACTTCCAAGAATTCGGAAGAAATTGATAAGTTGAAGATTCAACTGAAGGAGGAGTTCGAGATGAAGGATCTGGGTGAGGCAAAGAAAATTTTTGGCATGGAGATAATAAGAGATAGACGTACAAAGAAACTCTGTTTATCTCAGAAAGAATATTTGAAGAGAGTACTAAAGCGTTTTGGCATAGATAAGAAGACTAAGCCAATTAGTACGCCACTTGCTCCCCATTTTAAGCTAAGTACTACTATGTCGCCAAAGGATGAAACTGAACAGGAGTATATGTCAAGGGTACCATACGCAAATATTGTTGGTAGCTTGATGTATGCAATGGTTTGTACGAGACCTGACATTTCACAAGCCGTTGGAGTTATTAGCAGATATATGCATAATCCAGGAAAGGAGCATTGGCAAGCTGTGAAATGGATTCTACGATATATTCATAGTACTGTAGATGTTGGGTTAGTTTTTGAGCAGGAAGGCAATCGGTCTGTAGTTGGATATTGTGACTCAGATTTTGCGGGTGATCTGGACAAATGAAGGTCAACTACTGGTTATGTGTTTACTTTTGCAAAGGCACCAGTTAGTTGGAAGTCTACTTTGCAGTCAACAATTTCTTTGTCTACAACAGAGGCAGAGTACATGGCTATTACGGAGGCTATGAAGGAGGCAATTTGGCTTCAGGGGTTGCTAAAGGAGCTTGGTATTGAACAAAAAAATATTATAATTTTTTGTGATAGTCAAAGTGCTATTCAATTAGCGAAAAACCAAGTTTATCATGCAAGGACGAAGCACATTGATGTTCGGTATCATTTCGTACGAGAAATCATAGAAGAAGGTGGAGTCACGGTGAAGAAAATTCATACTACGGAGAACCCTGCTGATATGCTGACAAAAGTGGTGACTGCGGTCAAGTTTCAACATTGTTTGGATTTGATCAACATTATTGAACACTAAAGATTGAAGATGAAGACACAACCAAAATTTGTTATTGAGAGAAAATTGAAGATGTGGAATTTTGCCAAGGTGGAGATTTGTTGAAATTGGCAAAAGTACCACATCGGTGGATGACAATTTTTAATGGGAATTTTACCCTATAAAAGGAGGCCTAATGTTTAGGATTTAAACACACCTCTCATTTGCCTTTTATCTTCTTAAGGCATTTGTATCTTCTCTCTTTAGTATTATTTCACTTGTAATTTTGGAGTGGAATAAAATATTGTTTGTATCCGAGGAAGTAGGCAAAATTGGCCGAACCTCGTAAATTCTGGTGTTCTTTTATTGTTGTCTTATTGTCTTGTTTATTATTTAGTGGTTGTCATAATTTTTGGTATAGTAGTTGTGACTCATTCACACTATATACATTTGGCTTCCGCAACAAGAAAATGCTGGCTCCGATACCTAGCTAGCTACTAAATGAGATTTAACATCATGCAGAAGACATAACGCTAATAAGCAAATTGGTAGAAACATTATGTCTATACTAACTACAGGTGGAGGAAGTACAACTCACTGCTGTGTGACAGGATTATAGATGTGATAATCTGTCATGTGATTGACATAATTCTCCGTATGCACAATTCGTCCGTACAACACTAGTCCATCACTAATTGCTATGATATCATAGCTTTCCAGCATAGAAGGTCGTTGACAACGAGAAAAATGAAGATGATGTGAGAAACTCGGGAGCTCAATCAGATCATTTTCTTCTGCAGATAACATGCCGTCCAGCAATAATGAGGGATCACAAGTGAACTTTGTGCCCTTAATATGCAGGCGGTGACTAAGAACAGTCCACGGTCGTGACTTATGTGATAAAGAAACTCGAGAAATGTACAAGTTGACCAAAAGAAGGGTCCGAATAAGCGAAAGCCACTGCTTTGATACACATTTGAACTTAAAAACACATTTCAAAGGCAATCTTGATAGGGCTTCCACCAAGAACCAACTGGAATATAGCCACTCTCAAAATCAACCAGCCCCAGATACTTTGTTTTCACAAGTTTCAGACTTCTTGTGGTGCTCCTGAAATTCGTCTCCATCTAGTTTAACTTGCTTAATTTGCTAAATCTTCGCGGGTCAAGAAATTAATAGAGAGGAGAATGGAGGTCGTGATTGTACATCTAAAAGTGACCCTCTGGCAATTGATTCTGAACCCTAAGTAGCCTTGAGAATTTACCTACAATGAGTAAGAGATATCTCATATGGCAAATAGATGATTAAGAGACACCTCATACAGAAATACCTGAATCTCCACCAAACTGATATTAAGAAGACTCTAGCAAAGTAATACCAAATCAACAGATCACTAGATAAATCTGCAGGCCAGAGGCCAAAATAGACCCTGGATAAATCACAAATGTAGCCAAAATAGCAAAAATGCGCTTGAGAAAGTGAAACACTTCAAATAACCAGGAATCAGAGCATATTATACCTATGAGTTTAACAACTCTCTTCCACTCAAAAACAAGAATTTTCAGTCTGAAACTAAGCCAGTATAGAAAGGAAACCATAAGTAAAGACAGTACATGACATCTCAAGTTCAATTTTCAGTGGTGACAAAAATACTTGGTGACTTCTTCCCGTGTTCCTAAACTTTGATGGACAAAATTATTCAGTACCTATGCTGGTGGGAGATAGCAATTACCGATGGAATGGTCGAGGTGCACGCAAGGTGATGGCCCTAACAGGTTCAATTCTCAGTGAAGATAAAACACTAGGTGACTTATCCCCGTCTGCCTAAACCTTGATGGACAAAATTACCCGATACCTCTACTAGCGGGAGGTAGCAAGTACGGATGGAATGCACAAGATGATCCGAACACCACCGCCGTAAAAGAAAAAAGTAAACAAGCAGTTGCAAGAGAAGAAATCCATTGATATACTAGCAATCCGATGTTCCAATGAAGCAATAAGAGAACAAAAAAATCCAGCAACATTTATTTTTAAAAATAAAGTTCTATGTACTCGAACAAAAAACACCCTTAGCCGACCTAAAGTTTCATTGTCTCTTGATAATAACCCTATATTTGTGTTTGTATACGGTCAAAATCGGGCCCACTCGATTTTATTGTTTGATCGAGATCGGGAGTTTGCATCGAAGGACGACTCCGAAGTGGATCGGATCGAGGCACGAAGACAAGATACCGAGATCGAGATTCGAGGCACTTGCCAAGATTGAGGCCGACAGCAATCGAGACCAAACGAGACAAGCATCGAGCAATACCGAAAATAGCGTAATGACGGAAAGGCGAGATATCCGCGACTAGTCGAAGATCATGGCGGAAATCTCGGAACGGATCGAATCAAGAACAATTGTTTAGTTAGTCATGAGATTTTCTTCTATAATTAGAATTGCACCATATATAGAATTCATCTACTATATAAAGAGGGGTTCTAACCAGTTGTAGGGGGGACAACGGATAAAAAAGCAATATAACTTTCTTCCTCGCTCACACTCTTGTTCTTCAGCTTATTATGTTCTTATTGTCCTTGCATCAATCGGTTCGAGGATACTCTAACTCAAGGGTTGAGTTCTACTCAAATACTGATTTGATTTATTTTATTGTATAATTCTATCTTTAATCTTCATATTTATCAATTGGTATTAATGAAATCGCGTGTCTTTAAATCCACATTATAAATTTAATTGTTATCCAATTTGGAGGGTAAATAGTTTGGCGCCCACCGTGGGGCTAAGGATAATAGTGATTGCTTAACACTGATTCCGATAACACATACTTCTTTACGCTTGTTCTTGTAAGTGTTTTTATTTTCTGGAAAAAAACATGTCAAACTCATAAACAACACCCATACATGGTGACAATGGTTTCGGATTTCATGGGGAAAACGACAATATGGTCTCCCCAGCAATCGAGATACCTCAGGCTGATCTCGAGGGAGTACCAATTGCAAACCCCATCGACGTCAGTTCACATATCACCCTAAATACAAATATGGTCGCTGATCCCGAAGGTAGCGTACGCAGGGAAGGTTGATTTGGTGGTCGAAGTACGCATGTCGGAGGAGATGGTGGAGTTAGCCTCCAATTGATATTTGAAATGTTACAGGCTCAACAAGCCGCTATAGCACAATTATAAAATCAACATCGAGGGCCGAGTGGGGTAGAACTAGAAGTCGTCCGCAGGACTAAGCCAGTGCCGAAAAGGTCGAATGCCAATGAATCGGGGACTGACTCCGTCATTATGAAAATGTTCGAGGAGCTCACTAAACGAATTGAAACGGGAGAAAAGAAAATTGAGGCAAATGACAAGAAAGTAGAGACATATAACTCCCGAGTTGATCAAATACCGGGGGCACCACCAATTTTAAAAGGTATGGACTTGAAGAAGTTTGTGCAGAAGTCGTTCCCCCCGAGTGCGGCTCCAAATCCCATTCCGAAAAAATTCCGCATGCCGTAAATTCCCAAGTACAATGGGACCACCGATCTAAATGAGCATGTCACCCCTATACATGTGCGATAAAAGTAAATGATTTAGAAGATGATGGGATCGAATCGGTTCTACTAAAGAAGTTTGGAGAAACTCTATCAAAGGAGGCAATGATATGGTATCACAATCTTCCACTTAATTCCATCGATTCCTTCGCCATGCTTGTAGACACTTTCGTAAAGGCACACGCTGGAGCAATAAAGATTGCGACTAGGAAGTCGGACCTCTTCAAGGTAAAACATAAAGACAACAAAATGTTAAGGGAGTTCGTATCTCGGTTTCAGATGGAACGTATGGAACTACCACTAGTCACAGACGATTGGGCTGTGTAAGCTTTTACTTAAGGTTTGAACGATCGGAGTTCGGTGGCCTCACGACAGCTAAAGCAGAATTTGATTGAATACCCAGCGGTAACCTGGGCCGATGTACATAATCGATACCAGTCGAAGATCAGGGTCGAGGATGATCAATTAGGGACTCCTTCCGGTTCCGCTTATCCGATCAGGCCCGTTGGAAGAACTCAGAGAGATATCGACAGAGAACCTCGGTCGAACAGAGACCGATATCAGCCATACAATGCATATCGTATAAACAGCGGCCCAGGATGCAATCCCATCCGAAATGATCGAAGGAACGATCGAGGGCAGAGCTCTCGAGGGCTCATGAGCAAAAATGATTTCGATAAACGTGTTGATCCCACAGAGGTACCACGATTACCAGAATACAACTTCAGCATCGACGCATCAGGTATTGTGTCAGCTATTGGGAGAATCAAAGATACTAGATGGCCCATGCCCCTACAGACCGATCCATCCCAAAGGAACCCCAATTAAATATGTAAATACCACGCATGGTCACAGAACCAAAGACTGCAGACTACTAAGGGAGGAGGTGGCCCGTCTATTCAATGAGGGTCACTTTCGAGAGTTCTTAAGCGACCGAGCTAAAAAGTATTTTAGAGACAGGGATGCAGACAGAAAAAATGAGTAGGAAGAATCACAACACGTGATTCACATGATCGTTGGTGGGATCAATATTCCACAAGGGCCTGTTTTCAAAAGCACTAAGGTATCGATCACCAGGGAAAAACAAACTCTAGACTATACACTAGAAGGCACTTTATCATTCAACGATGAGGAAGCAGAAGGAATCTCACAACCCCACAATGATGCATTGGTAATCTCTATCCTTGTGAATAAAATTCAGGTTAAACGTGTTTTAATTGATCCAGGAAGCTCGGCCAATATTATTCTATCGAGGGTTGTGAAGCAGCTCGGCCTACAAAATCGGATCGTGCCCACAGCTCGAGTTCTCAATGGTTTCAACATGGCAAGCGAAACGACTAAAGGAGAAATCATTTTACCAGTAAATATAGTTAGGACTATTCAAGAAACCAAGTTCCACGTGATCGAAGGCAACATGAGATACAACGCCCTGTTCGGAAGACCCTGGATTCACAATATGAGGGAAGTTACTTCAACACTTCACCAAATGCTGAAGTTCCCAACACCGGATGGAGTAAAAATGGTATACAAGAAATAGCGTGCTATAAAAGAGATGTTCGCGGTCGATGAAGTGATACCGGTATCAGCACTTTCGTCAATAAAGGGATCGTAATCCAAAGGAAAACAGGAAGCTAAATAGCAACCACAGCTACCATCCTTGACTCAGTCGGAGGAGCAGGGAGCGAACGAGGACAATGACTATTAGATCCCTCGATCCTTCATAATCCCCGAGGATTCCAACGCCACCAAATCGACGGTGGAGGAGCTGGAGCAGGTCGTACTGATCAAACATCAACCCAATCAAAAGGTATACCTGGGAACGGGGTTAACCCCCGAGCTCAGGGAAAAACTCGTTAAATTTCTTATCAATAATATGAATTGTTTTGCTTGGTCCCATTTAGATATGACAGGGATCCCGCCGGAAATCGCTACACATCAACTGAGCTTAGACCCGAAGTTCCGCATAGTAAAACAAAAGAGAAGACCCCAGTCCGAGGTAAAACATACATTTATCAAGCACGAGGTAACAAAACTTCTCAAGATAGGATCCATTCGGGAGGTAAAATATCCCGAATAGTTAGCAAACATAGTCGTAGTCCCTAAAAAGGGAAATAAACTTAGGATATACGTAGATTATAAAGATTTGAACAAAGCATGTCCTAAAGACTCTTTTCCTTTACCGAATATCGATCGCATGATTGATGCAATGGCCGGCCATGAAATCGTTAGTTTTTTCGATGCCTACTTCAGATACAATCAAATACAAATGAACCCGGAGGATCAGGAAAAGATTTCGTTCATCACTAAGTATGGCACCTATTGTTATAATGTAATGTTGTTTGGAGTAAAACATGCCCGTGCCACTTATCAATGCCTAGTAAATCGAATATTCGAAGAACAAATAGGTAAGTCAATGGAAGTTTATATTGGCGATATGCTAGTTAAGTCCCTGCGAGCAGAGGACCATTTGATACATTTGTAGGAGACCTTCGATATACTAAGGAAATACAATATGAAATTCAACCCGGAGAAGTGTGCATTCGGGGTCGGCTCAGGCAAGTTCCTCGACTTTATGGTATCAAATCGGGGTATCAAAATCAACCTCGATAAGATCAAGATGATCGAAGACATCATATTCGTGGATAATGTTAAGGTCGTACAAAGATTAATAGGGCGCATAGCCTCCCTAGGCCGATTCATCTCAAAGTCTTCAGATATAAGTCACAAGTTCTTCTCGCTGCTCAAAAAGAAGAACAATTTTGCATGGATCCCAGAATGCCAACAAGCATTGGAAGAGTTAAAGCGGTATCTCTCCAGCCCACCGTTGCTTCATACTCCAAAAGCAGACGAGCAACTCTGTTTGTACTTAGCAGTCTCGAAAATCGCGGTAAGTGGAGTCCTAGTTTGAGAAGAGCAAGGTACGCAATTTCCTGTTTACTATGTTAGTCGAACTCTAGGCGAGGCCGAGACCCGATACCCACACTTAGAAAAGTTGGCACTTGCCCTAATAAGCGCCTCTAGGAAATTAAAACCATATTTTCAATGTCACCCAATTTGTGTAGTGACCACTTATCCTCTTTGCAATATTTTTCATAAGCCCAAACTCTTGGGCCGATTGGCAAAATGGGCCATCGAAATCACCGGGTATGATATCGAGTACCAACCCCGAATGGCCATCAAGTCTCAAATCTTAGCAGACTTCGTGGTCGACTTTACGCCAGCCCTCGTACTTGAGGTCGAAAAAGAACTATTATTAAAATCAGGTACAGTATCAGGGGTGTGGACCTTATTCACAGACGGCACTTCGAACGTGAAGGGGTCTGGGCTAGGCATCATTTTGAAGCCGCCCACGAGTAATACAATTAAACAGTCTATCAAAACTTCCAAGTTAACTAACAATAAGGCCGAGTATGAGGCCATGATTGCAGGTCTCGAGTTAGCTAAGAGTTTGGGAGCAGAGGTCATCGAAGCCAAATGTGACTCCTTACTTGTGGTAAACCAAGTCAACGGAACCTTCGAGGTTCGAGATGATTTAATGCAGAGATACCTGGATAAATTACAGGTGACATTACATCGGTTTCAAGAATGGACCCTACGACATGTACCTCGAGAGCAAAACAGCGAAGCTGATGCCCTTGCAAATTTGGGGACATCGGTTGAAGACGACAAAATTAGCGCAGGGACCATCGTGAAACTTTCGAGGTCAGTGATCGAAGAAGGCCACACCGAAATAAACTCCACAAGTCTGACCTGGGATTGGAGGAATAAATATATCGAGTACCTAAAGAACGAAAAGCTTCCATTGGATCCTAAGGAATCAAGGACTCTACGTACAAAGGCCGCACGATTCACATTGGCCGAAGATGGAACACTATATAAAAGGATGTTCGATGGACCATTGGCAATATGTTTGGGTCTCGGAGACACCGACTACGTCCTACGGGAAATTCACGAGGGAACTTGCGAAAATCATTCTGGTGCCGGATCATTGGTTCACAAAGTCATCAAAGCAAGACATTACTGGGCCAATATGGAAAAAGATACGAAGGAATTCATTCGAAAGTGCGACAAGTGTCAAAGATATGCGCCGATGATCCACCAACCCGGGGAGCAACTCCATTCGGTCCTATCCCCATGGCCGTTCATGAAATGGGGAATGGATATCGTAGGCCCTCTACCATCGGCCCCAGGTAAAGCTAAATTCATTTTATTTATGACTGACTATTTCTCTAAATGGGTTGAAGCACAAGCACAAGACTTCATCTGGGACCATATTATATGTCGATTCGGAATGCCTGCCGAGATCATATGCTACAATGGAAAGCAATTCATCGGCAGCAAAGTAACAAAGTTTCTCAAAGATCACAAAATCAAAAAGATCTTGTCAACTCCATATCACCCCAGCGGGAATGGACAGGCAGAGTCAACGAACAAAACCATCATTCAAAATCTAAAGAAAAGGTTGAACGATGCTAAGGGAAACTAGAGAGAAATATTTCCCGGGGTCCTTTGGGAGTATCGAACAACGTCAAAATCTAATACGGAGTAAACACCGTTCTCTTCAGTATATGGCACCGAAGTTCTAATCCTGATCTAAGCCGGGGAACCTAGCGTCAGGTTTCGATATGTAACGGAAGAGTCAAATCACGAGGCTATGAATACAAGTATTGAATTGCTAGATAAAAAAAGGGAAAACGCCCTCGTTCGAATGGCCGCACAGAAGCAACAGATCGAAAGATACTACAACCGAAGGGCCAATTTTGACATTTTAGAATAGGGGACTTAGTATTGAGAAAAGTCACCCTCAATACTCGAGACCCAAACGAAGGAAAACTCGGCCCAAATTGGGAGGGACCGTATCAGATCCTTGATATTGTCAGTAAAGGATCTTACAAACTTGGCACGATGAATGGCGAACAGTTGTCAAATAATTGGAACGTGTTACTCCTCAAACGATATTACTGCTAAGGTACAACCTTTTCCATTTTCATTTATATTTTATACTAACCGTTTGCAGGTGTTTAATCAAAGACATCGAAGGATCCTTCAAACGCAGTCCTTAGGTCTGAAAGCACGCGTTGCACACTTTTTCCCTTAGACCGATTTTTATCCCAAATGGGTTTTTCTAGCGAGGTTTTTAACGAGGCAACCATTGTTCGTGCTAACTTAGAGCAATTCAACAGTATCTGAGGCTCCTTTACAATCAACCTCTAATATTGGGGGGCATCACCCTCGAATAGTTAGGAAAATACTTCATGTCGGCATGGTATCGATAGGTAAATTTTGTAGAGGACCAAACGGTCAAATGAACCGTGTCCGTGTAGATTACTCGAGCCCTAAAGGCAAAACATGTATGCATGTATAATTTATTGGAAGAAGTATTTTTCCTTACCTGATGCCCCAAGTATTAAAAATATATACTTTGCAATTTCATACTTATGATCTATGGTGGAAACTGGTTTAAGGGCCGATCACGACTGAAGTTCAAACAATTTATCCGATACTCGGGGACTGTCGTCTAAAAAACCGACACGATCAAATTACTAAACCGCGAGATCGTAAGACCTTAAAAAGGTAATCCTCGAATTTATAGACCACGACCACACCACTCGGGGACTGATACTTCGAACAAGTTTGAAGTATAACAGGGAAACAAGCCCAAAAGGAGAATTCTAAGTTAAAGGCTACGACCAAATCAACACGGTTCGGAGATGTTCGATTTTTGTTATTAAATAGGCCTTCGAATATTTTCATAAACCGGTTAAAAAAGGCCACCCTCGGCTAAATTTCTAAGGGTCTTGATAATATCGACCTCGAAAACCCTAATAGATACAAAGGCGTTCAAACTCTCGAACAAATTCTTTATTTTATGCTAAGGCACTGCGAAACAAAGGGTCTCGATAATATCGACCCTTGAAAATCCTGATGGGTACGGAACCGTTCGAACTCTCGAGCAAATCCTTTATTTTGTTTTAAGGCACAACATAATTTATATGATTAAACGATAAACTTATCAAGCCAAAAGGGGAGAGAAAGCCATTCTTTTTGCTATGGCCGTATCGGCCTAATTTAAGAGCCTAAAAAGCCAATTTATTTTTGAGTTCGAAGAAATCATCCTCACTCAATTAAAACCTAAGGGTCACCCTATTCTGAGTTCAAGCAAGTACTCACTCGTTTATAAAAACTACACTAGTTCGGTTTCGATCAAAATGCCTAAGCCTCGAACTTATAAACAAAACTTTCACAAGGCATAAAAGAAATAAAGACAAGTTGGAAAGATCAAAAGTGAAAAATCCTAAGGTTCCTGATCTCCTCCGGGGGCAGCTTCTTCTACATCGAGGTCCTCCCCCTTCTCGGACCCGCTCTTGCTGCCATCATCATCATCATCATCAGAAGTGGCCAGCGCTCCAGCTTCGGCTTCATGCTCTCTAGCCTTTGCTATCTCGTTGGTAAGATCGAAACCTCGAGCGTGAATCTCCTCGAGGGTTTCCCTCTGAGATTGGAATTTGGCAAGTTCAGCAATCCAATATGCTCGAGTGTGAGCGATCTCAGATGCCACTCTCGCTTGGACTTGAGCGGCTTCAGCATCGGCCCGATAGACGGCCACGATCGCATCCATCTTGGCCTTTGCATTTTCAGCTTCAGATTTGGCCTTGGCAAGTTCGGAAGCCAACCGAACTACGAGCTTTGCTATTTTATTTTCCTGAGCTGAGCTCTTCTCTTTCATGCCTCGAAGCAGACTTTTGGCCGATGATAATTGGGATAAGGCAGTCATTTTTTCTGCAGCGAAGCGGTCCATACCTTTTTTCCACCCCAAAGTCTCTGCCTTTATCATGTCGACGTCCTCACGGAGTTGCCCGATTATCTCGATCTTCTGCTGCAGTTGTGAGACTGAAATATTAGCCACCGTTCCCGAATTAAGCCCATGAGTTTTTAAGATTGTCATTACCTGCTCGGTCAGGTCGATCTGATCTTGGTAAGCCTTGGCCAACTCGGCTCGGAGGTCCTTGGTCTCCTCTTCTCTTTACCCACAGAGAAGTCTAAAGGCATTTCTTTCCTCTGTGAGCCTTCGGAGGTCGGCCTCATACCGACTCAGCTCAGCCCGAGACCGAGAAAATGCTTCCCGATGAAGCGTTGAGGCCTACGCAAAAAGAAGAAAAGAAGTTAGAAAAGAAAAACAAACATAAGGGTAATACTAACAAGGGGAGTTAAGTCTTACCCGATTCAAAGCTTGTTGCACTTCATTGAAAAGGCTCGATGCCTCACCCGAGTCCTTCCTCGGGACCTCCAAGTCACTTAGGCCGGTAGCATCTTCGACCTCAGTAAAATAATCCTCCCTTCTATGGTCTCCTTCGATGGAAAGGATCTTCAAGGCCTTAGCCTCTCGAATCATCTCCTCGGAAAATGAGGGGAGCAGCGGGGAACCTCCAATTTCTATTGCCCCAAGTGAATCACTTGGGGCGTTCTCTCCATCTCGGGGGGCTTCGAGATCAGCCCCTACAGTCGTACCCACCATTGGCTCATTATGGTGAGGGTAGCCTTGATCCTCAGGGACTTCGACCAATTCTCTTCCCGAGACTCCCTCATCACAAGATGGAATCTCTGTAGCCTTCGCCGATTCAGTAGCCTTTGGGGCCTCAGTACTCATTTTCACTCGGGCTACCAGCCTGGAGTCATCTTCTTCCTCTTCTTCATCTTCATCCCTAACAGTCCTAGTATTTCTGATGGGGACCTCAGGGGTGCCATATAGATGTTGACTCAAATCGTGGTTCCCAGGCCCAGAGATTGAATGCCACATCTACTTCCTCTAGCCAACAAGGGGATTCAGCTAGTTCCAGGGTGAATCAATTTCTTTAGTTGGATCCTTTGGTATTCACAGGTACTAAGTTTGAGGAGGACCCCCAGGACTTTATTAATAAGATGCAAAAGACTCTCCGCATTATGCATGCCACAGAGATAGAACCGGTAGAGTTGGCCTTCTATCGCCTTAAGGAGGTGGCGAATACATGGTTTGAGCTGTGGGAGGGTCCAGTGAGGAGGGTATCCCTCCAGCGAAATGGATAGAGTTTACGGATTCTTTCATTGATCATTTCTTATCTCCGATACTAGGGCAGTCCATGCCCCTAAGTTTAAGAACTTGAATCAAGGTAGTATGAGTGTGTGGGATTACCATATGAGATTTGCGCGTCTGTCCAAGTATGTTGTTTATATGTTGCCCACTATATAGGCTAGGGTGCCCTGGGTTTTCAAGGCCTTAGCCATTTGGTTATCAACGAGGCCGCTACAGGCGCCTTGAATTCCGACATAGACTATGGGAAGATGGTGGAATTTGCTCAAGCCACCGAGGCCTAAAAATTGAATAATAAAATAGAGCGAATGGGTAGCAAGAAGGCCCGGTCCGCGGGCAAATTTGGTGGTTCTTCCAGTGGTGGTAATGTTGGAAGGGCAGTATTACGGGGAGGGTCATCTGGACCGACGCAGTCCTTTGCTCGGTATTCAGTCGGTGCACCTCCATTAGGGGCGGCTCAACAACAATAGAGTCACTTCAGGACTAGTCAGGACAACAGGTGATCTTATCAGCAGGATCAGTCAGGCGGAAGATTCTAGCTGCAGCAGAGGCCCACATGCCTGAGGTGTGGAAAGATGCACTTAGGAGTTTGCTATATGGACCATCTTGTATGCTATGGGTTTGGTCTTAGGGGTCATATTCAGAGGAATTTCCCATCATCCCATCAGAGCGTTGGTAGGGGTAAGGTGCAGCCAACCAGTTCAGCAGCCACCACTTCTGTAGCACCTCCTCCAGCTCGGGGTACTCCAGCACCCGTAGGGCATGGTGCAGCTAGGGGTGGTTCACAGAGTTCAAGAGGACCCAATAGGTTATATGTTATGAGGGGTCGCCAGAGTTTAGAGGCTTCTCCAGATGTTGTCACAGGTTTATTGACTATCCAATCTCATGATGTATATACTCTTATAGATCCTAGTTCCACCTTGTTGTATGTTACTCCTTATGTTGCTATAGAATTCGGGGTAGAACCGAAAAAACTTCATGAGCCATTCTCTGTATCTACTCCAGTTGGTGAGTCCATTGTGGCCATGTGGGTTTATAAATATTATGTTGTCACGGTGCATGGTCGAGACACCATGGTCAATCTTATTGAATTAGGTATGGTGGATTTTGATGCGATAATGGGGAAGAATTGGCTCTACTCCTGTTTTGCTAAGCTTGACTGTCAAACTAGAACCATTAGGTTTAAGTTTTCTGGAGATCCAGTCATTGAGTGGAAGGGGATTATGTTGTGCCAAAAGGTAGGGTTTTTTTCTTATCTTAAGGTCGTGAAGATGATCAACAAGTGATGTATCTACCATTTGGTCCAAGTCACGGACACTGAGGCTGAGGCACTGACACTTGAGTCTGTGCCAGTTGTGAATGAATTTCTAGAGGTTTTTCCTGATGAGCTTCTTGGGATCCCACCAGATAGGGAGATTGATTTTGGGATCGATGTGTTGCTAGGCACGCAACCTATATCAATTCCACCGTACAGAATGGCTCCGGCAGAATTGAAGGAATAGTTGAAAGATTTGTTAGAAAAGGCTTCATCCGACCGAGTATGTTGCTTTGTGATGCACCGGTTCTCTTTGTAAGGAAGAAAGACAGGCCATTGAGGAAGTGTATTGACTATCGACAACTCAACAAGGTCACAATCAAGAATAAGTACCCACTGCCAAGAATATATGACTTGTTTGATCGAATGCAAGGTGTTTAAGTACTTCTCTAAGATTTACTTAAGATCGAAGTATCACGAATTGAAGATCAGGGAGCAGGATATTCTGAAAACAACTCCCAGGACACGGTATAGGCACTTTGAATTTTTGGTGATGTCTTTCGGGCTAACGAATGCCCCGGCAACTTTCATGGATCTTATGAATCGAGTCTTCAAGCCTTTCCTCGACTCTTTTTTAATAGTGTTTATTGATGACATTCTTGTGTATACACGGAGTCGAGAGGACCATGTCGACCATCTCAAGGCAGTTTTGCAAACTCTATGTCAGCACCAGTTGTATGCAAAGCTTTTGAAATGTAAGTTTTAGCTCGAGTCTGTCGCTTTCTTGTGACATGTTGTTTCCAGCGAGGGAATCAAGGTTGATCCTCAGAAGATTACAACTGTGAAGAATTGTCCTAGACCTCCTACAACTCCGACTGAGATTCATAGTTTCTTGGGCTTAACTCGGTACTATAAATGATTTGTGGAGCGGTTTTCTTCTCTTGCCTCTCTATTAACTAAATTGACATAGAAGGTAGCTAAATTTCAGTGGGCAAATACTTGTGAAAAGATCTTTTAGGAGTTGAAGTCAAGGTTGACTACGACACTGGCATTGACCTTACCAAAGGGCATGGATGGGTTTGTTGTATATTGTGATGCTTCAAGGGTTGGACTTGGGTGTGTGTTGATGCAACATGGCAAGGTGATCATTTATGCTTCCAATCAACTCAAGAACCATGAGAAGCACTATCCAACACATGACTTAGAACTAGCGGCGGTAGTATTTGCGTTGAAGCTTTGGCATCATTATTTGTATGGGGTCCATGTGGACATATTCAGGAACCATAAGAGTCTTCAATATATCTTCAAACAAAAAGAGTTGAATCTAAGGCAAATGAGATGGCTTGAGTTACTCAAGGACTATGACATCAATATTCTATATAATAGGGGGAAGGATAATATTATGGCGGATGATCTTAGCCGGAAATCCATGGAGAGTTTAGCTCATTTGGGGGCATATCATAGGTCGTTGTCCAAAGAAGTTCATCGGTTGGCTAGTTTGGGAATTTGGCTTATGGACTCAAGCGAAGGTGGGGTGATTGTGCAAAATAGGGCTGAATCATCACTCTTAGTGGAAGACAAGGAGAAGCAATACGATGATCCATTATTGGTGCAGTTGAAGGAGAAGATTCATAAACATAAGACCATGACTTTTTCTCTCGGCATGAACGATGGTATGCTAAGGTACCAAAGGCGATTGTGTGTTCCGAATGTGGACTGTCTCCGAGAGAGAATCATGATAGAGGCTCATAGTTCCAGGTACTCCGTGCACCCAGGATCTACAAAGATGTACCATGACCTCAAGGAGGTCTACTAGTGGAATGACATGAAGAGCGATGTAGCGTACTTTGTGGCCCAAAATTTGACGAGCGCAAAACACAACACGAATTTGATGCTTGATAATCAAAGATAGTATAGTATAATATCGTCTCCACAGGGATTGTATTTAAACAATGTTCGAGTAATTTCTAGTTTAATTGCTATTCAGGAGGATCAACACTTGAGTTAAATGATTACGAACTAAGTTTAACTACTAAAATAATGCAATTGACAATTGACAACAAGGAATTGGAGATTCACAGAGTGGTTTCTTATCAATGTGAGGAATAAGGGGTTGATAGGATAGGTGCATGACAGTTATTTGGAATTTAACTCTAGTTTAATTCACTCTAATATTCTAATGATTCTCATGAATGCACTCGATGATTAGTTGAAACGTGTAGTCAAGACTCCTCTCTCGATTAAATTTTAACTCTATGAGGTGAACTGATATAAGCACTGTTAAGTATGCAAGCATGCGTTAATGGATTGGTCCTTAGGAAAACGTCTCTCGAATATTCTCGTAACTTGATTCAATCAACAATTCAACAAGCTCTTTTGATTACTTAAAAGAATCAATGAATTAAATCGAACAAAAAATGCAAAGATAATCATCAAGATATTCCTCTTCCGATTAAATAAACTGATGAATAAAGTTGCAACAATTCAAAACTCCATAAACAAATTCAAGTACAAATTAGAGTTAAAATTCATAAATATTTATCAAAACACCATATCTGTCAAACCCTAAGGTAAACTACTCCATAATCATGGAGGAAGTCATCACAATTATAATTAAAGAATAAAAAAGCATCAATCTAACTTTACAATCCAAACTCTCGTATTGAATTGATGGAAAAACGATGGAAACTCGTGTCTTGTAGCCTCCAATGCTCTCCCAAAGCTTCCAAGGTCAAAAGTTCCTTCAAAAATGTCTTTTTGATGTATTCATACCCTGTAGGAGTGGGCCCAAATAAAATTACCTTTTCCAAGTCGAAATAGGAAAGTACTTTGAGAAAATTACACAAGCGCACGCCTTGCGCCGCCCCATGCGGGGCATTAGTGGGGAGGTTCAGAGATCAGGTTCTGACAGGCAGTAGCAGAAATGCACTACCGCGCCACCCCATGCGGCGTAGCAGTGGAGTTTCCCTAGAGTGACTCGTTTTCTTCACGTTTTGACATCTAGACTTGGCTCTCAAGCCCTAAACGTGATCCCGGTTTAATCCCTTGGGCTTTTACTCAAACTTCAAAGCTCCAACTTGTTCAATTTAGCTCCCGAATATCTTTTTAACTCGAAATCACTTCCTACAAGTCATAAAACACATAATAAGTGCAATACACTAGTATTTAAGCTCAAACACAAGTAAAATGCAGTAATTAGAGTGCAAACAATGACTAAAACACGTGATTCTAGCCTACCATCAACACCCCACACTTAAACCATTGCTCGTCCTCGAGCAATCAAACTGCACTTCACATAGAGACGACCTTCTTATCACACAACTGTCCTAACGCATCATACCAAGAATATTTAAAGCAGACTAAGCACCATATCATAACGTCCTAGCCTTAAGACTCGACTCAATAACACCACGCATTTTTCACAACCTGCTCACTTACTCTAAGACAGAGGTCAAAGATTTCACCTTACCTTCGCAAATCATGTGGCCTCACACAAACAATAAAGAGTAGTTCCACACACGATAAATTTCAAGAACAATTAGGAACCTAAGATAGAAAGAATTCACTCACTCTCAGAATTAAGATTCATATACCACAAAAGACGTACCATAGGCTTGCCCGTAGTGTAATACTCTACTAATTGATCTCATTCAGTCAAGGATCAAGTAGGACTTAATTTGATTGTAATGTAGGCTGCGGGACATGTAGGATAGATTTGGATATAGTGACTATACCTCCCTAAGCACTTTAATACATATATATTAACAATTCAAACCCCACACTTATGTTGAACCAAATCCCAACCATCATACATAATAACATCAAGCTCCAGCTATCTTTAAGCATAAACAAGATGAGAACTATCACTAGCATGGAATCTAGCTTTTCTTTTCTACGTTCTGATTTTTTTTCTTTTACTTTCTTTTCAATCAAACTCTTTTTTCAATTCCCTACAAGTGGCTCTCACAATTTTTCAAATAGTTCACATTTCTCCTTTTTCTATAGTTCCACTCAAAACCCGACTATATTACACTTAGCTTTTACCAACTCATAACAAAATCAAGTGCTCACGAGAGGTAAAAGGTTCAAACAAATAGACAATTCAAACAAAGGGTCAAGCTTGTAGTGTGGTTGTCAAAGAAATAGAATTATATGCTCAAAGGGGCTAACTAAGATACATCACATTTAGGTGGGTAAAACATATATCTAGCTTAACAAAAAAATGCCTATATCACTTCCTAGACTAAATAAGACTACTATTTCAGTTTGCAAACACGCGGGACAAGTTCTAGACATCAACCGACATGCACAGAATATCACAAAACCTCTCATACACATTGCACATAACTCACTTAGGATCGGATCTATTCCGATTATCTAGTCAAAGCAGTTAAGCATAGCCACAATCACACCATTTAAGGTACTTATTTAAGAGTCAAGAACTGAGCCTAGGCATCACAAATCAGGCACTCACTACTCTCAAGGCACAACAAAATCAGGGAAAGGCATCTCCATTTAACACCTAGCGCAAGACTTCACTACTCCTACTAAAAGAAAAACTAACTACACCCGGTTCAAGCAAAATCCTTGGAAAAGAACCGCGGCACAAAGAAAAATCAAGGGGAATTGTTACACTACCTAAGAAAACAAAACACAAATAAATGGCTAAAAAAAAATTCTTTGACTTTAATCCCTCAAGAAGGCAGCCGAGGAAATATATCGTAGGGAAAAGTCAAAAAAAAATTCAATCAAAAGAAATGATTACAAACACACATAGACATATATACATTCCCCCACCCCACACTTTAAATTGTGGTATGTCCCCATGATACACAAATAAAAAGCAAGAAGTAAAGGAAACTTTCCTGATTCATCTAGTTGGGGTCGAAATCAAAGTCGGGATCTCCTTTGCACGCCCAACCCAGTATACATATCCATGCTGAGAGCTTCTTTTCCGCCTTCTTTGGGTACACCCCACACTTATCAGTTTCACTCTTTCCATTTTGCTCTTTCAAGCCCCCCCTTTCTCCTTTCATTTTGAAGATCAGCCTTTTATCCGTCCCTCCCTCCCCCCCCCCTTGGGCATGAGTTGTCTTTCCTGAATATCCAGAATTCCTCTGCCCGGAGCCAAAAATGGTCTTCCTAAAGTCAGCGGGATTTCCCCATTTTCCTTTATGTTCACCACAATGAATTCCAAAGGGAACACAAATTTGTCTACCCGAACTAGCACATCTTCCACTATTCTTTCCGGTATGATTGTGGTCTGATCCTCCAGTTGCAAGGACACAGGAATCGGCCGGATTTCTCCAATCTATCCCTCCAATTTCCTGAAAATAGACAAAGACATTAGATTAATAAGAGCACCTGAATCACACAAAGATTTTTTAAATTTAGTACTTCCCAAAGAGCAAGGTATAGTAAAACTCCCTGGATCTCCACATTTTTTAGACAGCTTATTTTGCAAAATGGCACTACAATGCTCTATCAGCTTGACAACCGATGTCTCTTCCACTTTCCGCTTCTTGGACAATATCTCTTTCATGAATTTAGCATAAGCTGGCATCTGTGAAAGGTATATTCACATGCACCTGCTTGAACACTTCTAGAGAACACTTGAATTGTTTGTCTAACTTCTCTCTTCTTTGCTTCTGAGGGAAAGGTAATGCATGTATGTATTTGCTCTCTTCAATCTCATTATTTGTTGAATTATTATCCTTCTTCTTTTGCTGAGCTTTAATCTTCCCCTTCTTCTTTAGATTATCATCTACCATCCTTGTACCTTTTTGAATGTTATCATTTTTCTGCTCTTCCACAATCTCCACATGTCTTTCAATCGGATTGTCTTTTTACTTTGCAATGGGATCCTCCAATTCGTGCCCACCCCTCAAAGACACTGCATTTATTATTTCTTTTGGATTTTTCTTAGTATCAACAGGGAGCATTCCTGGAACCCTCTCAGGCAATAGTGTAGCTAGTTGCCCAACCTGTCTTTCCAGTTTTTGAAAAGTCGTGCCCAGTTCTTTGATAGCTGCACCATGTTCTCGTATAGCTGAGCTATGAGTTTCAAGACTCTCATCTGTCTTAATAATAAAAGCCTTCATTAGATCTTCCATGTTAGACTGATTAGACCTGGAGGCTGATATTGCTGCCTCTGTTGATTTTGAAAACCTGTAACTCCCTGTCCATGGGGTCTGGAGTTATACTGCTGCCATGAGTTCAAGCTACCACTTGGTGAACTCCAAGAAAATCCTGGGTGCCTTTGTCTTGTAGAGTTAAAATTATTACCACTCTGGTAGATGCCTCTGTCAAAGTTTCCCACAACATTTACCACTTCATCTGCAACTAAGGTCTGACACTCATCTGTTGGATGACCCATTCCACATAAATCACAAATTGGTGATGGTTGGCTCTGGACCTTGGCTAAGGTCTACTTTCTTATCTCTTTGGCCATGGCGTATAGTTGGGCTTGCACTGCTGTGTTAGAATCTACTTGATGAACCCTAACTGATTTTCTTCTATCATTACTCTCAGCAGGCCACTAGTTAGCATCTTTAGAGAACTCATCAAGAATTTCCACAATCTCCTCGGGAGTCTTCTTCATTAAAGGACCTCCGACTGTAGTGTTTAGAGTTCTTCGTGAGGGAGGTGTCAGTCCATCTCAAAAGTCATGTAGTTACATCCATAATTCAATCCCATTATACTGACACTTCCTCACTATCTCCTTGAATCTTTCCCAAGCCTCGAAAACTATTTCAGTGTCCATATGGCAGAAGTTGTGAATTTTCCTTCTGAATTTCACTGTTTTTGCAACTGAGAAGTATTTGTCAAGAAATTGTTTAATCATGTCTTACCATTTCATGATCGACCCCATTGGTAATCTACGAAGCTAGTGCTTTGTGTCCTCCTTCAGTGAAAAATGGAATGCCCTTAAGTAGACTGCATCTTTCGACACTTCGTTGTACTGGAAAGTATTTATAATTTCCTCAAAATCCATCAAGTGAGTGTTAGGATCTTCATTCACCTTCCCTCTGAAGACACAGTTGTTCTAGATAGTTTGAAGCAAGCCTTGCTCCAACTTTGATGCTCGCTAATCAAAGATAGTATAGTATAATATCATCTCCACAGGGATTGGATTTAAACAATGTTCGAGTAATTTCTAGTTTAATTGCTATTCAGGATGATCAACACTTGAGTTAAATGATTACGAACTAAGTTAACTACTAAAATAACACAATTGACAATTGATAACAAGGAATTGGAGATTCGCATAGTGGTTTCTTATCAATGTGAGGAATAAGGGTTTGACAGGATAGGTGCAAGATAGCTATTTGGGATTTAACCCTAGTTTAATTCACTCTAATGTTCTAATGATTCTCATGAATTCACTCGATGATTAGTTCAAACGTGTAGTCAAGACTCCTCTCTCGATTAAATCTTAACTCTATAAGGTGAACTAATAAAAGCACTGTGAAGTATGCAAGCATGTGTTAATGGATTGGTCCTTAAAAACCCGTCTCTCGAATATTCTCATAACTTGATTCAATCAACAATTCAATAAGCTCTTTCGATTACTTAAGATAATCAATGAATTAAATCAAACAAAATAATGCAATCACCAAAATATTCCTCATACGATTAAATAAATTGATGAATAAAGTTACAACAATTCAAAACTCCATAAATGAATTCAAGCATGAACTAGAGTTAAAATCCACAAATATTTATCAAAACACCATATCTGTCAAACCCTAAGGGGCCATTTAGTATGCGGACTAAATTATTATGGGATTATAATCCCAGTACTAATTTATACCACATGAGATATGGGATAAAATAATTTCACATTTGATGGGATAAGGTGGGATAAGATGGGATATCCTGGATTAAGTCTGGGATTAAATTTATACCTTATTTGGTTGGCGGTAAAAATTTATCCCAGGATAAATTTATACCTCCAACCAAACATAAATTTTATCCTACATTTTATCCCACCTTATGCCTCATACCAAATGACCCCTAAGGTAAACTACTCCATAATCATGGAGGAAGTCATCACAATTATAATTAAAGAATAAGAAAGCGTCAATCTAACTTTATGATCCAAACTCTCGTATTGAATTGATGGAAAGATGATGGAATCTCATGTCTTGTAGCCTCCAATGCTCTCCCAAAGCTTCCAAGGTCAAAAGTTCCTTCAAAAACATCTCTTTTGATCTATTTATACCCTGTAGGAGTAGGCCCAGGCAAAATTACCTTTTTCAAGCCAAAACAGGAAAGTACTCTGAGAAAATTACACAGGCGCGTCGCGCCTTGTGCCGCCCCATGCGGGGCATTAGTAGGGAAGTTCAGAGAGTAGGTTCTAACAGGCAGCAGCAGAAATACACCCATGCGCCGCCCCTTGCGCCGCCCCATAAAGCACGGTAGTGGAGTTTCCTCAGAGTGACTCTTTTTCTTCATATTTTGACATCTAGACTTGGCTCCCGACCATCGAACGAGATCCCAGTTTAATCCCTTGGGCTTTTACTCAGACTTTAAAGCTCCAACTTGTTCAATTTAGCTCCCGAATATCTTTTAACTCGAAATCACTTCCTGCAAGGCATAAAACACATAATAAATATAGTACACTAGCATTTAAGCTCAAACACAAGTAAAATACAGTAATTGGAGTGTAAACTATGACTAAAATACGTGATTCTAGCTTACCATCAATGTCCAAACTATCAGCAAGTGAAGGTCGAGCACCAAAGGCCTGGTGGGTTGGCACAGATAATAGAAATTCCAATGTGGAAGTGGGAGATGATCAATATGGACTTTGTGGTAGGTCTGCCTCGCATGTCTCGTAAGTTTGTCTCGATTTGGGTGATTATGGATTGACTCATGAAATCAGTATACTTCTTACCTGTTAAGACCACTGACATAGCATAACACTATGCTCAGTTTTCCATCAAGGAGATCGTTAGGTTGCATGGCACTCCAGTATCTATCATCTCGGATCGAGGGGCTCAGTTCAACGCTAACTTTTGGCAGAAATTTCAGCAAAGTTTAGGTACACGGGTGAATCTTAGTACAACTTTCCATCCACAGACCAACGGACAAGCAGAACGGACTATTCAGACACTTGAGGATATGTTACATGCTTGTATTCTTGACTTCAAGGGTAGCTGGGATGATCATTTTCCATTGATAGAATTTTCTTAGAAGTTATATGCGGACGACAGATCTGTCGCAGACTAGGCTAGGCCATCCAGTTTTGGGGGATGATTTTGTGGTCCCTTTCGCGGACCGCAAACCTATTCTGCGGTGCATTCTACGATCGCAGAATGAGTTCGGAGGGTCCATTTTTTGTATTTTATAACCCGACCCAATTTTAATAAAAGATATAAGGGGGTTATTTGGGAGCAAAATTTTGATGTTTTAAGAGAGAGGGGAGGAACTAGAGAGAGAAGGAGGAGTTGCAACATCTTCCACTTCAATTTCTTGCTCAAGCCTTGGAAATTCAACAAGGAAAGCTTGCAAAATCTTCTACTAAAGAGGTAAGGTTCTAGCCCTAGCTCTTAATTTCGAAATTGGGCTGAATATAGGCAGTGGGAGGGGGGGAGGGGTATGGTTCTTGATAATAGGAGTTGGTCAATTGTGCATGAATGTGCCAATGAAGGTGGTAGGGAGGTTGTTGAAAACATATGGCGACCTATTGATGTGGGGATTGGTTGTGGAGTATAGAATCACCACCATAAGACCTTATAAATGAATTTGCACCCCTAGTATTTGATGAATTTCCTAAATGAGCTGGACCTAGGAGCACCTTCCTAACCATGGCTCAATTTTGTTGTGACTTTATAGATTGAAAGCGCTAGGAGTCTTGAAACGTTGTACTAATCCAAAGGAAAGCTCAAACGAGATATGGGTGTGTAACACCTCGTGCCTTGGCGTTAGGATACGTCGTAGTAATCCATATGAGTTGGAGAGGATTAAGGTCGTACATGAAGTTATAGATGTAAGACCCCGTAAGTTTGGCGAATTTCGAAAAAATTATATTAAGTCTTGATACCGTACTTTCTTTTAAGTGAAACATTCTTTTTGTAAATGTTGGATAAAAATAATTTTCTAAAGTTATTAGTATACTATTTTTTGGATAAGTTTTTAGCTAAATACATGATATGAGAAAGTTTATAATGGGATTTTTTTATTATAAGAATAAAAATTATTTTCTCATAAGAAAGTTATCTTTTTACCTTTTTAAGAATAAATAGTATAAAAATGTGAACTCTTGATATTAAAGTAGAAAAACTAGAATCTATGTATTTTTATCAATAACTTCATCTTTATGAAATATTATTATATGTCTTAATTTTATAAAATACATATGATTTACTATTAATAACTAGGACTTTAAAAATTGGATAATGAAGTAAATATATTTTTATATACATTATGTATTAAAATATAGAGATAAGTATGCGGTAGATATGTTTTGTATTAGTAGGCAATATTTGTCATAAATATAGGACTCCCACAGCCAATACATGAGCAGGTGGAAACCAAGCATTAAATGTTCATTTGCTTTCATTTTGACAAAAGATACTTTTAACATTTACATTTCATTTTGTGTGGAGAATGAAACAACCTTAAGCAACTCTTTTAGTTAATGATTCATTCTTTTATTTGGGAAATTCATGCCAACACCTTGAGGATAAGTTATTTTGGAATAAGAAAACGTTGATAGTAACCATGGTTCTCACTTTAAGGATAATTCTTTTGAAGGCAATCTAAGTTTCATTCTTCATTTACGACCTTCTACGAGCTCGTATGAGCAATTAAGGTATGTTAAGGATAATCCCTCCTTCTTTTGGCATGATCCAGGTAAATGGTTCTACTCTTAGTAGTTAAAGATATCTACGTTATTCATTCCTGTGAAATATAATCCAAAGCATGTCTAAGTATGTTCTTTAGTCTCTATTAAGGCATAGGAGAAAGATGTTAATGTTCATAATGTAATATTATATGCATCTTCATTTACCATCGAGTTATGGCCAGTTGGGCAGTCATGCATTTACCACCGAACTACGGCCGGTTGGGCAGTTACGCATTTATCATCGGGCTATGGCCGGTCAAGCAGTTACCACCGGTTGGGCAGTTATGCATTTACTATCGGACTTATGGCCTATCAGGCAGTTACCACCGGTTGGGCAATTATGCATTTACCACCGAGTTACGGACGGTGAGGAAGTTACCACTAATCAGTTGGGCACTCAAGTTACGATATGGATAATAGTTCCAAAGA
Organism: Nicotiana tabacum; assembly: GCF_000715075.1. Lineage (NCBI taxonomy): Eukaryota > Viridiplantae > Streptophyta > Magnoliopsida > Solanales > Solanaceae > Nicotiana > Nicotiana tabacum. Next base: position 87,625,130 of record NC_134081.1, on the reverse strand, counting down.
GATGCATTAAATATATAAGTATAACTAGTATGCATATCATGGCCCTCAGTGGGACTTCAGAGGTTTAGGTTGATTCTTATATTTCTCTCATTGATGTTCGCTTATTGTTATGTCTTAGTTCTACCTTACATACTCGATACACTATTTGTATTGACGTCCTTTTTGTTGTGGACGCTGCATTCATGCTTGCAGGTATAGGTAATCAATTTGACGAGCCCTCATAGTAGACAAGGTTAGAATTTAGCGAAGGATAAGTAAGACTCCATTTCATTCGGAGTACATCCGAGTATATAAATCATCGCGTCAGAGTTTTGCTACACACTTATGGGTAGTTTTGGGCCCTGTCCCGACCATGTTTTGATGTCAAATACTCTTAGAGACTTTGTAGATACAGAGTCATTATGTACAGTATGTCAGAGTATGATGGATAGCCGATATAGTGTTTGACCACTTATATTTATACATTATGAGTTGTAGCCATATTGGCCCATGATAGATACATAAATAACGAGTTCAACCAACTCGACCTATGCATGTTCTAGTTTTTATCAAACGATTATGAGTTACATTGTAGTTCGCTCGGGTTAGTACGACATTAGGTGCCAACCACGCCTCCCCAGGTTTGGGGCATGGCAGTTGGCTAAACTCTTTCTGTAGAATCGGATTCCTCGAAATTCTCATAACTTCGATTATAGATTGATCAAGTTCCTATCTCTATCATTACAATATGCTTCTATGGTTAGCTTATCCAAAGACTTATGATTTAATTCATGTTCCAATTGCAAATTACTATGATCTTATTTGTAAATGTTTCCAATGTGTTCTAAGCCCTTATGTATTCATGAGCTGAAGCTATGATTTCCTAGATGTTTTATAAGTGCCTTTAAATGTTTTATAATTCATGTCAAATGAAAGAATGAAAAGCATGAAGTACAAAGTGTGGTCATCGTGCCAAGAATGATGATTTACATGTGTGTCCAAGAGTGCCAATGAAATGAAAGAAAGTATGAAAGGCTATAAAACAAATGTAATTCTTTTATATGATAAATATCTTTTCTTGGGGAGTATAGTTAGGTCACCGAGGAAGGCTGGGTTATAAATGCCCAAGCCTGAAACTACATGTGCCGGTGTAGGGATTATTTGAGGGATAAATTTCCATTATATTATACTGAGATTATTCCCTTTGATTGGGATGAGTTGATAGCTAGCAAGGACCATGTCGACCTATACAACATTGTGGTGAGACAGCTTAGCCGATCGGGCAGAGATCGGATGCCATGTCGTGCACATGGTGGTGTTGTATTTCTATGTCAATCCTCATACTTTAGGGTGAGATGGCTTAGACAGTCAGGCTGATATCGGACTCCATGCCATGTGTATAGTGGTGTGTCGGTACTAAGGATCTCCCAACCAAAAATGAAAATGTTTACTTGAAGTTTTACTTTGTTTTAACTTGACATTTAAATATGATTGGTATGGTCATTGTTTCCATGTTTCTCTCCTCATGTTGACATTATATTCCATGAGAGGGTATTTAGCTTTACATAATAGTACTATTCCATATGTACTAACGTCCCCTTTGCCGGGGGCGCTGCATCTTTAATGGATGTAGGTGGTTCCACAGCAGGCGGCATTGATCATTGCTAGTAGCATCATATCCTCTTCTCAGTGGATTTTGGTGAGCCCCACTTCCTATAGAGGCCTTATGTCTTTGATCATTGTACATTATATTTTGAGGTATAGCCAGGGCCTTGTCACCCGCACTTTCATACTACTCTCATGTTCCATTTAGAGGCTCGGTAAACATAGAACATGTAATATTTTGGAAATCGTAAATAAGTTTATACAAGTAATGGAATTGGTGTTATACATGTTATTCTTTCGTTTGTCTAACTCTTGATATTCATCCTTATGTTTTCATGGGTAAGATTGGGTAGAAGGAAAAAAGTAGGCTTGATCGACTAGGATATCTTGGTTGAGTACCGGTCGTGCTCCCCAAGGTCGGGTCGTGACAAACTTGGTATCAGAGCCTAAAGTTTTAATGTGTCCTAGGATATCTCAGAGCCGTATAAAAGCTCATGTTGGAGCGAGAAAGGTCCAGGCATAGAAGACGGATATATTCAGAATAGCCCAAAAAGAGTATGAACTGTTGCGAGAGTTCGTTATCCGATTTCAGAAGGAAAGGAAGTTGTTACCAGTAGTTCCGTATGAGTGGGCAACAGAGGCATTTACAAAAGGTCTCAACCCACTGAGTTTCGATGCCTCCCAAAAACTGAAGGAAAGCTTGCTAGAATTTCAAGCAACCACATGGGCAGATGCTCACAACCGCTACGCATCAAAGATCAGAATAGAAGATTATTAACTTGATTCCTCGGTGTCTTCCAAAGGACGGAATCGTGATTGGAATCAGGATAAATTCAAAAATGATTTTGATGCAGATCAAAGGTCCTTAAAGAGTCGTTTTCAGCCTTACAAGAGGGCCGATGGGCGTGGTAATAAAGGATTCCTGTCATCAGATATGTTCTCTTCCGCTAGAAGGGTGGATTATGGTCGGAGTAGCAGATCGTTGCAGATGAAAGAGGCGTCAAAGCCCCGAGGTTCAGCACAACCCAAGTTATCTGATTATAATTTTAATATCAACCTGGAAGAATTGGTGTCGTCCATGAGAAATATTAAAGAGGTTAGGTTCCCAAAACCAATTCGATCGGATCCTAGCCAAAGGGATCCTAATCTATGGTATGAATTCCATGGAACTCACGGCCATAGGACAGGGAACTGTGAACATCTTCGAGAAGAGGTAGCAATGTTGTTGAAAAATGGTCATCTTCGATAGTTTTTGAGCTACCGTGCCAAGAACAACTATGGAAGAAGCCAGAATGTTGCAGAACCATCAAAATCGACTGCAGGGTCACCTCAGATGACGACAAACATGATCTTTGGTGGAGACGAAGTCAATAGGGTGACATTTTCAGCAGCAAAGAAGACAAAGATATCGGTGACTCATGGCAGGAGGATCAAAGAAGTCGCAGAAGATGATATCACTTTCACAGAGGAAGATGAAGATGGACTTCTTCTACCGCACAATGATGCTTTGGTAATTTCTCTTAATATTTTAGATTTAAAATTAAACGTGTGTTGGTGGATCCAGGAGGGCTCAGCCAACATTATACAATGGAGAGTTTTGGAGCAAGGAAAGTTGACCGGAAACATAGTTCTGACAACAAAGCTTTTGGCCGGGTTCAGCTTAACAATTGTCACAACCCGAGGGGAAAGTTTTTGCTACCCATACATGCCGAAGGAGTAACGAAGACCACCTTGTTCGAAGTGGTAGATGGCGACATGGGCTATAATGTAATTCTCAGAAGGCCATGGATACATGAAATGAAGGTTGTACCATCAACATACCATCAACTGTTAAAATTTCTAACACCGGATGGGATCAAGCAGATCATAGGAGATCAACCAGACGTAATCCATATGAACACGGTAACTTTTTCCAATAGCAAGGGCAAAGAAACAAGTAAATAGCAATATAGGAACTGGTGCCTTCCTCCGCCTCGATCGAAGATGATAAAGACGAGGAGTCATCATAATTATATTAGGTATTGAGGTCTTTCCAAGTACTGAAAGAACGGATGCGACCAAATCAACCACAGAAAAGCTCGAACAAGTGGCTTTGTTCGAAGAATTATTGGGGAAAAAATTCCATTTAGGGACAGGGTTAAGTACCGAACTCAGGTTAAAAATTATGGATTTTCTTAAATCTAACATTGATTGTTTTGCATGGTCCGGTCTACAAACTGAGTCTGGATCCAAACTTCCATCTGATAAGGTAGAAGAAGCGACTGATAACAGAGGTGAGAAAAAGGTTTGCTAAGGAATAGGTAACCCGATTACTTAATATAGGTTCAATTTGAGAAGTAAATTACCCAGATTGGTTAGCTAACGTAGTAGTAGTGCCTTCAAAAGAATAACAAATTTAGAATGTGTGTACATTATAATTAAATAAGGCATGCCCTAAAGACTCTTTCTCTTTACCAAACATTGATCAAATGATAGACACTACGGTCGGGCATGAGTTGATGAGTTTTCTTGATGCTTATTTGATAAGTGTGGATTTTGACTACTTATTAGCACCTTTTTGCTTTTTTTTTTAAGTCCGAAAGTATTGATTTATATTTCCGAAACTAATAAAAGTGTGCAAATTGCAAGAATGTTGGAAATTTGGGCTCCCATAGTGAAATCCGACTCAAAAAGGAGTGTTCCGAATCACAAGGAAAGAAGGGGCGCGGAACTTAAGAAGTGTGGTCCGCAGAAGAAAGTGCGGACCGTAGAATTTCATCTACGGTTGCAGGACAAGTGAAAGAGCCCAACAGAGTTCTAGCTAATGTGTGGACCGCACATGAATTGTGCGACCGCAGAACAAGGTTTGCACTGACAAATGATTCAAAGTTCAGACAGTTTGCAAATGGCCAAGACTTGGGCCTTGCCAGAAGTGCGGACCGCACAAGAAATGTATGGCCGCGGAAGATGCTTTGCAGGCACAGACTAGAATTGTGTAGCTGCAGAATCCAAGACCCTGCTAGCTGAAGAAATCTGCGAACCGCAATGGAATTGTGCGGTCGTAGAACCTCCCGATGGGAATTTTTGTCAGTGAAATTTGGGCCACTATAAATAGACGAGATTCACATTTTTTTGTCAAGTTTCGAAGTTTGAGATGCTGTAGCCGTTATATTTTGTCATTTTAGGAAGTTTGGGACTATTTTAGGATTCAAATATCATATTTTATCATTTTAATCTTAGATTATGAGTTTAATTAGCATTTCGTCTTTGTTTTCTTTATTTCTCACTATGAGTAGCTAGATTTTTACTAGGGTTGTGACCCAACCCTAGTGTGTAAACCTTATGGGTATTTAATTTAATGATTGGGTGTTGATTATTTAACTTAGTTTATGATTCAATTTTAGAATTAATAGTTGCAAATATTGATTCATGCCTTTTTGACTTGGTCTCTACTTGAGAAAGAGGGACCTAGTCTAGGATAACTTGGCTAACAAGGAATTGGGCTAATTGAGGGTTTTATTAGCCTAATTAAAGGGTTCAAACTAGAGATAGTGAGAACCCGACTTGAGCTCATATCAACTATTTAGTTTGATACCCATTTGGTCTTGAGAAAGCCAAATTGGACAAAATCACTCTATGACCGAGAGGTATTGATTGGGTAACGTAGAGTTGAGATATATAATACACCACAATCAACAAAATAAGTGTTAACGTATTTAACCCATTGGGCGAACACCTAGTTTATAGTCACATCCCTAGGCTTTTTAACTATTTAGAAAAACACCAAAAATAATTTAAAACCTTTTGTTGTGGAAGTTAAATTTAGTTATTCCATTCACTTTCGTCAAGTGTATACTCCTCACACCCATAGTAACGCCCTGTGAAAATTGACCCCAACTCTTGTTGGGTACTATTCTTCCAATGACAGTTTCCACTCACTAGTGAGTGCGGATTGAACATGGATCAATTTTTGGTGCCGTTTCCGGGGAGTTAAAACGGTGTTAGCTATATATTTGGGTTTGTTTTGGCATATCTTCTTTTCCTTTTGTGTTACTGACTTGTGTGAGAAATCTTAGGTACAACCATGGCGAACAATGAGTTCAGAAATTTGCCTTTGGGGGAATTGGATGCTGATGAGGAGCAAGTAGATGAGGTACCTCATAAGCCACAAGCAAATCGGAGAGGTCGTGTACCTCATGACAATGTGCCCGTGCCACCCCCACCTCCACCACGAGTGGCTCCACACCAGATATTGCCCAACGAAGGTTATGTTAGTGTAATAGTCCCTCTTCATATTATGGCGGGCAATTTCCAAATCAACAATGTGATGCTCACTTTGCTTGAGCAACGAGTTTCTTCACCGGTGCTCCAACACAAAATGATTGTAAACATTTGAAGGGGTTTGTGAATACTTGTTGGGGGGAAAAGCAAACAAATGTCTCCGAGGATGCATTGAGGCTAAGGTTTTTTCCCTTCTCTCTATGGGGGAAAGCTTTAGATTGGTTGGAACGATTGCCGAACCATTCAATTCACACTTGGGATGAGTTGGCAGAAAAGTTCATTTCTAAGTTTTTCTCTCCCGGACACTTGGCTATACTTCGAGATGAGATCTTGGCATTCAAGCAAGAGCCAAATGAACCACTACACGAGATATGAGAGCGCTATAGAACTATGGTCAAGGAATGTACCAATAACGATACGATGGAAAGCATGATTCAACAAACCTTCTATCGTGGGATTAACATAACCAATCAATATGTAGTGAATCAACTAGCCTGTGGGAACTCTATGACTACGCCTTATGCGGAGGTGTGTGATATTTTGGATGAGATGGTGGAAACGTCGTCGACTTGGTAATCCCGGGCCAATGTTCCACAAGGTGACTCGAATATGATCCACATTCACAAAGAATTGCAAGACCATGGGCAAGCCATTGCGTAATTGACAACTACAATAACTCAACTAGCAAAGGCCTAACTAAATCAAGTACAAACTCCTAAGAAATTCAATGCTATGGAAGGAGTGAACATGATAGTGAAAAAGAGGAGGACCAAGGGTCCACAAGTGCAAAATCGAGTGGAGAACTATGTGCAAGAAGATGGTGGTTTTGAGCAAGATGATTCCTATAACGAACAAGAAGAGGAAGTGCAATATATGAATCATTTTCTAAGGCAAATAAATAACTTCCAAGGGCCAAGCCAACAACAATGGAGACCACAAAACAACCAAGACAATTGGAATTCTAACAATCAAGAAAATTGGAGTGGAGACAACCATCAAGGGAATTGGCATAACAACAACAATCAAGGAAATTAGAGTGGAAACAACCAAGGAAATTGGGGAGGTAACAATCAAGGCGGATAGACCAATAATCAAAGCAACCGGGGGTCGGGTTTTCAAAGGCCCCTAATGTACCAACAACCAAGCAAACTACCTCCTTATCCTTCCCATGGTTTGACTTCTTCAAATAATGAAATAGGACGTATTGAAAGTATGTTCAAGCAAATGATGGAAAAGAATGTCGATTCGGACGCCCAACTTGGCTTACACAACACATCAATCCGCAACCTCAAAGTTCAAATGGGGCAAATCTCCCAAGCTTTAAATTCTCATCCTAAGGGGGAACTACCAAGTGACACGGTGGTAAACCCAAAGGGTGGTAACAATACGGGGAATGCCATGGCGATTATCACTAGAAGTGGAAGAGGCAGAAATGCACCCTCCTCAAGTTGAAGGTAACTTGTTGATGACGATCAAGTAATGCAAGAAGAAGAGATCCCGAACAATGTGGTGCAACCTAATGATGAAGTTCAGATTGATATTGATGATAGTATGGAAGAGACTCAAGAGTTAGGTGAACCCGTCTAGGGAACACATTATTGACATACCGGAACCGATAGTGCAAAAGTCTAAGGCGCTATTGCCTAAGCCTCCACCTCCATACCCTCAAAGACTTGCCAAGAAAAATTGTGAGAATCAATTCAAGAAGTTCATTCAAATGATGAATAGTATTTCAATCAATGTGCCATTAGTAGAAGTTTTGGAACAAATTCCCGGTTATGCAAAGTTTATGAAGGATCTTGTGACAAAGAAGCGGTAAATAAATTTTGAGACCATCAAAGTCACTCATCAAGTGACTGTAATTGTGCATTCAATGGCTCCTAAGTTGGTGGATCCCGGTGCTTTCACAATTCCTTTTACAATTGGAAGTGCCAAGTCCGCTAAAGCTCTTTGTGATCTTTGGGCAAGTATCAATTTGATGCCCTATTTGGTTTTCAAGACTTTGGGAATTGGGCTACCAAGACCCACCTCTATGAGATTGCAAATAGCCGATCGTACCATGAAGAGGCCTTTGGTTGTGATTGAAGATGCTTTGGTTCGTGTCGATAAATTCATTCTCCCGGTGGATTTTGTCATTCTAGATTGTGAGGTTGACTATGAAGTGCCAATTATTCTTGGGAGACATTTCCTTTCTACGGGAAAGGCGCTTTGTGATGTTGAAGCTGGAAAACTCACTTTCTGGGTTGGTGATGAAAAAGTGGTATTCCATTTATGTAAGTCCATACGGAAACCAAATAGCAATAAGGTGTGTTCTTTTGTGAACTTGGTGACCGATGTTATTGTTGATGCAACATGTGCTATAATCAATATTGGTGATATGTTGGAGGCCGTCTTACTCAACTTTGATGATGATGAGATGGATGGCTTCATGGAAAGTGTAAACTCTTTGCAAGGAATGGGGTCATACAACTATGCACCATGGAAATTGTCCTTGGATATTGAAAATAGGACAACTCTTCCTACAAAGCCTATTATTGAAGAGCCTCCTACCTTGGAGTTGAAGCCATTGCCCCCACATCTTTGGTATGAATTTCTTGGTCCTTGTTCTACTTTACCGACTATTCTTTCCTCTTATTTGACTAACGTGCAGGTAGATTCCACATTGGCGGTGCTACAAAATAGGAAGAAGGCTATTGGGTAGATCTTAGCGGATGTTCGAGGGATAAGCCCCGCCTTTTGTATGCATAAGATCAAGTTTGAGGATGGATCCAAACCATCTATTGAACATCAATGGAGACTCAATGAGGCTATGCAAAAAGTTGTCAAGAAGGAGATTATCAAGTGGTTGGATGCCAGTGTTGTCTACCCCATCTTTGATAGTTCATGGACTTCTCCGGTTCAATGTGTCCCAAAGAAGGGGGGCATTAAGGTGGTCACCAATGACAAGAATGATTTGATTCCTACTAGAACAGTGACCGGTTGGAGGGTGTGTATGACTATCACAATCTCAACAAAGTCACAAGGAAGGATCACTTTCCACTTCCTTCCTTAGATCAAATGCTCGATAGATTGGCAGGCCGTGCTTTCTATTACTTTCTTGATGGGTACTCGGGCTATAACCAAATTCCCATTGCTCCAAAAGATCAAGAGAAAATAACCTTTACATGTCCATATGGTACTTTTGCTTTCAAGAGGATTCCATTTGATTTGTCCAGTGCACCAGCGACTTTTCAAAGGTATATGATGGCTATTTTCACGAAAATGGTAGAGGACTACCTTGAAGTTTTCATGGATGACTTCTCGGTGGTTGGAGATTCTTTTGATGATTATCTTACAAATTTGGACAAAGTGTTGGCTAGATGTGAAGAGACAAATTTGGTGCTCAATTGGGAGAAATGCCATTTCATGGTCGAGGAAGGTATTGTCCTTGGCCACAAAATCTTAAGGAATGGAATTGAAGTTGACAAGGCAAAGATTGAGGTGATTTCTAAGCCTTCACCCCTACTTTAGTGAAGGGTGTGCGGAGTTTCTTAGGCCACCGGGTTTTTACCGGTGCTTCATCAAAGACTTCTCTAAGGTGGTGAACCCGTTGTGCAAGCTTCTTGAGAAGGATGCTAAGTTTAATTTCAATGATGATTTCATGATAGCTTTTGAATTGTTGAAGCTTAAGTTGACAACTACTCCCATCATCATCGCTCCAAATTGGAGTGTGCCTTTTGAACACATGTGTGATGCAACTGACGTAGCGGTTGGGGCTGTTTTGGGGCAACTCATCAACAAGATTTTCCATCCGATCTACTATGCTAGTAAGACCATGAATAGTGCCCAAGTCAACTATACCGTTATGGAGAAATAGCTCCTTGCTATTGTGTTTGCAATTGAGAAGTTCCGCCCGTACTTGATGGGTGCAAAAGTCCAGCCTTCTGCCACCACAGGCTAGTCTGATCAGTCAACAATGGTAGCTTCTGAGGCAGCTGATCTTCCATCAACCTCTACTGAGCCTTCTACCAGTGCCACTGCTATGCCTCCACCATCATCTTTAGATCCTACCATATCCCCTAGAGTTGCTCTAAAGCCAGTACACATGCCCACAATTCCCCTATCTGCATTGCGAGTCTCCCAGACATTGGCGAGTCTCAACAACTGGATGTAGAAAGCTACTTCTAAGATGTCTGACTTGTCTAGTATTGTTGTAGCGCAATCCTCTTCTCAGGCACCATAGGCTCCTTCTGACATTGATGAGACACTAAAGAATATTTTGGAGAACCAGAAAACGATCATGGATACCTTGGTACAACACGGGCTAGTTATTAAGGAGGTGGGAAAGGAGGTAAAGAAGATGGGGAAGTCCCACACCAGTCCACCCCAGATCCCTCAGCACCATCTGTACAGGTAGCACCAGCTGGCCAGTCTGACGAGCCAGATCTTGCTGCCGACACTGCTGAGGCAGTGCGTACAATGTTCGACAACCCAGCCACACCTAGATTTGATGATGATGAGATTCAGTTGGTTGACCCTGAGGGAGATGATATTGTTGTAGACAGTGAGATATCCAAGTATCCTTAGGGAGTTTTTTTCACCCTCTCTTCTTTTACTCTTAATTTGCTAAGCATTAGGGACAATGCTTACTTTTATTCGGTGGGGTGTGTGGAGTTTATTTGACACATTGGTACACTTTGATACATTTGGTCTGTAATAATTTGATGATACTCTTTCTTTTCTTATTTGTATTTATTTAGCTTCTCTCTCTACTTAATGGTATATTTATCTCTCTTTAGTAGTTTTGGCTTATCAACTTCTTTATTTTTTCCATATTAGTTCTTATTTTGCCAAGTAGCTTCTTTTTATGCTTTAGTAGATAATAAGCCTTTGGTTTTCTTAACGCCATGGTTCTTTCCAAAGGTAGTTATTGTGTGAACCGGGTGACTCTTCCCAACGATGAATGGCGTGACAACCTTCTTAAGGGAATGAGTCTGTTTTTGTGTTTATTTAATAATAGTAGTAGTAATGAATAAAAAGACCTAATCAAGTCATTCTCGAAGTGTTAATCATGCTTCAATTGGTACCAACACACTTAACTATATGCTTATGGTTAGAGACAAGGTTTTTGAAAGAAATAGCGTTAGTTAGTGACTTTTTGACTTGAGTTGACTTTGGTAATCATTGAATGGTTTAATTGGACCATAGTGATCTTGAAACTTGAATGTGGTCATTGTAGGCTCTCGACTCTGTCCTCTTTTACAATCTAGTTGTGTGAGGGGTGAGATGAATTATTGATAGTACAAGTATTCGTGCGAAGGGTCTAGAACTTGCCTCGAATGTGTTTCAAGGTAAAATCCTAAGTCTTTCTTGGTTTGAGAAGTGATTGTAGGCTCTTATTGGCCCGTTTGAGCATTCTATTGCCAACCAATGTCGTTATTCCTAGTCAACCCCTTTGAGCCTCTAGCCTTTATCATTTGATAACCATGTTATAAGTATTTACCTATTTTGTGAAACAAGTGGCTTAAAACATAAGTTTGGGGGAGAGATAAGGAATTTGAAAAAGGTATCAAGGCATAAAAAGAGAAAAGAAATGATCTCTGTGAAAAGAGAAGGCAAGAAAAGAAAAAAAAACAAAAATAAAAATGCAAAACGTGAATAAGTGGAAGGGTTGATGGATTCAAAAGGTAATGATCCCTAGCATGAGAAATCAAAAAGGGAGAAAAAGAATGAAATGAACAATAAAGAGTGATGTTAAGTCTCTCTAGTCCCCAATGAAAAGAAAATGCCTCTAAGAATTGGTAATTGTGAGCCGAGAAATGAAAATGTGGAGTGCTTAAGGAAAGGTGTAACCACTTACTCATGTGGTATCCTACCCTAATTCAAAAGGCTTCATTATAACCCGAAAGAAGTCCTGCTTCATTTTGAACCAAGTGATCTTACATTAGTGGTGATCTACATGAGGGGCAAGCCTACTTGAATCCGTACTTGTGACATTGTCTTGTGAGAGATAATTGGACCATTCATGAATCTTAAGATTGAGTGTTAATTTCTTAAGTGAGCTTGGCAAATGGAAAGTAGAGGAGGAAGAGGTTGGAGTCCACCGTGACCCACATGATAGAACAAGAGTCCTTGATGAGTAAAGTCAATTCTTGAAGCTCAAACGTCACATTAGAACTATATTTGCATGAATATTTGACTTGTCACCTTGTTGATAATGCATGAGTGGTGTGGGTAATTGTTGGTCCCAACTGATGTGTGAATGGCTCACCTTTGACTCGCTGAAATGACCATTAACTCTAAGGAGTTGGGAACTAATTTATTTGCTTGAGAACAAGCAAAGACTTAAGTTTGGGGGAGTTGATAAGTGTGGATTTTGACTACTTATTAGCACCTTTTTACTTTTGTTTTAGTCCAAAAGTATTGATTTATGTTCCCAAAACTAATGAAAGTGTGCAAATTGCAGGAATGTTGGAAGTTTGGGCTCCCATGATGAAATCTGACTCAAAAAGGAGTGTTCCGAATCACAAGGCAAGAAGGGGCGCAGAACTTAAGAAGTGCGGTCCGCAGAAGAAAGTGCGGATCAAAGAATTCCATCTGCGGCCGCAGGACAAGTAAAAGAGCCCAACAAAGTTCTAGCTAATGTGCGGACCACACATGAATTGTGCGGCCACTGAACAAGGTTTGTACTGACAATTGATTCAAAGTTCAGAGAGAGTGTACATAGCCAAGACCTGAGCCTTGCCCGAAGTGCAAACCACACAAGCAATGTGCGGCCGCAGAAGATGCTTTGCAGCCGCAGACCAGAATTGTGCGGCACCAGAATCCAAGACCTTGCTAGTTGAAGAAATATGAGGACCGCAATGAAATTGTGCGGCCACATAACCTCCCTTGAGGCATTTTTGTCAATGAATTTTGGGCTACTATAATAAGACGAGATTCACATTTTTAGGTCAAGTATCAAAGTTTGAGTTGCTATAACAGTTATATTTTGCCATTTTAGAAAGTTTGTGACTTTTTAGGATTCAAACATCATATTTTATCATTTTAATCTTAGATTGTGAGTTTAATTATCATTTTTTCTTTGTTTTCTTTATTTTTCACTATGAGTAGCTAGATTCTTACTAGGGTTGAGACCCAACCCTAGTGTGTAAACCTTATGGGTATTTAATTTAATGCTTGTTTATGATTAGGTATTAATTATTTAGCTTAGTTTATGCTTTAATTTTAGAATTAATGGTTGCAAACATTGATTCATGCCTTTTTGACTTGGTCTCTACTTGAGAAAGAGGGACCTAGTCTAGGATAACTTGGCTAACAAGGAATTGGTCTAATTGAGAGTTTGATTAGCCTAATTAAAGGGTTCAAACTAGAGAAATTGAGAACTTGACTTGAGCTCATATCAACTATTTAGTTTGATACCCATTTGATCTTGAGAAAGCCAAATTGGGCAAAATCACTCTATGACCGAGAGGTATTGAATGGGTAACGTGGAGTTGAGAGCTATAATACACCCCAATCAACAAAATAAGTGTTAACGTATTTAACCCATTAGGCGAACACCTAGGTTATGGTCAATCCCTAGGATTTTTAACTATTTGAAAAAACACCAAAAAATAATCATTCGCTTCGAGTTTCTTTTCTTAGCTTATAATTTCTAGAGTAATATTAGAATTAGAAATCTAAACCTTTTGTTTGGAAGTGCAATTTAGTTGTTCCATTCCCTTTCATCAAGTGTATACTCCTAACACCCATAGTAACTCCCTGTGGAAATTGACCCCGACTTTTGTTGAGTACTGTTCTTCCAATGACCGTTTTCACTTACTATTGAGTGTGGATTGGACGTGGATCATTATTCAGGGTATAATCAAATTAGGATGGACCCGAAATATCAAGAGAACACTTTTTCCATAATTTTGGCACATACTGCTATAATGTGATGTCTTTTGGGCTTAAAAATGCCGAAGCCACTTACTAGAGGCTTGTTAATAAAATATTTGAAAAACAGATAGGTAAGACAATGGAAGTTTATATTGGCGACATGTTAGTTAAGTCTCTTAATGCAGGAGATCATTTCAAACATCTACAATAGACATTTGACATTTTGAGAAAATATAATATGAAGCTCAATCCGGAGAAGTGCACCTTCGTAGTTGGTTCCGGTAAGTTCTTGGTTTCTGGTCTCTCAAAGAGGAAACGAAGTAAGCCCCGAAAAAATCAAAGCCATTGAGGATAACCAGACCAGTTAACAAGTGTAAAGGAAGTACAGAGATTGACCGGTAGATTGACCTCTCTGAGCAGGTTCATCTCGAGGTCTTCGAAAATATATTATCATTTCTGTTCACTTTTGAAAAAGAAAAATGTAACGCCCCAACCTCGGGGAGCGCGACCGGCGCTCAACCGAGTGAACCTAGTTGAGAAAGCCTATTAGACCTTCCCTACCCGACTCATTCATGATCCGAAAAGAGGACGCGTTACCATCTGCTAAATAGGGGAAAGATCAAATATACATGCATAAACGTTGCTAGTCCATTTTTCATTATATACATTATGCCATAGTTAAGTTTTCAAAATACAACTTAGTCCAATGACCACTCCGATACCCATACACGACCCACATAAATGTCTACGTGGCCTCTAATGATACAAAAGAAAATCATGACAATGCCAGCAACAAGGCCCCGACTATATCTCAAAATGTGGTAACGTATATAAAAATGAAACTACATGACCCCAGGAAGAAATGGGGCTCACCAAGACTGCTGTGATGAGTGTGAGGGAGAGAACCACTATCTGCGATCAGCGCTATCTGTGATGGAACTATCTACATCCATTCAAAGATGTAGCGCCCCCGGCAAAAGGGACGTTAGTACTGTCGAATAGTACTAGTATGTAAGGCAAACACCAATCTTAGTAGAATAAACAGTGAAACAAAGAGAAGTAGGTCATAATAATCAATAAGTGCTTCACAGAAATACAAAGAAACACCAAGTAAGGATCACATAGTTTCCAATTCAATCTTTCCATCTTTTTAGGTTAATAATCTTTAGTGCCAAATGACACAACTCACAATGCCACCGTGTTTTTACACGGAGTCCGGTCTCGGCCCGACCGGCTAAGCCATCTCAAGTGAGACATATCCATATCCACAATCTAAATCAATAATTCCAATACAAATGCCACCATGTGTACAGCCCGGCGTCCGATCTCGGCCCGATCAGCTAAGCCATCTTACTTGAGACATAACCTCTTTCAATTGTTCACTCAATTCACATTTCTTTCCGATCTTTCATTACATGGTACAAACAGCCTCATTTATTAAGTAGTTCTTGGCACTTGGGCACATTTTACAATTCAAGTCTTTCCCCTTTTTATTCATTCAAATAACATCATCATTCATGTCAATAAGTACCATCACATAAGGCATTGCACACATAAAGGAAGGAACTTTGAAAATCATAATTATGTTCTCAAATAGCATGATGACATGGTAAACATCTAAAACAATTAGGGAACATGAATCTTTCAACCCAACACACTAAGGCAAACAATTCTAGTATGATCAAGTCGGAACTTACACCAATTATTTGGACACCAGGAGTTCAATTCTAGGAAGAAGAGAGTTAGCCATACATACCTCAATTGCGTTTCTTTAGACTCTACAAATATACGGAACCCTTAGCAACCTCAATCTATTTTAGCAATATCCAAATTGAACCCAAAATTAGAAAAATGTTCATAGTTCTAGTTCACTTTTTATTTTTCCCACACTCTTTATCACATGCATGCAAGATGAACCACCCACATACCCATGAAGTATCACACTAATACCCCATTATAGCTATGTTTGAAATTAAGAGCTGGGGTGATGAAGTCTTACCTTTTTGGATGAAGAATTTGGTGCTCTACTTGAATATTTCCAAGATTTCAGTGATGGTTGAAGATAAATTGATGAAAATTAGGCCCTCCCTCTAGAACCCTCTCTCTCTCTCTCTCACACACTCTAGAAATATCATAAATGAGCTTCAAAATAGACTAAAGGGGTGTTTTAACGGAATGGGGATCGGGTTTTAAATTAAGAAAAAAGGTGCCCCGACACAGGTCTGCGGTCACATATGCGACCGCATAAGGGTTATGTGGTCCGCAAAGTGACCGCAGAAATAGCCCTTAGGGGCCTGAACTTTCGACCCAAATATGCGACCAGTATGCGGTCCGCATACTTGTTTTGTGGTGACATAATGCACCGCAAAACTCCCTTCATAGAAACCCAAGAGGAATTATACGACCAATATGCGGTTCACATATCGATTATGCAGTCGCATAATCGACCGCAAAGCTGACCTCAAATTGGCCAAACTTTCTGCTTCACTCTGCGGCCATTCCGCAGAGTGATTATGCGACCGCATAATGGGTTGCAGAAATGCGTTCTTCTGTGAAATATTTTCCTCTACTATAGGACCCCAAGTTTTTGGTTAAAATTTGTATGGGGCCTTACAAAAAATGATTTCATGTCGACTCGGTAATGTTAACAGGCACTGAACGATCTAGAAAGGGACCTATCTTGTAAGGCCCCATAAAGTTTTACCTAAAACGTGGGGTTTCATGGTTCCGAAATAGACTTATGCATTTTGGGTTGAACGGTGCATTAGGGAGTTGCAAAAAAAATTTTGGAAGCGAAGAGCGTTTCTGCGATCACAGAACTGATTTGTGGACCGCAGATCTGCCGCAGACTGAACCAGAAATATGGGAAATTTTTTGGACCATTGTGCAGTCCATTATGCGACTGCATAATCATTTTGCGGTCCGCACAACTCATCGCAGACCCAGCACAAATATTTTCGGAGGAAAGTTTTACGGCATATTATGCGACTGCAGAAAAGGTCTGCGGACCACAGACCGGTCGTAGAGTGAGGCAGGAGTGCCCATTTCCATAGGGCCATCATGCGGTCTATTCCGCGGACCGCAGAAGAGTTATATGGTCACATATGCGACTGCAGATCTACATCGGGGCTTCATTTATTTTCTAATTTTTGAACTTGACCCCATTCTTATCAAACAGTCTTAGGGATCATTTTAGAAGGTTCAAATTTATATTTTAGAGAGAAGAGGGTGGTCTAGAGTGAGAAAAGGAATTTCTTAAGTCACTTTTTCATCAATATTTGCTCAAGCCTTGAAGAATTCTCTAGGGTAACTCACAAGGTCTTCAACCAAAAGGTAAGGTTCTAGCCCTAACCTTCAATTTCGAGTTTTGACTGAAAATAGGTAATAAGCCAAGCAATTCTTGGGTGTGGGAGTTGTTCATTATGCATGCATGTGCTATCTAAGGTTGTGGGGAGATTATTGAACTCAATTGGGTAGATTTTGGGCAGTGAAATAGAGGAACCCACCATAGGAGGACCTTGAGATCATAATGGCCACCTAGTGTTTGATAAAATACTCAAATGAGCTAGAATCGCGAACTCCTTCCTAATTCGTGTTCAATGTTGTTGTGTCTCTAAATAGATCAAAGTTGCTAGAATTCCGGAACTATGTAGTGAATTAAGGGAAGCTCAAAGCGAGGTATGTTGGCTAAAATCCTCTTTAAGAATTGAACCCCACAATGGCCTTGTAAGTCCCGTGATACTCATTATAAATTGATTATTCCAAATAAGCCTTGTGTCCAAATAAATATGCGTTCAATATGTATTCCAAAGATTTTTGTTATGTTGAGTTACTATTTGAGAATGCGGTTTAAGTATGGGTTGTGGGTTATTATGTTATTATTTAAAAACGTGACTCTGATGAAAGTTATCATGTCAAATTATGTAAGAAATCACATGTGTCTAAGACCCTATATTGCTCAAATATGTGTTTAAAGTCTTAATTTGAAAGGCCTTGTTGTTGATTATCCATGATGATATTTGAAAGTGAAAGAAGAGAACATGAAATATGGTGTGCGGCCAACGTGCCAAGAATGATACTGTGTCATGGCCATTGGTGCCAATGACATGAATGATATGTAAAAGATTATAAAATAAGTGGTAAATCCTTTTAATAGTAAATGCTTTGGGAGTATCGATTAGCCACCGAGGAAGGGTAGGTCGAAATAACCTAACCCCAAAACTACATGTGCCAGTGTAAGAGTGATTGAGGAGTAAATCCCCGTGTTAATGTGATGATATTGTTTCCCCTTATATAGGACGAGATTGATGTGTTGAGTTGTTTCCACTTACATGGGATGAGATTATTGCTAGCGAGATGTGATATGATGTCAACCCACACGACATTGTGGCGAGACGGCTTAGCGGATCGGGCTGAGATCGGACGCCATATCGCGCACGTGGTGGTATTATGAGTGGATGTCTCGGGGTGAGACAGCTTAGCCGGTCAGGCTGAGATCGGACTCCATGCTAAAACATGATGGGTGTATCAGTGCTAAAGATCTCCAACTTAAAAAGATTGGAACTTACTTGAAATTTGCCTTTCCCCTAACTTGAAACCTTGATACTATTTGATTCTCTTATAGATTTCATGTTTCTTTCTCTGTTTGCTGTTATTCGTTCTATTAAGAGGATGTTTAGTTTTACATACTAGTACTATTCCATATTTACTAATGTCATTTTTGTCGGGGGTGCTGTATCTTTAATAGATGCATGTGGTTCCATAGCATATGGTATCGATCAGTGTTAACAACATACCCTCTCCTCAGCTGACTTGGTAAGCCCCACTTCATTTCGGGGTCCTATATCTCTTAACCTTTGTACATAGTACTTGAGGTATAGCCGGGGCCTTATTGCCGGCACTGTCGTAGCACTCTTTTGTTCCTGTTAGAGGCTCCGTAGACATAGTGTGGGTTGTATCTATTTTTTGGGAAGGTTAAACTAAACATTTTGTAATCGTATCATCTGTTCCACTTTAACTATGATTGTACAATGTACTATTTTGGAGACTTGTTAATGACGTAACTAATAGAAATGAACTAGTGTTATTCATATGACCTATTTCTTACTGTCTAATTAATGAAATGTATTCTTCTCTTTATTCATGGGTGAGTTGGGAAGACAACACTGTACAGTCTTGCTTGACCGGGATAACTCTGTTGAGCGCCGATCGCGCTCCCCGAGGTCGGGGCGTGACATG
This sequence comes from Nicotiana tabacum, assembly GCF_000715075.1. NCBI lineage: Eukaryota > Viridiplantae > Streptophyta > Magnoliopsida > Solanales > Solanaceae > Nicotiana > Nicotiana tabacum. Next base: position 87,606,188 of record NC_134081.1, on the reverse strand, counting down.
TCTACCCCTCCGTTATTGTCAAAATCGGATGAAGGTGAGCAGTTGTTGATCTATCTGGTGGTCTCGGAAGTAGCAACAAGTGCTGTTTTGGTCCAGGAAGAAGAAGGTACGCAATTTTCCATTTATTATGTTAGTAAAATATTATAGGGAGCGGAGACACGATATCCGTACCTTGAAAAGTTGGACTTAGCTATCGTAGTTGCTTCTCGAAAGCTTGGGCCTTATTTTCAAAGTCATCCAATAGCCATTGTGGAAACCTTTCCCTTAAGGAATGTCCTTCATAAGCCTGAGTTGTCGGGTCGTTTGGGTAAATGGACAGTCAAAGTTAGTAAATTCGATATTGAATACAAGCCCAGGACTGCAATCAAGTCACAAGTTTTGGCCGACTTCGTGGCCAATTTCAGTCCAAGATTAATACCTTTAGATGCTAAATAAGTAGTATTGGTATCGAGAATGGTATCGAGAGTTTGGACCTTGTTTACAGATGGAGCTTCCAACGTAAAAGGGTCCAGTCTCGGGGTAGTTTTAATCACTCCTTCGGGGAAAACCCTGAAGCAGGCCATTAGAACTGTACCATTAACTAACAATGAAGTCGAGTACGAGGCTTTGGTTGCAGGACTTGAACTAGATCGGGGACTAGGTTCCAAGGTCATCGAAATAAAGTGCGACTCTCAGTTAGTGGTGAACCAAGTATACGAAATTTTCGACAGCAAGGAGGAGCGCATGCAATAATACTTGAACAAGGTTCAAATATTACTCTCTTGGTTCAAAGTGTGGTCAATTGTCCACATTCTAAGGGAGGAAAATATGGAGGCAGGCGCATTAGCCAATTTGGGTTCGTCCATAGAAATGAAAGGATTTGACTCCGGTGTGGTAGTTCAATTGTTGCATTTGGTGTTGGATGTGGACGGCTATTATGAAGTTAATTCAACCAATTTAATATGGGATTGGAGGAATGAGTTCATTGAATATCTAAGGCATGAAAAATCTCCTGAAGACACAAAAGCATGCAAGGAACAAGGACCAAGGCAGATTGTTACTGTCTTATTGATGGACAGTTATACAAGAGGTCATTCCAAGGACCATTAGCTCGTGTTTAGGGGCATCGGAGGTTGACTACATGATGAGGGAAGTTCATGAGGGAGTCTGCAGGAACCATTCTGGTGCAGACTCGTTGGTTCTTAAGTTAGTCAGTGATGGCTACTATTGGCCCCAGATGGAGCAGGCCGCAAAGGCGTTTGTACAAAAGTGCGATAAATGTCAATACATGCACAGTTAGTGCATTAACTGGTGGAACTTTTACATCCGGTGGTGTCACTGTGGTCATTCATAAATACGAGAATGGACATAGTCGGTCCCTTACCACAAGGGTCCGGTAAGGTAAAATTGCTTTTGGTTTTAACTGATTATTTTACTAAATGGATTGAAGAAGGTGCTTACCAAAAGATTGGAGAACGAGAAGTGATCAATTTTATATGGGATCAGATCGTATGCTGATTTGGAATACCAAAAGAAACTGCTTATGACAATTGGCCACAGTTTATAGGTTCCAAAGTCACAAAGTTTTTGGAAGGATTTAAGAATGAATCACATCTTCACCGTACCACCCGAGTTCTAATGGACAGAGAGAGTCAACCAACAAGGTAATTATTTACAACCTTAAAATAAGTTAGGAGATGCTAAAGGCAAGTTGCCAGATGAGCTACCAGGTGTTTTGTGGGCTTATTGAATCACGGAGAAGTCGAGCACGAGTGAAACACCCTTTTCACTTGTATAATGTTCAGAGGCTTTGATTCCGGTAAAAGTGGGGGAGCCTACCTCAAGGTTTTCCCGAGACAATTAAGAAACAAACAATGAAGCATTGCTTGTTAAATTAGATTTACTGGAAGTACTGTGATCTTGCATATGTGAGGATGGTAGCACAAAAGCAAGGGATTGAAAGATATTACAACCGCAAAGCAAATCTCCGATATTTCAAAGTTGGGGATTTGCTTCTAAGAAAAGTAACTCAAAGCACTCGGGAAGTTAACGTCGGGAACCTGGGACCAACATGGGAAGAACCTTACCTGGTTTTAACTATAATCGGTAACGGTTCATATGAATTGAAAAATCAAGATGGAGTTAAACTTCCAAGTAATTAGAACGTGACTCACCTCATAAGGTATTCTTATTGAAGATCATTGCTGATACTGAAAGTGTGTGCTGCACTCATTTTTCCTTCAACCAGTTTTTGTCCCAATTAGGTTTTTCTGGCAAGGTTTTTAATGAGGCAGTAATGTAAAACAGACTACAAAGGAAGGATCATCGGCAAGGATGCTCTATATAAGATGAAATCTATAGATAATCATTTGCCTTCACTAGTGAATCAACAACCATAAGCTCCATCGCCTTCACTTTAGCATGTGTATAAACAGTTCCGTGTAGATCAGAAAAACAACTTGTGGATGGTTGAATAATATTTGACTCGATATCATATCTCATCTCCCAAAACTTTCATTGTTTCCATTAACCTATGGAAACTCTCATTTGAATGAGGCAGCAATGTAAAGCATATTACGAAGGAAGGGTCATCGATAAATGCAAAACTTTCAGTTTTCAAATTCTCATACTTAACATCCGAACACTAGGGGGTAAATAATACATGACAAGGCACTAAAAGTGTTACGAAGAACGGAGACTATTAGAACCAGGATTAATGTCTTATGAGGACCGGGGACTGTATGATCAGCCCCATAGAAATAAGTTAGCCATATGTATTGGCAGCTTTATTTACTTAAGCAAATGAATATTTATGTAAATGTAATTTTAAATATAAAGGGAATAAATCAAAGTTCTTTTATTTTTATCTTATTTCTTTTCCAAATGGTAAGTTAATTTATTTTATCATTTGAAAGTTAACAAAAACTTCAAATGCTTATGTCGGAATGAACAGGAGATGTCCTTTTCAAAAGCATCGTAAACGTAAGGGCTATCTCTTATGAAATCCTCATAGTAAAGGATAGATTCTGGAAGTGTTTATTCCCGCAATCAAAAGCTATCGGACGTGAAAAGATTTTTGAAGCTTTGTCAGTTAAATAAAAAAGAATATTTTTACACAACACTTAAGCAAAGAGTTTCTTTTATTAATTAAAAGGCCAAACATAGTAAGAGAGTTTTGGCATAATTACGAAAAGTAAAGAAAAAATATATACATTATTTCTTGTTGCTAGAACTCGAAGGGAGAGAAGAGTCTTGTTTTTCCTTATTGAGAGAAGGTTGTTCTACTTCCGGTTCGAGGCCTTCATCTTTGTCTCCATCTTCTTCATCTTCCTCTTCGGTTTCCACCTCAATTCCCGAGTACTCGGAGTTAGTATTCGAAGATTCAGAAGCAGCAAACCGAGCAGGGAGGTTCTTGAGAGCAGTTGTCTCTAGTTCACGAACTTAGGCAACACATTCATCGATGCTAGCAATGACTTCTTTGACCTCCTCCAAAGTGTTCCTCTTCGTGTGATATATGACATAGGTTTTCTCGAAGAGGATTGAATCTTCTTTATCTTGGGGTCTAGCTCGGAGTTTTTCGATCTTGGATTGAAGCTTTTAATTTTCAGCTTTCATAATGATGATTTTGGAGTCAAGCTCAACATTAGTGGTCGAGTGAAGCTAATTCTACTCCATGACTCTTTTGAGTCTTTCTTCTATTCTTGCTCTCCTCTCCACGGCAGCATTGGCCTCCTCGATTATAGAGCATAAGCTAGCCCCCAAGTTGTTAACTTATTTCATGAAGGCGGACTAGCGCACGGTAGCAGCAGTCATAATATTATGAAGTTCGACCTAGTTAGCCTTTGCCTCCTTAAGGTTTTCATGTAGCTCGGTAGCTTCTTGGATGTGAGCCATTCAATCTTGCTTGGATTGCAGCAATCGATCCTCGGGATCATCTATTTGAGGAATTGTTGTGTCCGACACTAGGAGGCACTCGGCAAGCTAATTCCGTTCGGCTAAAAGTTGATCTCGTTCTGAAGAAAGCTCTTGCTTATCCAGAATCAACTTTTGTAGGCCCTCGGAAGCAAGAAGGTTGGCCTGAAAAAGGTTAGTAATAAGGTTAATAATGCTAAGTACAAATTGAAAGAAGATAAAAGAAAGTTAGATTTCTACTTGCGCTGAGCAATGCATGCTATTATTTATTAGACACTCCGCAGAAAGAGAGTCCATTTTTCTCCAATCTTTTTTTTAGGCTAGCGGCTTCAAATAATTGGCAAGCTCCACCGTCTTAGAAAGTATATGGCACTCATTCGAAATCGAAAGAATGACACTTCATTACCTATGAGGGTCCTGAGTGGGTGCCGAGTAAGTACTTCCAAGATTTCCATGGTCGGGTGACCGTGGAGAAGGAGAACTTTCTATTTGTTCAGCCTGGGTTGGTGGAGAAGAAGCAGCTGTTGTAGATGGAGAGGTAATTGTTATTAACTCAGAAGTTGGTGGTGGAGGAAGGTCAGGAATTGTACTCCTTTGACCAGAAGTAACTGTGGGAATTCGAAAGCGTTTTTAGCTATTTTCATTTCCCCTCAGAGTTCTTGAACCTCTTCGGGTGGTGGAGTTTGAAGCTCTCCCGGCTTAGTATCCGATTGAGGTGATGAGGATCTTTTTCTCTGAAGAGGAGCCTCTTCATCATCGGCTCCTTCTTCATCATCAAGGACCACTGTGCCTGGTTCGGTTAGGGTTTCTTTCATTCTCTTCTCCTGAGTCACAGCCGAGGAGGTGCTTTTCCTCTTTGGTTTCTTGTTTTGGGGCTGTGACTCCAGGAGGAGGTACCTTCACCGAAAGTGCGAGTAGATTCGCGAGCTCTCCTCTGGTTAAGTACATTCTGCAGTAACAGTTCGGCTTCCACCGTGTTATCGAGATCCTCGCTATCAGGGAAAATGACAGATCCCTTCGGAAGTCTTGTGTGATACAAAGAAGTCAGTTAAATCGTTTCCAAGATGTATTGAAAGATTGAAAGAATAAACATTCTTGTTTACCATGCTTTTTGGCTTTTCACCTATATTTGGGAGCCATTTCTTTTCACATTCGGGACTCTGGTGTAGTAATATTCAGAATTTTCTATACCCATTAGGCCATATCTTGAACCCGTGGTGGCTTTCGGTGAGTAGCTGGGAAAAGGTGAATAAAAAATTGGCAACGAAGGAAGGTGTTTTTAAAAACATGGGAAAAAATAAAGATACTCCAAGACTTATGGAAGAGATTCCATGATTCAGGAAAAGTAGGTGCTATGGCCGGGAGGATATCCTGTTGCAATAATAACGAACTGTTCCATCCATCCACGGTCACTGTCATCATCGACGCTGGTGAGAAGGGCATGATGACCGCATTTGCTAAATTTTAGCACACCCCCACAGAAAATTTTTTGGGAGTAGAGGTTCATTATGTGTGCAAGAGTCAGTGTTTCCCCGGTCCCGTAACACAGCTGGCGGAGGCAAGCCACCGTACGCCACATGGATGAGCCTACTTGTGCCAAACATATCTGGTACTGGTGACAAAATTCTAAGATTACTGGGTCGATTCCTTCACCCACTCCCAAAGTGAAAGGGTATGTATAAACATACATGAACCCTAGTTTGGAGAATGTGACTCTTTCTACCTCACTAGGGTTGAGGATTTCAATGTTGGTCCAATTACACTCATCCTTCATGACAGGGATGCTACGAGGACGAATGGAAGAAGGATACCTATTAATAGGCCAGTGTATGTCACTTTTGGGATTTGTAGGTTCTTTTTGTTCTTGAAGGTCAGATTTCTTGCTAAGGTGGAGAGGTATGATGGTATTTACGGTTGGAGGTTCAGACTGGATATCAACCTCTTTTGTTCTATTATTCTTTGGGCCTCCACCAAAAAGAAGGCCAGAGTTTACGAAAGCAGCAATGTTAGAAGACATGATGGTAAGAAATTTATGAAGAAAAATTTTATTGAGAAAGGTGAAGTTTGCAGTAGGGTTCTAAGGTAAATCAGAGAAGAAGAGGAAGAAGCTGTAAAAGGTAAAGAATAAAAATGAGGAATAGTGGAGAAGTTATAGATGGCAAAAATCGTGGTCATGATTACCTCGAGAACTGGCAAAAATATTTGTCAAATTGTGGGGTAACACGTGTTCGGGTCATTAAATGCGGAGAGACGTGCATTCTTCCAAATGTCAGAAACTGTTTAGAAACTTGCCTACTAAGGAAAGAGGTGTTTTCTACTTTTCGGTGACACTAAAGTATTATCACTGAAAAGTGAGGGACTATCTGTATACAGTAAAATTGGAGAGTCCAATTTTGTACGAATGAAGAGATGACACATGGAGCTGAAGACAGGTAGGATGTGAGCCAACAAATAGTCAAAATCGGTTGCAAGCATGTGACCAGTGTCAGATGAGTCCCGAAGACAGAGTAGTCGATGACAATGGTTCAAAGTATTGACATCGAGTAGCATTCAATGAGCGGCCGTTACAGAGAATATATACATTTATAGCCATCTGTTATGCAGCCATCAATGACGGTTTTATTTTCATTCAAGAGGATCTTGACTGAGGGATCTTGTCTCCCTAAATAATGCTATAAACAGGAGAATTAACATCCATTGTAGACACGAAACATTCTGTATACAAAAGCTACATTATGCTCTCATTTTTTAACACTATTCCCAGTCTTTATTCTTGAATATTGTTCTCACTTTTAACACCGGAGAGGCTAAGTTCATAGCCAGGCTTGTATTTCGTTTAATTTCATTTCATTATCTTATTTTTGCTCCTATTTATTCAATATTTTTGGGTCAAATCAATTCACTTGTCTATAAACCACAGTGTGTGTGTGTGTGTGTGTGTGTGTGTGTGTGTGTGTGTATATATATATATATATATATATATATATATATATATATATATATATATAGAGAGAGACTGTTCCAGATACATTTAAAGTTGTTTGGTTCATCATGAACTAATCCTACTAGTAAATTATAATATGGAGATTGTTATACATACAACTTGCAATACACAACTAACGAGTTACAGCACGTTTGGATCATTGTTATACATACAGTTTGCAATACACAACCAACGAATTAGTTGTAAAGTTTTCCATTTATCTATTTCGGTGCTCTTAGTTAAGTCTGTCTTACATATTTGTTCTTAAATTCGGTCTCACATAAAGCACTCACAATGGACGGGCATAATGCGCTAAATTTGATATGGTCCAATGCGATCCAATAAATATCATGCCGTCCACATGTTTTTGGACTAATTGTGAGGTCAAAGAGTTTTCTAAAATTTAATTTCACTCTTTTCTTCATCCAGTTAATCTATATCTATCTATACTATATTAAAAATACGAAAACCCTTAGCGAAATATCGTTCGTCTTTTTTCCCCTTTAAAAATAAAGTTCACACTAGACACAATAGTCATTTAACTATTTTCCTTTATTTAGGGATAGTAATTTAATTATTTACCTAATATTTAAGAGTTCAAAACCAACTAAATTTTATCTATTAAATTCTTCCTTATTTGAACTATATAAAAAATTCTAATATAAATTTTCCCCTTATTTGAATTATGTAAAATAAATATAAAGTACACACATCCCAAAGAAAATCTTATAATGCATAAATTATGTCCAGACGAATTCAAGGTTTGATACGCCAGATATGCAGAATTATTCATGGAGCTGCAAGCTTGGGCTGATATATCTGCCAAACTTGCTGATGTCGAAGAAAAACATCAAACAAAATATGCAAAAGTTATTCTTTCTTATTAGCCAATATAATTGTGAGTAAATTAGTTGTCCCACAAAATACACCCATCTTCCCCAGCCTTATTCCGCTGAAATCATATCACAAATTTACTATAATAATTCAAAAAATATAAGAATAATATTGGTTAACTTCAAATCCTAAATATTAGACAAAGTAATCCTAACGAGGGAGAATTATTAGAACAATGCCTTTTTGGTTATTTTATTTTATTTGGAGCTTGAAAAATAAATATTCTCAAAGAATAAAAATGATTGTTGACGTTAAAGAAACCTAACAACAAAACATAAATATTTAAGGTACCCAACAAATTAAAAATCTGTACAGTTAATTGCCATAGTCAAAATTAATTGACATACCAACTTTTATAGTTTTTGAAAAACTAAATTATTTCTTCAAAAAATAAAACGTCAACAAAATTGTAGTATTATATATAAGATATTGTCTAACATTTAGTATTAACATAGTTCTTTTAGAAACCGTCAATTACACATAACTTCATTATAATTATAGACTATTACTTCTAGAGAAAGGCAATATATGATCATCCAAATGTATGCATGGTTATATGCTTGGTAGAGAAAGAAAGTTCTCTCCACAACACAAAAAGAGTAGATAAATCAAAATATCGCACCTGGATTCTACTTTTGTGGTAGTTCTTTCTAATTTGTTGGAAATAATTTCTATATTATTTTTTATTGATTAAACTAATAGAACAATTTGCATTTTCTCACTGAGAAAAAGGAAGACATCTTTTATCAATTATTTGATTTTGTTTTTGTCTTCTAGAACGGTATATGGCTTCTCAGATAAAAATCACGGGAGAACTCTTAAATCTTCAAGGATTAAGTATTCTTATTAAAATTAAAATGAAGCTTGATAACTTGTAAAATTGAAGTAATGATATAATAGAACTTATAATGTATTTAAGTTGAATATATGTGGGGGATATATAGTCCCTTAGAGTTAGCTAAATATGATTAATAATTATTTTTTAAAAAACTTACACTTCTTCACTTTTATTGTATAACTTAAGCATAAGTTTTAATAATATTTATATAATTTTTTTAATATTTGAGATTAGGTACACGCACAACGCGCGTATCCTAAGACTAGTATAATTAAAAAGGAAAACGGGAATAGCGAAGACCAATTGTGCAACAGCATGAGCCGCTGAGATTTGAAACCATGAGTAATTCTTGTCCTTTGAGCTTATCATATTCCTCTTTTTATGAGGAAAAAAATGTAATGCATAGTATAAAGTGATGGCACACAAATGGACTAAGGGTGCATTTGGTAAAGTGCCATAATTCTAGGTGAGCTACCGGGATGGCGAGATTCAATGCTAGCCTAAAGACGTGTATTTTTTTCTTTTCTTTCCTTAATTAATTTATTCCAGTTTTTGGATCTCTTTTTTCTCTTCTTTTCTTAATTGTGTTGTATTTTCTCCATCTTTGTTTTTCCTCTCTTTATCCCTACAAAATCATTTTTCCTTCGTTTATTTAAATTATATCGTAGCTTCGGAAATTTTTCTTTTCCATATATTCAAGTTGTATTTGATAGGGGTGTCAATGGATCTTTAAAAATCGACTAAACCGACCGAACCGAACCGTACTGAATCGATTATGAGGTTTATTTTAATAAAATAGTAGATTTTTATATAAACTTATAATTGTACCAAATAATTGTGATGACCCGATATGTAATTTTTAATTTTAACCTTCATTTATATATTTCGAGACCTCGAATAGCTCCATTCAGCCTTCCTCTATTTGCGTGCGCAATCCGTATCTTTTTTCAGAAAATTTTATGTGAAAAAACAAAAAAAAAATGTGAAATTTTACCTTTAAAACTCATTTGAGTTGACTTCGGTCAATATTTTGAGCAAACGGATCTGGATCAGTATTTTGACGGTTCCAGTGGGTCCGTATCGTGATTTGAGACTTGGGTGTATGCCCGCAATCAAATTTGGAAGTCTCTAGCTTGAATTATCGTCATTTGACGAAAACTAAAAATTTAAAGGTTTAAAGAATTCTTAAATTTGGCCATAATTGGATTTTTGTTGATACCAGGTCCCGATTTGGATTCCGAGAGTTCGATCAGTTTCGTAACAATATTTATGACTTATGTACAAAAATTAAAGTTATTCCAAGTTCCGTAGGCACGTTTTCTGTTAGTTTTTGAAAAATAAAAGGTTTGATTTTATAAAGCTTGAATTTCTAAAGTTTGACCGGAGTTTGACTTTTAAGGAAACGACTCCGGAATAGAATCTTGATGATATCAATAGGTTCGTATGGTAATTTTAAACTTAGGAGTACATCTGGATATTTATTTTAAACTCCGTCATTGATTTTGGCGTGAAATGGCAAAAGTTGGAAAATGAAAGATTTTTAGAAAGTTTGACCGGGAGTTGACTTTATTGATATCGTGGTCAGAATTCAATTCTGGAAATTAAAACAACTCCATTATGTCATTTATGACTCGCATGCAAAATTTAAAGTCATTCCGGATTGATTTGATATGTTTCGGCATAAGATATAGAATTTGGAAATTTTCATAAACTTATAAGTTCGATTCGAGGTGCGATTCGTTATTTCGGTGTTGTTTCATGTGATTTGAGGCCTCGACTAAGTCCATAATATATTTTGAGACTTGTTGGTATGTTAGAACGGGGTCCCGAGGGGCTCGGGTAAGTTTCGGAGTAGTTTCGGACCATTCCTAGGCCATTTTTAACTGCTGGTTTTTGGCTACAACAGTGTGCATCGCAGAAATTTCTGTTGCGCAGGGCTAACTTTGGAAGCTTATATCTCGTAATTTGTAAGGAATATGGAGATGATTCAAAAATAAAAGTTATAGCCCTTTGCGTCTAGTTTCCAGAAATATAAACCATTCATCATTTGGACATTTTTACAGAAAGTTATGATCGACTAACTAAAACTTGGTACTGTAGTTGTTTTGCCTGGCAGTGTGCATCACAGAAATTTCTGCGTCACAGAATACCTCGTAATCTATAAGAAATTTGGTGATGATCCAGCAAAAAAAAGTTGTAGCCCTTTGTATCTAGTTTTCATAAATTTAAACCGTTTGGAAGTTGGAGTTGGGTACAAAAGGTTATGGTTGATACACTACAGGCTGTGTGGGAAGAGTTTTTGGAAGAGTTTGGTATTTTGAGCATAAGAATATAATGATCCAAAGGTCCATTTTTAGTTCTAGAGATTGAAATTCGACTTTGAGACTTCCGAGAGTTTGATAATGAATTATAGGAATGATCTGGAATGTTTGGTCTAATTTTATCAAGTCGCGATTGAGTTTTTAGCGTGAAACATGAGTTAATTATTTAACGAGCGAATTGGTATCGTATTGAGAAAATGAGCTCCGAATTAAGTTTCGATTGAATGACTAGGTTTGTATTATTATTTGTGACTCATAAGAACAAAAATCGTCGAATTCCGAGTTCGTATGATGGAGTTAGAGCCTTTTTAGTGAAATATTAAATTGCTAGTGCAAGCAGGTTCTGTTGCGGACCTTTAATGACGGGAAATGAACTTTTAATGATGGAAAATGGACTTTTAGTGACGGTAAATAGGTTTTTATTGAGCAGTTTCATTTTTAGTTTATTTCAATATTTTTGGAGCTAGGGAACTCGGATTTGGGCAATTTTTTAGAGGATTTTTACCAAATGAATTGGGGTAAGTGTTTCCTACTCGATTTTAATTATATTTCATGATTCCATGATTATTTTTATCTTTTATTAGTAAATGAATTGGAAGAAAATGGGATTTTTGCAAGATCTTTCAAAAACGAAAATTTAAGATTTGGAGGTCGATTCGTTATCGGAATTTGGTAAATTTGGTATGGTTGAACTCGTATTGGAATGGGTGTTCGGATTTCATAAGAATTCTATTGTGTTCCAAGTGGTAGGCCCCACGTTGACTTTTTAACGCAATATTTTAAGTTGACATTTTATTATCCGAAATTATTTCCGATAAATTTTAATGAACTTATACAATCAATTTAGATAGATTTGAGCTGTCCGGAGGTCAATTCAAGCAAGAAGGCTATTTTGGAATATCGGCATAGCTTCAAAAAGGTAAGTATCTTGCCTAACCTTGAGTGGAAGAATTACCCCTTAGGCATTGAGTCTTATTTGGAAATTATGTGATTGAAAACTATGTACGCGAGGTGACGAGTACGTACTTGGTTTATATGTGCAATTTATACCGGCTATAATTTGTAGACACCCTTATATATTAAATTAAAAAATTATTGAAACATAGTAAATCCTTTATTTGTCATGCCCCGTTCCTTATTTGTCGAGTTTGTATTTTATATGATAATTTGGGGTGATTGCCACTTGGATTTCATGTGAATTCCGTGTGTTTGTTGATTTGATATTTCTTGGAATTAATTTCATTATGGATTTTCTATCTGCAAATAATTAGTTAAATAAGCCTAAAAAGAGGCGTTAATATATTTATCAAAAATTTGGATTAAAGAAGGTGGTGTCCTATGCTGAGTTACTTTTCTTGGGCTATTTTCTTTGAAATTAATTGATTTTTGTTGTATCTTTGGAGTTGGTTGTGGCAGGTGGGTAAATTGTGATATGAATTGTTATATTGTGTTGTCGTTTAAACACTCTATTTGATATTATTTATGCTTCCTACCTTGCTTGTTAATAATATACATGTGCTTGGTAAGGAAGAGTGTAAAGCACGAAGGGTGATGTCGTACCATTTGAGAGTGTAAAACACGAAAAGTGATACCGTGCCATTTCAGTTATATTATCATGTGAGGAAAAGTATAAAGCACGAAGGGTGATGCTATGTCATTCTTAATATGCACGAAGGATAATGACGTACCATTTCATTTATATTATCATGTGCGGATGAGAGTAAAAGCACGAAAGGTGATGCCATGCCATTATTTTTATATTATCATATGTTCATGGCATGAAGGGTGTTTCCGTGCAGGCGAGGACAAGAGACATACATTATATTGTGATATCTTTTCATTGTATATACATTCATACCTTTATCTTGAGCTGTTATTGTGCACCTATGTTTTCTATGTGTCTTGTAGTCGTTGTTGCTTCCTGTGTGCTTCCCACTTTATTTCTTTTATTGTTATTGGCATTTTTTCCACCTAGTTGGTACTGTTATATGTATGCACGGTGAGAAAGAGATAAATGCACGAAGGGTATTGCCGTACAATTGATTTGATCTATATATATATATATATATATATATATATATATATATATATATATATATATATATATATATATATATATATACGGGTGAGAATGAGATAAGTGCACGAAGGTATTACCGTGCCATTCGATGTGATATGTTGAATATATTTCTCACACCGGAAAAGTTAAATGAGGTGTCACATGGTGACTTTTACTTGAAAGAATTATATTCGAAAGGTATTTACTTGAAAGAATTATATTCGTGAGATATTTACTTGAAAGAATTATATTTGAAAGATATTTATTCGAAAGAATTATATTCGTAAGATATTTAGTTGAAGGAAGTATATTCGGAACATATTTAATTGTACGGATTACATTCTAAAGATTTTTATCTGAAAACTCATAGATAAAAGATGTATATTTTGAAGGACTTGATTTTGGCTGTACTTGTATTTATTATTCGTTTGAGCAATATTTATGGTGTTCCTGTTGCCTTGCTGTTTATGTCACAAGTTGATTATTGTTGTCATCACTGCTATTTATTTTTTATTATTTTTGTATGCTATATTGCACAGGTTAGTTGACTAGGTATTGGAGATATAGGATTCGGGCAGAGATTAGAATGTGATTGCAAGAATTCAAGGTAGGACTGTTTGGTCGTCGCAGTCTCTTGGAGTCTTTCCATTTAAAAAAATGACTCGAAATGAAACTGTAATTGGCTTACCTAGTCTTAGAGACTAAGTGCAATCACGACGCCTGTGGTGGGATTGAGGGTCGTGACAATAATAGGGTAGATTTTTAATTTTATTAAAAAATATCGAATTGTACCGAATAAATTTATATTTAAAAAATATATTTTATATATTAAGTTTAAAACTAACAAAGAAGTTCTTTTTTTTTTTGGGTCTTGGAATTATGAAAATAGCTACAAGTGACCAAATAATTAATATTCAAGGTCACAACTTCCATATATTCAAGTTGTATTTGATAGGGGTGTGAATGGATCTTTAAAAACCGATTAAATCGACCGAACCGAACCGAACCGAACCGAATCGATAATGAGGTTTATTTTAATAAAATTATAGGTTTTTATATAAACTTATAACCGTAAAATAAGGTAGATTTTTTATTTATAAAAATAAATCGAAAAAATATCGAATTGTACCGAATAAATTTATATTTAAAAAATATATTTTATATATTAAGTTTAAAACTAACAAAGAAGTTCTTTTTTTTTTTGGGTATTGATTATGAAAATGGCTACAAGTGACCAAATAATTAATATCCAAGGTCCCAACTTCCAAACATATTCTACTAGTCATATCAAAACTAAATTAGTTCTAACATCTTGAGCAACAAGCCACTAGATATTCCAACGATCCTAAAAAAGTAAGCTACAATGTATTGAATATCTTTCCTCTCGTATAATTTAGATTTCTCTTGTTGGATACTAATCTTTTGGTAAGCTCTATTTTTGAGTCCCAACTCGAATAATATCTTTTCACTCGTCTGATTTATATTTCTCTTGTCTTTAGTTAATTTGTTTTACGCTGCCATAGAATAGTGGGATGAATCTCTATTCTCGACATCTTTCATGTTCCTTTAATTTGATCATCGCTTTTAAGATAGTGAAAATGTTTAGAGAGTTTTGCCAAAATCCTATGCAAGTACATACGATCACATTCTAACTTTAACTAGCGAATCTTGCATGAAATTTTTAAAAAGTACCAAAAAATTAATCGAACTGTACCGATACCGAAGAGAAACCGAGATGATTAAGACAGTTTTTGTAACGACTCAACCGGTCGTTTTGAGAGAATTAGCCCCGAACCCCTATTTATTTCTCCCTCTATTTCAATTTTGTGGTTATGTGACTTGCCGGGAGGTTTGGTTTTTGGTTTCGGAGTGATATGGGACATATGGTCCCTAAATTGGAAGTTTGAGTTCTAGGAATTGACCGTAGTTTGAATTGTATGAAGACGACTCCGGAATAGAGTTTTGACGGTTCCAATAGCTCTGTAGCGTTATTTTGGTCTTAGGAGCGTGTCCGGATATTGATTTGGAGGTTTGTAGGTCATTTCGGTGTTGATTGGCGAAAGTTGGATGATTTTTGCAAAGTTTGACTGGGAGTGTACTTTTTGACATCGGGGTCAGATCCCGATTCCGAAAATTGGAGTAGTTCCGTAATGTCAATTATGACTTGTGCGCTAAATTTGAGGTCAATCGAACTTGATTTGATAGGTTTCGGCATTGAATGTAGAAGTTAGAAGTTTCATTAGGCTTGAATCGATGTGCAATTCATGTTTTTAGCATTGTTTGATGTGATTGAAGCCTCGACTAAGTTCGTATGATGTTTTAAGACTTTTTGGTATATTTGGACGCGGTCTGGGGGCCTCATGTGTGATTCGTATTTAATCCGGAATAATATTGGACTTGTGGGAAAGCCGAAGCATTGTTGTGTCTGGTGCAATCGCACCTGCGCACTTTGAGCCGCAGGTGCGGCACCGCAGAAGCGGCCATTTAGCCACAGAAGCGAAATTGGACTGCCCAGATGAGACCGCAGATGCGGTCAGAGTCCCGCAGAAGCGGACTCGCAGGAGCGATGGAGAAAGCGCAGAAGCGGAAAGGCTAGCCAAGCCTGGGGTCGCAGAAGCAAAGCCCTTCCGCAGAAGTGAGAGCGCAGATGCGAATTTTGATCCGCAAAAGCGGAAGTTGCTGGGCTAAGTGAGAATCGCACCAGGGATGGAAATTCCGCAGATGTGGTTGTAGGCTCGCAGGTGCCAATTCACTAGGCAGAAAAGGCTTAAGTTCGAGGGTTTGATTTCATTCTTCATTTTTGGACCTAGGGAGCTCGGATTGAGGCGAAATATTGAGGGATTTTCAAAGAAAATATTTGGGTAAGGATTCTCGACTCGTTTTTGATTAATTTTCCACTAATCTACCATTAATTTCTTCATATAATTAAGGATTTGGGTTGAAAAATTAGAGAAAAGGTGAAAGAATCCTTAGGCTCAATTTTGAGGTTTCGATCAAGATTTTTGTATCAGATTTGAGTAATTTTGGTATGGGTGCACTCGATATCGAATGGATGTTCGGATTTTATAATTTTGGTCAGGTTCTGAGATGTAGGCCCGGGTTGACTTTTTGGGATCAATTCTTTGCTAAAGTCGTAGTTTCATTATTTAAATTAGCTTCTTATAGTTATATTTATAGTATGTAATTATTTTGGCTAGATTCTAGCCGATCGGAGTTGGAAAATCGAGGCAAAGGTTTTCTTATTGATTGATTGAGCGAGGTTTTGAGGTTAGTGACTTGTCTAACCTTGTGTGGGGAAAATTTCCCTTAGGATTTGGTACTGTTATGGTAAATTGCAATGCGTGAAGGCCGTGAATGCGAGATAATGAGTGCGTACTCGGGCTAAATGTTAAAAATCCGACATTTGCTAAATAGTTCCTTTTACTCCCTTAATTGAGTTGCTCAACCACGTGTAGTCATCATGTTTAGTCTAATGTCGCATGTCTACGTGTCTTATCTCTTACTTGCAATTTGTGCAACATACTTAGTTGAACTACCTGCTTTTTTGATTTCGTATTCATTCTTTAACTTTAGGATTTTTTGCTGTAATTTCATTGTTCCAATGTTTTGTGTTGTTTTTCGTGATTTTTTTGTTGAGATAACTGATTGGTTGGGGCACGAGGTTTCTTCCGTGTGGAGTGTTATTGTGGCATGAGGTTTCTTCCGTGCGGAATGTTATTGTAGCACGAGGTTTCTTCCGTGCGTAGTGTTATTGTGGCACGAGGTGTCTTCCGTGCGGAGTGTTATTTTGGCAAGAGGTTTCTTCCGTGCGGAGTTTTATTGTGGCACGAGGTTTCTACCATGCGGAGTGTTATTGTGGCATGAGGTTTCTTCCGTGTGGTTATCATTATTTGCACGAGGTTTTTGCCTTACCATTGTGAGATATTTACTTTTGGGACTAAGAGGTAGTACCTCGGGAGCGCCTTTGTTGTTTACCTCTATTTGTTGTGTCATTGTTGTTGTTGTTGTTGTTGTTATTTCTGAACTTGTAAGAATCTTGTTTTTCCTCACGTGTTGTAGTTGTCTTCTTGAATTCCGTGTTGTTATCTTTCTGTAAATTCTCATTGTTCACTTCTCATTCATTTTATTATATTATTATACCTTCTGCCCTGTTTCCTATTATTTCTAGTAGGGCCCTGACCTGACCTCGTCACTACTCTACTGAGGTTAGGCTTGGCACTTATTGGGTACCGTTGTGGTGTACTCATACTACGCTTCTGTACATCTTTTTGTGCAGATCCAGGGACTGCTTACCAGACCAGGTACGAGTGAGCTAGCCCATACGTGGAGACTTCAAGGTACATCTACCAGCGTCCGCAGACCTTGGAGTCCACCTCTATATTTATTATGTGGTTTTCCTCATTCTTCATTTAACTCTGATGTATAGAGATATTTAGTATTTGTTTTTTCTCTTTAGAGCTTGTGACTTATTTCTACCGGATTTTGGTAGTTGTAACTATTTCGAATCGCAGTTCTTATTTATTTCAGATGTTGAGGTTGAGTTTCAGCTTTATATTCAGTTATTCCGCATAATTGTTAGGCTTACCTAGTTTTAAAGACTAGGTGCCATCACGACATCCTACAGAGGTAAATTGGGGTTGTGACAAGTTAGTATCAGAGCCGATTTATTGTTGCTCAGTATGGTGGATTTTGATGTTATTTTGGGCATGGACTGGTTGTCATCCTATCATGCTATCCTTGATTTTCACGCCAAGACGGTGACATTGACTATGCCAGTCTACCACGGCTAGAGTGGAGAGGTACCGTAGATTATGTTCCTAGCAGGGTTGTCTTATTTCAAAAGGCTCAGCGGATGGTTGAAAAGGGGTGTGATGTGTATCTGGCATATGTGAGGGATGTTAGTGCTGATACTCCTACCATCGAGTCAGTTCCGGTAGTGAGGGATTATCCAGACATATTTCTGGCGGATCTTTCGAGCATGCCGCCTGACAGAGATATCGACTTTGGTATTGATTTGTTACCAGGCACTCAGCCCATTTCTATTCCACCCTATCATATGGACCTAGCAGAGTTGAAAGAGTTAAAGTAACAATTGCAATAGTTTCTTGATAAGGGATTCATTCGGCCTAGTGTGTCACCTTGGTGTGGTCCAGTCTTATTTGTAAAGACGAAGGATGGTTTTATGCGGATGTGTATTGATTATTGCCAGTTGAACAAGGTTACAGTGAAGAACAGGTATCCATTGCCACGTATTAATGACCTATTTGATCAGCTTCAGGGTGCCAGAGTGTTCTCTAAGATCGACTTACGTTCAGGCTATCATCAGTTGAAGATTCGGGAGCCAGATATCCCGAAGACTGCTTTCATGACTCGGTATGGTCATTACGAGTTTCTTGTGATGTGGGCTGACCAATGCCCCAACAGCATTCATGCACTTGATGAACAGTATATTTCAGCCCTATCTTGACTCTTTCATCATTGTGTTTATTAACAACATTCTGGTGTATTCCCGGAGTCGGGAGAATCATGAGCAGCACCTGAGGACTGTGCTTCAGACCTTGAGAGAAAGGAGGCTATATGCAAAATTTTTGAATTGTGAATTTTGGCTAGATTTAGTGGTATTTTTGGGTCGTGTAGTATCGAGTGAGGGGATCAAGGTAGATCCGAAGAAGATTAAAGTAGTGCGGAATTGGCCCAGACCGTCCTCGGCTACGTAGATCCGGAGTTGTCTTGGCTTGGCGAGGTATTACCGTAGATTTGTAAAGGCTTTCTCGTCTAATCCAGCACCTATGACCAGATTGACCTAGAAGGGTGCTCCGTTTAGGTGGACCGAGGAGTCTGGGGAGAGCTTTCAAAAGCTCGAAACTGCTTTGACTACAACCCTAGTGTTGGTATCGCCTACTGGTTCGGGGTCCTATACGGTGTATTGTGATGCGTCACGCATTGGTCTTGGCGCGGTGTTGATGCAGGACGGTAGGGTGATTGCCTACACGTCTAGACAGATGAAGGTGCATGATAAGAACTATCATGTACACGACCTCGAGTTAGCAGTTATTTTTCATGCCCTAAAGATCTGGCGGTACTACTTGTATGGTGTCCCTTATGAGGTCTTCACCGATCACCGAAGTCTACAACATCTGTTTAAACAGAAGGATCTTAACTTGCGGCAGCGGAGGTGGTTGGAGTTGCTTAAGGATTATGATATCACCATTCTATATCATCCCGGGAAAACCAATGTAGTGGCCGATGCCTTGAGTCGCAAGGTGAAGAGTTTGGGCAGCTTGGCATATCTACCGGTAGTAGAGAGGCCTTTAGCCTTGGATGTTCAAGCGGCCAACCAGTTTGTCAGATTGGATATTTCCGAGCTGAGCAGGGTTTTGTCTTGTGTGGTTTCTCAGTCTTCTCTTTATGATCGTATCAGAGAGCGTCAGTATGATGACCTCCATCTGCTTGTCCTTAAGGACACGGTTCAGCACGGTGATGCCAAGGAACTCACTATTAGAGATGACGGTGTATTACAGATGCGGGCAGGCTATGTGTGCTCAATGTAGATGTTTGCGTGAGTTGATTCTCCGGGAGGCTCACAGCCCGCGGTACTCCATTCATCTAGGTGCCGCGATGATATATCAGGACTTGAGGCAACACTATTGGTAGAGGCGGATGAAGAAGGACATAATAGAGTATGTAGCTCGGTGCCTAAATTGTCAGCAGGTGAAGTATGGGCATCGGTGGCCAGGTGGATTGCTTCAAAAGCTAGAGATTCTGGAGTGGAAATGGGAGCGGATCACTATGGATTTCGTTGTTGGGCTCCCACGGACTCAGAGGAAGTTCGATGCAGTTTATGTGATTATGGATAGATTGACCAAGTCAATTCATTTCATTCATGTGGTTACTATTTACTCTTCGAAGTAGCTAGCTCAGGTTTACATTCGCGAGATTGTTAGGCTTCATAGCGTGCCAGTATCTATCATCTCTAACTAGGGTACGCAGTTTACATCGCAGTTTTAGAGAGTCGTACAGCATGAATTGGGTACTCGGTTGGAGTTGAGCACAGCATTTCACCCTCAGATGGATAGACAGTCCAAGCACACTATTCAGATATCGGAGGATATGCTTCGTGCGTGTGTGATGGATTTTGGGGGTTCTTAGGATTAGTTCTTGCCACTTGCGGATTTTGCCTACAACAACAGTTATCAGTAGAGCATTCAAATGGCCCCGTATGAGGCTTTGTATGGTAGGCGGTACCGGTCTCTAGTGGGTTGGTTCGAGCCGGGCGAGGCTAGGCTATTAGGTATCGACCTGGTTCAGGATGCTTTGGAAAAGGTTAAATTGATTTAGGATTGACTTTGTACATCCTAATCCAGGCAGAAAAGTTATGCGGATCGGAAAGTTCACGACGTTGCATTCATGGTTGGGGAGCGGGTCTTGCTCCGGGTTTTGCCCATGAAGGGTGTTACGAGGTTCGGGAGGAAGGGCAAGTTGAGCCCTAGGTATATCGGACCTTTTGAGATTCTTGAGATGATTGGAGAGGTGGCCTACAGACTTTCACTACCACCTAGTCTCTTTGCAGTTCATCCAGTATTCCATGTTTCCATGCTCTGAATGTATCACGGTGATCCGTCTCATGTTTTAGACTTCAGCTCAATCCAGTTGGACAAGGATCTATCTTAGGTTGAGGAGCCGGTGGCCATCTTGGATAGGCAGGTTCGAAAGTTGAGGTCGAAGAACATCGCGTCAGTGAAGGTTCGGTTGAGGGGTCATCCGGTCGAGGAGGCGACTTGGGATACCGAGCATGATATGCGCAGCCGCTATCCTCGTCTTTTCACCACTTTAGGTATGTCTCTATACTCGTTCGAGGATGAACATTTGTTTTAAGAGGGGGAGAATGTAACGACCCGGCCGGTCGTTTTAAGAGAATTAGCCCCAAACCCCTATTTATTGCTTCCTCTATTTCATTTTTGTGGTTACGTGACTTGTTGGGAGGTTTGGTTTTTGGTTTCGGGGTGATATGAGACACATAGTCCCTAAATTAGAAGTTTAAGTTCTAGGAATTGACTGTAGTTCGAATCTTGTGAAGACGACTCCGGAATGGAGGTTTGACGGTTGCAATAGCTCTCTATGATGATTTTGGTCTTAGGAGTGTGTCCGGATGTTGATTTGGAGGTCCGTAGGTCATTTCGGCGTTGATTGGCGAACGTTGGATATTTTTGGAAAGTTTGACCGAGAGTGGACTTTTTGATATGTGGGTCGGATACCGATTCCGAAAGTTGGAGTAGGTCCGTAATGTCAATTATGACTTATGCGCTAAATTTAAGGTTAATCGGACTTGATTTGATAGGTTTCGGCGTCGAATGTAGAAGTTAGAAGTTCTAAAGTTCATTAGGCTTGAATCGATATACAATTCGTGTTTTTAGCGTTGTTTGATGTGATTGAAAGCTTGACTAAGTTCGTATGATGTTTTAAGACTTGTTGGTATATTGGACTTGTGGAAAAGCTGAAGCATTGTTGTGTCTGGTGCAATCGCACCTGCGCACTTTGGGCCGCAGGTGCAGCACCACAGAAGCGGCCATCTAGCCGCAGAAGCAAAATTGGACTGCCCAGCTGAGATCCCAGATGCGGTCAGAGTCCCGCAGAAGCGGACTCGCAGGAGCGATGGAGGAAGCGCATAAGCGGAAAGGCTAGCCAAGCCTGGGGTCGCAGAAGCGGAGCCCTTCCGCAGAAGTGAGAGCACAGGTGCGCATTTTGGTCCGCAGAAGCGAATGTTGCCAGGCTAAGTGAGAACCGCACCTGCGATGGAAATTCCGCAGGTGCGGAGCCGCAGACGCAGCTGTGGGTTCGCAGGTGCGAATTCACTAGGCAGAAAAGGCCTAAGTTCGAGGGTTTGATTTCATTCTTCATTTTTGGACCTAGAGAGCTCGGATTGAGGCGAAAGTTTGAGGGATTTTCAGAGAAAACATTTGGGTAAGGATTCTTGACTCATTTTTGATTAATTTTCACTAATCTATCTTTAATTTCTTCATTTAATTAAGGATTTGGGTTTGAAGTTGAAAAAAAAATGGAAAATCCTTAGGCCGAATGTTGAGGTTTCGATCGAGATTTTTGTATCGGATTTGAGTAATTTTGATATGGGTTCACTCGATATCGAATGTGTGTTCAGATTTTATAATTTTGGTCGGGTTCCGAGACGTGGGCCCGGGTCAACCTTTTGGGGCGATTTTTCAATTCTTTGCTAAAGTCGTAGTTTCATTAATTAAATTAGCTTCTTATAGTTATATTTATAGTATGTAATTATTTTGGCTAGATTCTAGCCTATCGGAGCTGGAAAATCGAGGCAAAGGTCTTATTATTGATTGAATGAGCAAGGTTTGAGGTAAGTGACTTGTCTAAACTTGTGTGGGGGAAATTTTTCCTAGGATTTGGTACTATTATGGTAAATTGCAATACGTGAAGGCCGTATACACGAGGTGACGAGTGTGTACTCGGGCTAAATGTTAAAAATCTGATTTTTGCTAAATAGTTCCTTTTATTCCCTTAATTGAGTTACTCTAGCACGTGTAGTCATCATGTTTAGCCTAATGTCACATGTCTACGTGTCTTATCTCTTACTTGCAATTTATGCAACATGCTTAGTTGAATTACCTGCTTTCTTTGATTTCGTATTCATTCTTTAACTGTAGGATTCCTTGCTATAATTTTATTGTTCCATTGTTCTGTGTTGTTTTTCGTGATTTTTTTTGTTGAGATAACCGATTGGTTGTGGCACGAGATTTCTTCCATGTGGAGTGTTATTGTGGCACGAGGTTTCTTCTGTGCGGAGTGCTATTGTGGTACGAGATTTCTTCCGTGCGGAGTATTATTGTGGCACGAGGTTTCTGCCGTGCGGAGTGTTATTGTGGTACGAGGTTTCTTCCGTACGGATTGTTATTGTGGCATGAGGTTTCTGCCGTGCGGAGTGTTATTGTGGCACAAGGTGTCTGCCGTGCGGTTATCATTGTTTGCACGAGGTTTCTGCCTTACCGTTGTGAGATATTTACTTTTGGGACTACGAGGCGGTACCTCGGGAGCACTCTTGTTGTTTACCTCTATTTTCTGTGTTGTTGTTGTTGTTGTTGCTGTTGTTGTTGTTTCTGAACTTGTAAGAATCTTATTTTTTCTCACGTGTTGTAGTTGTCTTCTTGAATCCCGTGTTGTTATCTTTTTATAAATTCTCATTGTTCACTTCTCAGTCATTTCATTATATTATTATATCTTCTGCCTTGTTTACTATTATTTCTAGTAGGGCCCTGACCTGACCTCGTTACTACTCTACTGAGGTTAGGCTTGGTACTTATTGGGTACCGTTGTAGTATACTCATACTATACTTCTGTACATCTTTTTGTGCAGATCCAGAGACTGCTTACCAGACCAGGTACGAGTGAGCTAGCCCATACGTGGAGACTTCAAGGTACATCTGCTAGCATCCACAGACCTCGGAGTCCCCCTCTATCTTTATTATGTGGTATTCCTCATTCTTCATTCGACTCTGATGTATAGAGATATTTAGTATTTTTTTTCTCTCTTTAGAGCTTGTGACTTATTTCTATCGGGTTTTGAGAGTTGTAACTATTTTGAATCGCAGTTCTTATTTATTTCAGATGTTGAGGTTGAGTTTCAGCTTTATATTCAGTTATTCCGCATAATTGTTAGGCTTACTTAGTCTTAGAGACTAGGCGACGTCACGATATCCTACAGAGGAAAATTATGATTGTGACAATTTCGAATAGTCTAATTTTGATTATACAAAATAAAATAACCGAAAATTTAGTATGGTACAAATATTTTAAAATAATCAGCCGAACCGAACCATTGACATCCATAGTATTTGAATGTTTTTGTCACTCTATTCTCTTGATTTTCAACCGTCCTTAGAGCTAATATTGTATTGTAGCTAGTTCATTGACTTCTTCTCACTTTCTTAAGTTTTCATTTTATAGTTAAAAATCTTATACTTATTAATTATGGTTAGAATCGAAGTATTAGAAATACTTTTCTTTGCTTGCATTGATGATGAAAGAGGTTTATTTCCGCTTTACTAAAAGTTGCTTTGGCTTGTGATCTTTTAATAAAAGTACTGATAAGTGACAATTAATTTGTTTGTGACTTTTATTTAGGTATATTATGTTTGAATTAAGAGGGTACAATTGCCTATTTAGATTTTTTATTTTCTTATTTAGGTTCAATTTTCATTTTATTCAATCTAATTTGACCGAGAAGGATGGAACAAATTGGTCGACCAAACTTATTTCAGTTTGTTGATTGCATGGTTTATTTATGAACTAAAAATTTTGTAAAGCGACTCGGATCAAGTAGATTAAACTGACCCTAATGTATACCTTAATTTGATTTTGCTAGTGATAAGTTTACATTAAAAATAGTGGCACACATATTATTCAAATCCTCTATCCACATTTTGGTAAAAGCAAATAGATTACTTGTTCTTGTCGGCCAAGCATGGGGGAGGTGTTGGTGTTCCTAATTTCTCCGCTGCCAAACATATAAAAAGTGAATTGTTAGTTACGTTATGTTCCAAATTTACTTCCATAATTCCACATGCATAAAACAATACAATAGTGGATGTCAACCAAAAAAGGAGAAAATAAAGGAAGAGATACGAAAAATATAGAAAAAGTTAAGTATGCTCCATCACTAATAAGTAAATAAATTAACATATCATATTGTTGCATATTGAGTTGTCATGGCACCATAGAAAAATGAGGATTTGCAGTTGCAGTTAGCCTAATTCTCCTTACGTACGTAAATACGTGAATTACGGCGAGTCACATAAATTCAAAGGCCAAAAACCACAAGTTTGAAACCTAAAAACTCTCCTCCACAGCCCACTAATTCCCATGCCTCTACAATACGCTTCACCTTATTAATTCTTCCTCTTCCTTTCACCTTCAGCATTCACCCCTCCTTTCCTCTTCCCCCCACTGTTTCCATTAGAAAGGAAGGGCTCAAAAAAAACTCACAAACTATAAAAATAAAGGAAGACAAAAGTCACATTAATCATTTCCCATCTGTTTAATAATGAAGATGGTTGCTCGACCAATATTTGTGGTTATGCTCCTTGTCACCATGGCATTCGCCATGGTGGCGGAATCATCGCTCTCTGCCCATTTCAGTGACGTTGCAGTCGTTTCATTTGCCCGCCACAGCACTGATGGCGGGCTAGATGACTTGACTGCAGGTCATATCGGGGAGAGTTTATTCGAGGACGAAGAGATGATGATGCCATCAGAGTCGGCCCGAAGAACCCTATGGAGCAGCTACCGCGAACGTTACATTAGTTATCAAGCGATGCGTCGGAACTCTATCCCATGCAACCGTCGCGGCCAATCTTACTACCAGTGCACTCGCATGCAGAGAATTCGACCTTACAGGCGCGGCTGCCTCCAAATCACTAGATGCTCCCGCCGCCATTAATAAACGTCTCCCTGCAATGAAGGAATGGAAACCCTAATCTGCTAAAAAAAGAAAATTTATAATTAATTAGTAATACTTTCTGAATGTTTCTTCTTTTAATTGCGACCAATATATTATACTACCCTAAATTTACAAAGGAAAATGAGAATAAGAACAAGAACATGGAATGGATATAAATTTGGACTCTCGTCTTATTGCTAGGTAGCTCTAAGACACTTTTGTTTTTCGATTCAATTATTTTTAACTTCTCTTCCTGATGTTTACACTTTATACTTTATGCCATCATTCGAAGATGATTTTTGGTGGTGAAAAATTTGTAAATTGGTGAAATAATATTAATATTATAGATTATCTATTTCTTCTTCCTTTTTAATTGTTAATCGGTAATTTTATTTTATGTTGAACTTTGATACGTAATAAAAGTGATCTGTACTTTTTTTTCTATGATGGTTTAATTTGGTGATGAAAACGGCTCGGCCCATACTGTTCATACTTCCCAGTTTTCGTGATTGAAAATTTGAAATGCTCATCATTACAAATTTGGCGTAGATAATTGTACGAGATGGGAAATGTCGAATTTCAATAGAATTGATGACATCTATCATGCCCCTCAAAAAAGGAAAAAAATAAATTAGTTTCAACTAATAACCGTTCGCCAAAAATAATTAGTACTCGTCTCCACCCATTTCCACCTTTCTGGATAGTATAATCTGAATGCTTCATGGAAATCTTAGCAATTCTCTTTAAGACAATTTTCGTTTCTCTAACCATAGTTCAATTAATAATCTACTTCCATTATCTTCACTTGTCTCATTCTACAGTTTAGAATTGACTTTCAAATTCAAAATTGAATGAGTCAGGGAACGCAAACTACAAACATATACTGGTCCCTATCCCAGTGTGTGATGTGTGGGTTAAACATATGTATATGACGGATTTGAATTACGTGGCAGATAAAAATATTAGTGTTATAAGAAAAATCAAATTATGATGGATGGATGTTTACTCTTCCTTCATGATCTTCTCAAATGCTTAATGACATATTCAATGACATATTTCTATGTTTAATGACATATTCAATGACATATTTTTCTTCACTTTTCATGCCTATATAAAGGCCTTGTAATAGATAGGAAAAAACACACAATTGAAGAAGAAATAAGAATCTCTCCTCTCTTTCTCTCTATATCTCTTAGCTTGTTTTTCCTTATTCTCTATTGTTATTTTGAGCTATATTTCATAACACGTTATCAGCACGAAGTCTCTAACCTCAAGGTTGAGTTTCACTTCTGTGTTACAGGCACGTCTTTCTGCTACAACAACAAGTCTAAGCTTTAAACCAAATAATTAAGTTTATACCAATATTTTGAATGAGCAATGGTGTGGTTATTAGAAAATTAGTATTTATGTGACTGCTAAGGATGTCACCTTGTTAAATTTTCATGAACTAAATAATAGGTGGCATGCGGTATACTAAATAATCTACAAAATTAAAATTATACTTTATTATGTATGCTTATGGTTTTACCTTATAATACGATTTTAGTATGCCTAGTATAATGATTATACATTAGTTTACTGTCAAATATAATATAATAATAATAATAATAATAATAATAATAATAATAATAATAATAATAATAATAATAATAATAATAATAATAATAATAATAATAATAATACTCGTAACTATTTTATTTTAATAAGATAAAATATTAGTACAAGAAGTATGTACTACACCAAATTTTTCATTGATGATAGTTCTTATCAAATTAACATGTTGAATCATTTCTATATGGAAAGCATATAATAGTAGATAGTAGACAGAGATTTGTCCCCTATTTATTTTTTTGATTCCCTGATTAGCCTAAAGGTTCTGCTATGTCTCTTTATTTTTCTAGAGAGCATAATACTTAGTTTTCACAAAAGTGCATGGTAACTAGTAGTACTATATTATTCTATTTGATACATTATTTTTCTTTAATGTTCTAGTCATATCACTTTCATCTTGAAGTAAGCTATTCCAGCAAAGACCACATGTGAATTTTTAATATTATTTTATATTTTCATATATCTGTTTGACACTAATTACTTAGTTGATTTGAGTAAACGAAAGTATATTATTGAGAATTATATCCAAATGACATTATGAAGAGTTTAACTCAAAATGTGAGCATTTCCTTCGTATTTGAAATTGTTTTTGTCTTTTGCTATTAATGATATCAGCTTCAATGAGTTCAAGTCGCAATGCACCATGAGGGTAAGACATTAGGATCAAGTCTTGATGCTCCATGATGATAAGAGTTGGGTTTGAGTCCCAATTCATTATGGTCTAACATGCCTTTTGTCACGACCTAATTTTCCCTCCGTGTGACGTCGTGACGGCACTTAGTCTCTACAACTAGGTAAGCCTAACATTTTACGGAATAATAAAATAAATATATAAATTTAACCAACTATTCAAAAATACACAACAAATCCCAAAATTCGGAACATCGTGAATCACAAACTACAAAAGGAAAATCTAGTGTCTCTATACATCTGAGTCTAACAAGGAAAAATATAGAAGATAATGGGCATAAGAAAGAGTAAAAGGGGACTCCGAGGTCTGCGGACGCGGCAGATATACCTTGAAGTCTCCAAAGTTGTCCTGGCTCACTGACCGTGCGGCTGATAAGGTACACCTGGATCTGCAGACGAAAAACATGTGCAGAGAGTAGCCTGAGTAAACCACAATCGGTACCCAGTAAGTGCCAAATCTAACCTCGGTCGAGTAGTGACGAGGTCAGGTCAAGGCCCTACAGGTAAGTATGTAATAAAATAATATAGAGTGTAATACCGCAATAAAATAAAGGCTGAAATTTAACAACAATGAAATCATAGAAGGTAACGGCTTAGTACACAGAAACATAACAGGGGATCTCCCGAGATACCGTTCCGTAGTCCCAAAGTAAATATGCAAGACAGGGGGATCTCCCGGAATACCGTTACATAGTCCTAAAGTAAATATGTAGCGCGAATGATAGAAATACAACTACATCACGAAATTCTTACAATTTAGACTAAGTACCAGTCAGGGAAGAAGCAGAAAATTCATTAAGCATGATGCACATAATTCACATAAACAATTAAGACACGTAGACATGTTGTATTAGACTAAACATGATAGCTACACATATTGGAATAACTCAATTAAGAATGAAAATAGATTAGTACTCATTAAAATGGTATAACTCAAAATAACAGGAAAATATGTTGCTGCTCAGTAAGAAAATCGGGTTTTACCACAACTAGCCCATGTACGTACTCGTCACCTCACGTACACGGTGCTCACATAGCACAATAGTTCCAAATCTTAAGGGGATTTCCCCCACGCAAAGTTAGGTAAGCCATTTACCTCGAATCAAGCTCAATCATTCCGTAAGAATGCCCTTTCCATGAATATTGGGCTCTGAATGGCCCAAATCTAGCCAAAAGTAATTACATATGATAATTACAACCATAATAGACTCATCTAATTAATTAAATCAATACTTTAACAAAAATTTCGAAATTTGCCCTAAAACGTCGACATGGGCCCACATATCGGAATCGGGTAAAAGTCATAAAATCTGAAAGCCTATTCACTCACAAGTCTAACCATATCAATTTTACTAAAATCCGACACCAAATGGTCCTCCAAATTCACAATTCAAACTCCCAAATCCCTAGCCTCCAACTTCCAATTTTCACCTTAAATACACACTAACTAGGTGAAAAAATACATGGGGAAGCATGATTATTGATCAAAAATAAGCACAAGGGACTTACCTCAAGAAATCCCTCGAAAGTGCTCTCAAAAATCGCCCTAAACCGAGTTGCAAAGTCCAAATATGACAAAAATCGCGAAGCCCTTCGGTTTTAACCATTGCCCGGGTATTTCCGCACCTGCGGAGCCTGGGCTCGCACCTGCGGGTGCGCTTGTGCGGCAAAATGTGTGCATCTGCACAAATCACTTACCCCCTCTACCTTCGCACCTGCGATGAAAGGGCCGCATCTGCGCGTGCGCGCCTGTGGAATTCCCTTCCGCTTTTGCGGACCTTGCGCACCTGTGAAGACCCCTAACGCATTTGCGGGCATCGCAGATGCGGAAATCACCTCGCACCTGCGACCCCTGGCACTCCTCCATTTTCCCGCTTCTGCGCCAATTTTCTCGCACCTGCGGGCAGCCTTGCGCAGGTGCGATTATAGCAGTACCACTAAAAGCACCAGATTTTCCTAAGTCCAATTTCATTCCGTTAAGTATCTGAAACACACCCGAGGCCCTCGGGACCTCAACCAATCCTACTAACCAATCCTATAACACCATACGAACTTAGTCGAGCCTTTAAACCACATCGAACAACACCAGAAATCATGAATTAAGCACGGATTCAAGCCTAAGAACTTAGAATTTTCCAAATTCTACAAACGACGTCGGGCCACGTCAAATCTAGTCCGAATTACCTCAAATTTTATACACATGTCTCAAATGACACTACGAACCTACAGCCACTTTCGAAAATTCATTCCGAGCTCGATATCAAAATTTTCACTATCGGCCGAAATTGCCGAAAATCTAACTTTCGCCAATTCAAGCCCAAATCTATTACAGACCTCCAAAATACATTCCGGACGCACTCCTAAGCTTAAAACCACTCAACAGAGCTAACGGAGTCGACATAATTCCATTCCGGATCTGTCTTCACACAGTTCCGACTACGGTCCAAATTCTAAGACTTAAGCTCTCGTTTAGGGACTAAGTGTCCCAAAACACTCCGAAACTCAAAACCAATCATCCTGACAAGTCACAATAGCAGAATTAGATATGAGGAAAGCAGTTAATAGGGGTTTGGGGCTCTAAATCTCAAAACAGCCGGCCGCATCGTTACATCCTCCCCTCTTAAAACAATCGTTCGTCCTCGAACGAGCATAGAGACATACCTGAAGTGGTGAAACGATGAGGATAAAGGTTGCGTGTATCCTGCTCGGTCTCCCAAGTCGCCTCCTCGACCGGCTGTCCCCTCCAATGAACCTTCACGGAAGCAATGTTCTTTGATCTTAGCTTTCTGACCTGCCTGTCTAAAATAGCCACTGGCTCCTCAACATAGGATCGATCCTTGTCCAATTGAACTGAGCTGAAATCCAACACGTGGGATGGATCGCTGTGATACTTTCGGAGCATAGAAATATGGAATACCGGATGAACTCCTGCTAAACTGGGAGGCAAGGCAAGCTCATAAGCAACCCCCCCTCCAACTCGACGCAACACCTCAAATGGACCAATGAACCTTGGGCTCAACTTTCCCTTCTTTCCAAACCTCATAACGCCCTTCATAGGCGAAACTCGAAGCAAGACTCGCTCACCAACCATGAATGCAACATCATGAACCTTCCAGTTCCCATAACTTTTCTGTCTGGGTTGGGCCATGCGAAGTCTATCCTGAATCACCTTAACCTTCTCCAAGGCATCCTGAACCAAGTCCGTACCCAATAATCTAGCCTCGTCGGGCTCGAACCAACCCACTGGGGACCGACACCGCCTACCATACAGAGCCTCATATGGTGTCATTTGAATGCTGGACTGATAACTGTTATTGTAAGCAAACTCCGCAAGTGGCAAGAACTGGTCCCAAGCACCCCCAAAATCTATCACACACACACGAAGCATATCCTCTAATATCTGAATAGTGCGCTCGGACTGCCCGTCCGTCTGAGGGTGAAATATTGTGCTCAACTCAACCCGAGTACCCAACTCATGTTGTACAGATCTCTAGAACTGTGATGTAAACTGCGTACCCTAGTCAGAGATAATAGATACCGGTACGCCATGAAGCCTGACGATCTCACAGATATAGATTCGAGCTAGCTACTTGGAAGAATAGGTAGTCATCATAGGAATGAAATGAGCCGACTTGGTCAGCCTATCCACAATCACCCAAACTACGTCAAACCTCCGCTGAGTCCGTGGGAGTCCAACCACGAAATCCATAGTGATCCGCTCATATTTCCACTACGGAATTTCTAACTTCTGAAGCAATCCACATGGTCGCTGATGCTCATATTTTACCTGCTGGCTATTCAGACATCGAGCCACATACTCTACTATGCTCTTCTTCATTCTCCTCCACCAGTAATGCTATTGCAAGTCCCGATACATCTTTGCGGCACCCAGATGAATAGAGTACCGCAAACTGTGAGCCTCCTAAAGAATCAACTCACGCAAACCATCTACATTGGGCACACATAGCTTGCCATGCATCCTCAATGCACCACCATCTCCAATAGTAACCTCCTTAGCATCATTGTGCTGGACCGTGTCCTTAAGGACAAGCAGATGGGGGTCATCATACTGACGCTCCCTGATACAATCATAAAGAGATGACCGAGAGACCACACAAGCCAATACTCGATTCGGCTCAGAAATATCCAATCTCACAAACTGGCTGGCTAAGGCCTAAACATCCAACGCCAATGGCCTCTCTGCTGCTGGTAGATATGCTAAACTCCCCAAACTCTCTATCTGGTAACCCAAAGCATCGGCCACCACATTAGCCTTCCTAGGGTGGTACAAAATAGTGATATCATAATCCTTAAGTAGCTCCAACCACCTCCGCTGACGTAAGTTAAGATCTTTTTGCTTAAACAGATGCTGCAAACTCCGATGATCGGTGTAAATCTCACAAGGAACACCGTACAAATAATGCCGCCATATCTTCAAGGCATGAACAATAGCTGCTAACTCAAGGTCATGGACAAGATAGTTCTTTTCGTGCACCTTCAGCTGTCTGGACGCGTAGGCAATCACCCTACCATCCTGCATCAGCACCGCGCCGAGACCAATACGCGATGCATCACAATATACAATATAAGACCCTAAACCTGTAGGTAATATCAATATTGGGGCTGTAGTCAAAGTTGTCTTGAGCTTCTGAAAGCTCTCCTCACATTCCTCTGTCCACCTAAACGGAGCACCCTTCTGGGTCAGCCTGGTCATAGGTGCTGCAATAGATGAGAATTCCTCTACAAAGCGATGGTAATACCCCGCCAAACCAAGAAAACTTCGGATCTCTGTAGCTGAGGACGGTCTGGGCCAACTCTGCACTGCTTCAATCTTCTTCGGATCCACCTGGATCCCCTCACTCGATACTATATGACCCAAGAATGACATTGAGTCTAGCCAAAACTCACACTTTGAAAATTTTGCATATAACTTCTTTTCTCTCAAGGTCTGAAGTGCAGTCCTCAGGTGTTGCTCATGATCCTCCCGACTCTAGGAGTATACCAGAATGTCATCAATAAACACGATGACGAATGAGTCAAGATAGGGCCAGAACACACTGTGCATCAAGTGCATAAAAGCTGCTGGGGAATTGGTCAGCCCAAAAGACATCACAAGAAACTCATAGTGACCATATCTGGTCCTGAAAGCAGTCTTCGAGATATCCGGCTCCCGAATCTTTAACTGATGATAACCTGAACGTAAGTCAATCTTGAAAAACACTCTGGCACCCTGTAACTGATCAAATAAGTCAACAATACGAGGCAATGGATACATGTTCTTCACTGTGACTTTGTTCAACTGACGGTAATCAATACACATCCGCATAGAACCATCTTTCTTCTTCACAAATAAGACAGGGTCACCCTAAGGTGACATACTGGGCCGAATGAAGCCTTTATCAAGCAATTCTTGTAACTGCTCTTTTAACTCCTTCAATTTAGGAGGAGCCATACGATATAGAGGAATAGAGATGGGCTGAGTGCCCGACAATAAATCAATGCCAAAATCAATATCTCTGTTGGGTGGCATGCTCGGAAGATCAGCTGGAAACACATCTCGAAAGTCCCTCACTATTGGAACTGACTCAACTGTAGGGGTATCAATATTAACATCTCTCACATAAGCTAGATACGCGTCAAACCCCTTTCAACCATTCGTTGAGCTTTAAGAAAAGAAATAACTCTGCTGGGAGTATACTCTAAGGTAACTCTCCACTCTAATTGCGGTAAACCTGGCATAGCCAGCATCACGGTTTTAGTGTGACAATCAAGAATATCATAATGGGGTGACAACTAGTCCATGCCCAAAATAATATCAAAGTCCACCATACTGAGCAATAATAAATCGTCTCAGGTCTCAAAACCACTAAGAGTAATCAAACACGACAAATACACGCAGTCCACAACAAGAGAATCTCCCACAGGAGTGGATACATAAATAGGGGAACTCAAAGAATCCTGAGATACGCCCAAATACGGAGCAAAATAAGAGGACACATAAGAATGTGTAGAGCCTGGGTCAAATAATACCGACGCATCTCTATGATAGACCTGAACAATACCTGTAATGACAAAATCAGAAGTAACTGCCTCTGTACGAGCAGGAAGCGCATAATATCTAGCCTGACCTCCCCCTCTAGGGCGACCTCTACCTCCCCGACCTCCACCTCAAGCTGGTTGAGCAGGTGGGGTGGCAACTGGTGCTGTAATCATAGCATGAGGACCCGGTGGAGCACGATGTGGCTAAAAGGTCTGTGGAGGTGCACCCCTCCTAATCCTGGGGCAATCCCTCACCATGTGGCGAGTGTTGCCACACTCAAAACAAGATCTGGGAGGGCGTGGCTGCTGTGACTGGCTCGGGCCAAGTCTGCTGGATTGGCCGCTAGGAACACCCTGTGCAGGAGGCACACTAGATACTAGCGGTGCATAATAAGGCTCCTGGGGTCTAGAAGGAGCTGGAACACCGCTGGAGGCTGGAAGAACTGAATGAATGGGGCGGCTCACATAACCCCTACCATGACGAGCTACTGGGGCACGAGCTCCAGAATAATAACCAGCCTCTCGAGACCTCTTGGCCTCCCTCTCCTCTCTATCCCGGGCAAACATGCCCTCAAATCTCCTGGCAATACCCACAACCTACTGATAAGAAATATCCATCTCCAATTCCCTGGCCATACTACTCCGGATGCTGGGATGGAGACCCTCAATAAACCGTCGAACCCTTTCTCGAACTGTGGCAACTAAGGCCAGTGCATGTTGGGTCAAATCACTAAAGCGAACTGCATACTCTGACACACTCATAGCACCCTGACGCAGCTGCTCAAACTCTGCGCGCCATGAGTCCCTGAGGCTCTGAGGGACATACTCTCTCAAAAATATGTCTGAGAACTGAATCCATGTAAGTGAAGCTGCCTCAGCCGGACTACCCAACTCATAAGCACGCCACCACTGATAGGTTGCTCCTCTAAGCTGAAATGTGGTAAAAGAAACCCCTGCTCGTCTCCACTACGCCAATAGTATGAAAAATACGATGACATTCCTCCAGAAAACCTTGAGCACCATCTATAGACAATCCGCTGAAAGTAGGTGGGTGGTACTTCTTGTACCTCTCAAGTTTGAGTTGCTCCGCCTCAGAAGCTGCTGCCCTAACCTCTGGCTGAACTGGAGCTACCGGTTGCATTGGTATAATCCCTGGAACCTGGTCGACCTGAACCCGCTGTTCTGGAGTACCGGCGATGGGAGTCTGTGCTCCTCCCCCGACCCGAGATATGGCAGGAGCAAGTGGAATCAATCCAGCCTGAGCTAAGGTGCTGAACATGCTCAGAAACTGGGCTAGAGTCTCCTGGAGGGCTGGTGCAGCAACAGGTATCTCAGGTGTCTGCCCTCCAGCTTGAGCTATTGGGGGCTCCTCTGTAGCAGCTCGTACGAGTGCTCTGGCTACACCACGTGGACGTCCTCATCCTTTACCCCGGCCTCGGCCACTCGCGGCTCTAGCAGGGGGTGCGGGTGCTTGTACATCAGATCCTCTTGTACATGTCCTCACCATTTGTGAGAGAATAGAATACAGAAATTTAGAATCTCTAAAGTCAACAATTTTCGCACGACAAGGAATCAAAGTAGTGAAATTTTTCCTAACAGTTCCATAGCGTCCCGAAGATAAGTACATACGTCTCCGTACCGATCCGCGAGACTCTAATAAACTGGTTTGTGACTCACGACACCTATAAACCTAGAGCTCTGATACCAACTTGTCACGACCCAATTTTCCCCCCGTGTGACGTCGTAACGGCACCTAGTCTCTACAACTAGGTAAGCCTAACATTTTGCGAAATAATAAAATAAAAATATAAATTTAACCAACTATTCAAAAATACACAACAAATCCCAAAACCCGGAACATCGTGAATCACAAACTACAGAAGGAAAATCTAGTGTCTCTATACATCAGAGTCTAACAAGGAAAAATACATAAGATAATGGGCATGAGAAAGAGTAGAAGGGGACTCCGAGGTCTGCGGAAGCGGCAGATATACCTTGAAGTCTTCAAAGCTGTCCCGGCTCACTAACCGTGCGGATGATAAGGTACACTTGGATCTGCACACGAAAAACATAATACCGCAATAAAATAAAGGTTGAAATTTAACAACAATGAAATCATAGAAGGTAACAGCTTAGTACACAGAAACACAACAGGGGATCTCCCGAGATACCATCCTGTAGTCCCAAACGTAAATGGGCAGAGGGATCTCCCGGAATACGTTCTTTAGTCCCAAAATAAATGTGTTGGGGGATCTTCCGGAATACCGTTCCGTAGTCCCAAAGTAAATATGCAGCGCGAATGATAGAACTACAACTACATCATGAAATTCTTACAATTTAGACTAAGTACCAATCAGGGAAGAAGCGGGAAATTCATTAAGCATGATGCACATAATTCACATAAACAATTAAGACACATAGACATGTTGTATTAGACTAAACATGATAGCTACACATATTGGAATAACTCAATTAAGAATGAAAATAGATTTGTACTCATTAAAATGGTATAACTCAAAATAACAGGAAAACATGTTGCTGCTCAGTAAGAAAATCGATTTTTCCACAACTAGCTCATGTACGTACTCGTCACGTCACGTACACGGCGCTCACATAGCACAATAGTTCCAAATCTTAAGGGGATTTCCCCCACGCAAAGTTAGGTAAGCCATTTACCTCGAGTCAAGCTCAATCATTCCGTAAGAATGCCCTTTCCACTAATATCTGGCTCTGAATGTCCCAAATCTAGCCAAAAAAATTACATATCATAATTACAACCATAATAGACTCATCTAATTAATTAAATCAATACTTTAACAAAAATTTCGAAATTTGCCCTAAAACGTCGACATGGACCCACATATCAAAATCGGGTAAAAGTCATAAAATCCGAAAGCCTATTCACTCACGAGTCTAACCATATCAATTTTACTAAAATCCGACACCAAATGGTCCTCCAAATCCACAATTCAAACTCCCAAATCCCTAGCCTCCAACTTCCAATGTTCACCTTAAATACACACTAACTAGGTGGGAAAATACATGGGTAAGCATGATTATTGATCAAAAATAAGCATAAGGGACTTACCTCAAGAAATCCCTCGAAAATGCTCTCAAAAATCGCCCTAAACCGAGTTGCAAAGTCCAAATATGATAAAAATCGCGAAGCCCTTCGGTTTTAACCATTGCCCGGGTATTTCCGCACCTGCGAAGCCTGGGCTCGCACCTGCGGGTGCGCTTGTGCGGCAAAATGTGCACATATGCACAAATCACTTACCCCCCTCTGCCTTCGCACCT
Source organism: Nicotiana tabacum (assembly GCF_000715075.1). Classification (NCBI taxonomy): domain Eukaryota; kingdom Viridiplantae; phylum Streptophyta; class Magnoliopsida; order Solanales; family Solanaceae; genus Nicotiana; species Nicotiana tabacum. The sequence goes on along the minus strand of NC_134081.1, from coordinate 87,569,099 downwards.
GCGATGAAAGGGCCGCATCTGCGCGTGCGCGCCTGCGGAATTCCCTTCCGCTTTTGCGGACCTTGCGCACCTGCGAAGACCCCTAACGCATTTGCGGGCATCGCAGATGCGGAAATCACCTCGCACCTGTGACCCCTGGCACTCCTCCATTTTCCCGCTTCTGTGCCAATTTGCTCGCACCTGCGGGCAGCCTTGCGCAGGTGCGATTATAGCAGTACCACTAAAAGCACCAGATTTTCCTAAGTCCAATTTCATTCCGTTAAGCATCTGAAACACACCCGAGGCCCTCAGGACCTCAACCAAACCTACCAACCAACCCTATAATACCATACAAACTTAGTCGAGCCTTCAAACCATATCGAACAATACCAAAAATCATGAATTAAGCACGGATTCAAGCCTAAGAACTTAGAATTTTCCAAATTCTACAAACAACGTCGAACCACGTCAAATCTAGTCCGAATTACCTCAAATTTTATACACATGTCTCAAATGACACTACGAACCTACAACCACTTTCGAAAATCCATTCCGAGCTCAATATCAAAATTTCCACTATTGGCCGAAAATCTAACTTTCGCCAATTCAAGCCTAAATCTACTACAGACCTCTAAAACACATTCTGGACGCGCTCCTAAGCTCAAAATCACTCAACGAAATTAACGGAGTCAACAGAATTCCAATACGGATCCGTCTTCACACAGTTCTGACTACGGTCCAAATTCTAAGACTTAATCTCTCATTTAGGGACTAAGTGTCCCAAAATACTCCGAAACTCAAAACCAATCATCCCGGCAAGTCATAATAACAGAAATCGATATGGGAAAAACAGATAATAGGGGTTTGGGGCTCTAACTCTCAAAATGGCCGGCCGGTCGTTACACCTTTATATTGGTAAGATATTGGGTTTGAGTCCCACTATACCATATTGATAATATAATGATGACTAAAGAAAAATAATATATTTTTCATGAAAAGGCAAGAATATTGTCCCACTTGATTTGCTCCATTCTTGAAGTGAATGTGGTAGCGGCGCATAATAAGTCTAAATAAAGACAAGTAGTTGAATAATGAACGTGAGTGTATCAAAGATCAAAATAATAATAATTATCACTATGATTATAAAATGAGAACAATAAGGGTTATCAAAATAGTCCTTCAAAATGTGAAGGCAATGTTTACCATCAAATTGATATGAAAAATAATAAAGTACGCCGCTGATTATGATTCATTCCTTGAAAAGAATGTAACTTGTGATAAGTATTGAGAATGCAGGCCTATTCCCAAATGTGAATGTGGCAATATGTGATAAAAGTAATGAATAAAGACATGCAATGCATGATTAAATGAATACCACACAACTCACCTCTAAGGGAGGTTTGAGTGAAATAAAGAGAATAATTATTATTGTGTGGTTACATGAATATGTCATTGGTCGCGTACATGTGATATGCCAAAAAAATATTTTGTTGTGCCTAATAAAAGGTTATTAAAGGCAAAATTAAAGCAAGAAATGATTTTGCTTATGATGATTTTGACCATGATAATTTATTATGATATAAGTTTCTTCGTGAAGGAGACATTTACCATATGAATAGTGTGACAAAAGACTTCTTGTAGTACAAAAATTGTTAAGAGCTCCGAAAAAATTAATTTGTTACTACCCGAATGAATAAAATTATTCAGGACATTGATATTGTAAAGTCTCAAAAAAAACTTTTTGAGTTTCAAATGTATAAGTCAAAGTGGTTGGCATATTGATACTATAAATGAAAGGAATATTGAATATCTTTATATTTCTATAACCATAACGGGTAAATATGAAAGATTATCCGATTTTCTTTCTATTTATACTACACAAATATAAGCAAGATGATGAAATCATATGTCACAAGTAAACTAGAGGTTTACTGAAACAAATATTAGTTGTCTTGACCGGTTTACCATCTCGGTTCAATTATGATGCGAAAAATTAATTGAGAATTACATTGAGATATATTAAAGAAATATAAGATTATTCAAGAATTCTCTTGTGTTTCTTATTCTCATGATATACTAGTTAAGGTTGGGATTGAATCCCTTGATTTCTGGAACGAATAAAAGGTGATAAATATATGGGTCCAGTCACCTGTAGAAATTGTATGCCTCCAATTATGTAAAGACCCGACTTGTTGTTTTTAATAATTAACACCCCGTTCAGTGACTTAAGGTCTCGAGTATCTTCGCAATATGTATTATGACCTGCGGGTGTGGTCGAGTTTGATTTACTGAAGATTCAGAATTAAATTAAAAGAACAATCCTTATTTAGAAGCTTAAATAGAAAGAGTTGACCGGAGAGTCGACTTTTAATACAACTCCAAAATAGAATTTTGATGATGTCAATAGCTCTGTATGGTGATTATGGACTTAGGAGCATGTCTGAAAAATTATTTGGAGGTCTGTAGTGTAATTAAGCTTGAAATGGCGAAAGATGAATTTTTGGAAAGTTAAACCGGGGGGTTGACTTGTTGATATCGGGGCCGGAATCCGATTTTGGAAATTTGAATAGTTTCGTTATGTCAATTATGACTTGTGTGCAAAATTTGAAGTCATTCCGAATTGATTTGATGTGTTTCGGCACAAGATATAGAATTTGAAAATTCAAAGTTCATAGATTTTGATTTGAGGTATGATTCGTGATTTTGATATTGTTTGATGTGATTTGAGGCCTCGAGCAGGTTCGAGTTATGTATTGGTACTGGTTGGTACGATTGGACGGGGTCCCGAGGGCCTCGGGTTTGATTCGGGGTGGTTTCGGACCAAGTTTGGGTGTTTTGATGTTGCCGGTTGCTGGTTCTGGTGTTGTTCTTCGCATTCGCGAGGAGCCTCTCGCATTCGCAAAGAAGGATTTTGCTGTTGGGACTTTGTTCTTCGCGTTCGCGAAGTGTCACAACCCAAAATCTCATCACAAGCGTCGTGATGGCACTTAGTCTCTAAGACTAGGTAAGCCAAGTACAATTACATTTCAAGCCTTTTTTAAAAAAAACATATAATTTAATGCAATCTCCCAAGACTGGTAATACTGAGTCACGAACTCTAACTGAATACATGAAATGATCTCAAGGATCGAATACTCAATACTGTTTGAATAATAATTAACAGTACAATAAAATGGAAAGACTCCAAGTAACCGCGACGACCAAGCAGCTCTACCTTGAATCCTTGCGATCTCACTTTAACTCTGTCCGAGTCCGATAGCTCCAATACTTGGCTCTGCACAAAAATATACAGAAGTGTAGTATGAGTACACCACAGTCGGTACTCAGTAAGTATCAATACTAACCTCAGTGGAGTAGAGACGAGATACAGTCAAGACACTCACTAGTCTAATAACCTACGCAATATAGTATACAAAATAATATGAAAAAAATAACAATAAGGGCAACACAAATCAACCAGCGATATGCCCTGCATGGCAACAAGAACACTATTAATATTGCTCAACAAATAATAAATACAAGTACACCCAATTAAATCAAGTTCTTTAAATAAATATCTTTCACATATAATTCTTCCAAATAACTCTCTTTCAAATATAATTTCCTCAAATAAATATCTTTCAAATATAATTCTTTCAATAAATCTTTTTCAAATATAATTTTCTCAAATAAATGTCTTTCAAATACAATTCCTTCAAATACTACTTTTTGAATAAAAATCCTTTCAAATAAATATTTTGAATATAATTCTTTCAATTAAAAGTCACCATGTGACACCTCATTTCATAATCATAAAAGTACGGGTCTCAGCCCTTTTCATATTTTCACGGTATTTCGTGCCCATAATTAAATCATCATATTTTTCCGGAACCTCGTGCCCATTTTTCATATCACATCTGCACGAACAGTTCACGTGCCAATAATAAAACTATCATATTTTCCCCGACACTTCGTGCCCACGTTTCATATCTCAACTGCGCAGACAATTCACGTGCCAATATCATCATTATTTACTCACGGCACCTCGTGCCCATATTTCTTTTCATAATCCGCCTAGCAATAGCCACATGCTCCCAATTTCAACATAAATCAGATTATTATCAATTTACCAACAACAAGACAAATTGCACAAGGTAAAAAAATAAATACAAGGAAAATCACAACATCACATAAAATCACCAATGCAACCGCTCCACATTATCACATATCATCCCTGATAATAGTCACCCTTATCTCCCATATAGCCACCATTATCACTCCTATAATAACCTCCATTATCCCTCCGCACTGACAATATCAATAGCCACCCTTATCGCTCTTATAGCCACCCTTATCACTCCTATATCCACCCTTATCTCTCCTATAGCCACCCTTATCGCTCCACCTAGACAATATCCCAACACACATAACAACAGTGAAATGCCTCCCTTATACCCACATAATATCAACAGTGAAATGCCACCCTTATATTCTCAAAATAATAACTCAATTAACACAACAATTTACACGAAATATTATCACGGCAACGTAACAAAATCAATTCATATCACAATTTTCCCAATTGCCACAATCAATTCCAAGGATATAATAAAATCAATTAGTTTAACAACAAATAGCCCAAGGCTCCATACAATATATATAAAACCTCAAAATCAATCAACAGAGATAGAAAATAATCAGCATAGGGCAATGCCTTCATTAATCCAAATTTAGATAATTATATTAACACTTATTCTTAAGCTTTCTTAATTAATTATTTGCATAGGGAAAATTCCTAATGAAATTAAATTCCAAGAAATATCAAACCATCGGACTCACGGAATTCACATAAATATACAAGTAATAATTACATCGAATTATCGTATAAAAACAAGTTCAATAAATGTGATTCGAGGCATGGCAATTAGATGATTAAATATATGCCAACAATTATCCAATTTACTACACAATATGCCTAAGACTTTAACTCGATAAATTTTTGTAACGACCCGGCCGGTCGTTTTGAGAGTAATAGCCCCGATCCCCTATTAACTATTTTCCCCAAATCTTTTTCTGCTTTTGTGACTTGCCGGGATGATTGGTTTTGAGTTCCAGAGTATTTTGGGACACTTAGTCCCTAAATGAGAGCTTAAGCCTTAGGATTTGGATCGTAGTCGGAACTATATGAAGACGACTCCGGAATGGAATTCTGTCAGTTTCGTTAGCTCCGTTAGGTGATTTTGGGTTTAGGAGCGTGTCGGGATTGTGTTTTGGAGGTTCGTAGCTCATTTAGGCTTGAAATGGCGAAAGCCAATTTTTTGGAGTTTTGGGCCGGTAGTGGAATATTTGATATCGGGGTCGTTTTTTGATTCCGGAAGTTGGAGTAGGTCCGTAATGTTGATTATGACTTGTGCGCAAAATTTGAGTTCAATCGGACGTGATTTGATAGGTTTCGGTATCGGTTGTAGAATTTTGAAGTTTCAAGTTCTTTAAGTTTGAATTGCAGGGTGATTCGTGATTTTTGCATTATTTGATGGGATTTGAGAGCTCGACTAAGTTTGTATGGTGTTTTAGGATTGGTTGGTATGTTAGGTCGAGGTCCCAAGGGCCTCGAGTGTGTTTCGGATGCTCAACGAGTCATCTTTGGACTTAGAGAAGTGGCAGATTTCTGATGTTTTATTGCAGAAAAATCCTTCATCGCATTCGCGAGAGGTGCCTCACGATCGCGTAGTGCATCTGGGAAAGGCAGTGAAGTTGTTCTTCACGTTAGCGATGTTGTTCCCGCGTTCGCAAAGGTGTGGGACCTTAAGCCTACGCGTTCGCGATATGGTCCTCACGTTCGCGTAGAGGAACGGGGCAGAGGAAGCTTCGGGCATTAAGCCTACGCGTTCGCGAAGAGGTTCCCGCGTTCGCGAAGGGTCCGTCAGTGGAAGGTATGCATTCGAGAGAGTTCCCTCACGTTCGCGAAGGAGGAATTTTGGGCTAGTGGAAGATTGTTCATCGCTTCGTGATCGTGATGTCACGTTCGCGAAGAAGAACGCACCTGGGCAGAATTTAAGGTTCAAAAACGAGGGTTGAGTTCATAACACAAAAATTTGATTGAGAGCTCGGTGGGAGGCGAAATTTGGAGAGATTTTCGGAGGAAGTTTTTGGGTAATGATTCCTAACTCCTTTATGGTTATATTCCACTAATCTATGGTTGATTTCATCATTTAATTTCGGATTTGGGTGAAAAATTGAGAAAGATTCTTAGGCCGAATTTTTGGGTTTCGATCGAGATTTTGGTATCGGATTTGAGCAATTTTGGTACGAGTAAACTCGTGAGTGAATGGGTGTTCGTATTTTATGACTTTTACCCAATTCCAAAACGTGGGCCCGGGGTGAGTTTTTGGGAGTTTTTCCTAATTTCACGCTTTAGCTTCGAATTAATTAGCTAAATTAGTTACTTGTAGTTATATTTACACTATGCAATTTATTTGAATAGATTCGGGCCATTTAGAGTCGGATACTCCTGGCAAGAACGTGTTATCAAGGTGATTTGAGCGGTTCGAGGTAAGTGGCTTGCCTAACCTTGTGTTAGGGACTTCCCCCTTAGGATATCTTGATATTATTTGGTGTGTGGGCGCCGTGTACGTGAGGTGACGAGTACGTACACGGGATATTATTACAAAAAACAATCATGTTTAACCTTTTTAGATCCTAAATTGTTTCTCTTATTAAGTCGTACTAATATGTTTACTTGTGTAGTTTAGACTAGAAAAGCATGTTTACGTGTTTTGACTGCCGAATTGACATTCTGTGCATCATGTTTAGCTAAGTCCTCATTTGCCTTATATGTGTCCAGTATAAACTGTATAACTCGATGTCATACCTGTCATTTCATCTTGCGTTGCATATATACTTTGGGACTACAGACGTATTCCGGGAGATCCCCATGTACTGCATATTTACTTTGGGACTACGGACGTATTTCGGGAGATCTCCCTTGTACTGCATATTTACTTTGGGACTACGGACGTATTTAGGGAGATCCCCCTGTACTACATATTTATTTTGGGACTACGGACGTATTCCGGGAGATCCCCCTGTACTACATATTTACTTTGGGACTACGGACGTATTCTGGGAGAACCCTTGTACTGCATATTCATTTGAAACTACGGGACAGTATCCCGAGAGATTTTCCCACTGTGTTTACCTTGTTTTGAGCCGAGGGCTCCCTTAACTATTAAATTTTCGAGAATTTCTCTATCTATGTTATCGTAAATTTCACTTATATCTTTTACTGTTTAATTTATTATATTTACTCCGGTAGGGCCTTGACCTGACCTCGTCACTACTCGACCGAGGTTAGGGTTGGCACTTATTGGATTCCATTGTGGTGTACTCATGCCCTTCCCTGCACATGTTTTCGTGTGCAGATCCAGGTGTGAGCTATCAGCCTCGGGGTTAGTACGTGCTGCTGATTCTAGGAGACTTCAAGGTACTTCTGCTTGCGTCCGCAGATCTTCGGAGTCCCCTTCTACTCCCTCGCCTAGATACTCTCTTTATTATCCTTAGACTTTTGTATAGAGCTACATAGATTATAGCAGCTTGTGACTTAGTGATATTCCGGGTCTTGAAAAATTATTTTGTATATGCCGAGTGGTACTACTCTTGGCTATTTATAATATGTTGTTTATCTTTAAAATGTTGTGTTTCTTTATATTTTTTGCAATATTAGGTTTACCTAGTCGTAAGGACTAGGTGCCATCACGACACCTTACGGAGGGATAATTTGGGGTCGTGACAAGTTGGTATCGGAGCACTAGGTTCATAGGAGTCGCGAGTCACAAGCCGGTTTATTAGAGTCTCGCGGATCGGTGCGGAGACGTCTGTACTTATCTTTGGGAGGCTATGTAACTGTTAAGAACAATCATATTTCTTGATTTCCTTGTCGTGCGAGTTATTGACACCAGAAATTCTAAGATTCTATTCTATTCTTTCTCACAGATAGTGAGGACCCGCAATGGGAGGACCGATGACCAGGCACCCGAGCACCTGCGAGAGCTGTATCCGAGGAGCCCCCAGCAGCTCTAGCTGGAGGGCCAGCGCCGGAGATCCCTATTGCTACTCCAGCCCTCCAGGAGACTTTAGCTCAGTTCTTGAGCATGTTCAGCACTCTGGCTCAGGCTGGACTATCCGATAGCTCCCGCTACATCTCAGGCCGAGGGAGGGGCACAGACTCCTGCATCCCGCACTCCTTAGCAGAGGGTCCAGGTTGATCAAGCCCCAGAGTATATTCCTATGCCCCTAGTGGCTCCAGTTCAGCATGAGATCAGGGTAGCTGCTTTTGAGGCAGAGCAGCTCAGACTTGAGAGGTACAAGAAGTACCACCCACCTACTTTCAGCGGACTAGCTTCAGATGATGCTCTGGGTTTTCTTGAGGAGTGTCATCGTATTCTCCGCACTATGGGCATTGTGGAGACGAGTGGGGTTTCTTTCACCGTTTTCCAGCTGAGGGGAGCAGCATATCAGTGGTGGCGTGCCTATGAGTTGATTAGTCTGGACGAGGTAGCCTCACTTACTTGGACTCAGTTTTCAGAGATGTTCTTGCGTGAGTATGTTCCTCGGAGCCTCAGGGATGCTTGGCGTGCATAGTTTGAGCAGTTGCGTCAGGGTGCTATGACTATGTCGGAGTATGCAGTCTGTTTCAGTGAGTTAGCTCGCCATACGCCGGCTCTGGTTGCTACAGTCAGAGAGAGGGTTCGTCGCTTCATTGAGGGACTCCACCCCAGTATTCGGACCAGTATGGCCAGGGAGTTGGAGATGGACATCACTTATCAGCAGGCAGTGAGCATTGCCAGGAGGGTGGAGGGCATGTTTGCCCAGGACAGAGAGGAGAGAGAGGCCAAAAGGTCTCGAGAAACTAGTCATTATTCAGGAGCTCGTGCACCAGGAGCATGCTATGGTAGGGGTATTGTGAGTCGCCTTATTCATTCAGCTCTTCCAGCAGCCAGCGGTGTTCCAGCTCCTCCTAGACCTCAGGAGCCCTATTATGCACCGCCAGTATCCAATATGCCTCCTACTCGAGGTGCTATTACCGGCCAGTCCAGCAGGCCAGGTTCGAGTCAGTCTCAGCCGCCACGTCCTCCGAGAGATTGTTTTGAGTGTGGTAATACTCGTCACCTGGTTAGAGATTGCCCCAGAGCCAGGAGGGGTGCACCTCCACAGACTTATCAGCCTCCACATGCTCCACTGGGTCCTCCGGCCATTCTTTTAGCACCAGCTGCTACCCCACCTCCTCAGCCAGCTCGAGATGGAGGTCGGGGAGGTTGAGGTTGCCCTAAAGAGGGAGGCCAGGCCAAGTACTATGCCCTTCCAGCCCGTTTAGAGGTCGTTGCTTCAGATTCAGTCATTACAGGTATCGTCCCTATCTGTCATAGGGATGCATCAGTATTATTTGACCCATGCTCTACGTATTCATATGTGTCTTCTTATTTTGCTCCACATTTGGGGATATCTCGGGATTCTTTGAGTTCCCCTGTTTATGTATCTACTCCTGTGGGAGATTCTCTCATTGTGGACTGCGTATATCGGTCGTTTTAGATTGCTCTTAGTGGTTTTAAGACCATATCTGATTTATTATTACTCAGTATGGTAGATTTTGATGTTATCTTGGGCATAGACTGGTTGTCGCCCCATTATGCTATTCTTGATTGTCACGCTAAGACCGTGACGCTGGCTATGCCAGGTTTGCCAAGATTATAGTGGAGAGGTACCTTAGAGTATACTCCCCGCAGGGTCATTTCATTTCTTAAGGCTCAGGAAATGGTTGAGAAGGGCTGTGATGTGTATTTGGCCTATGTGAGAGATGTCAGTATTGATACCCCTACAGTCGAGTCAGTTCTAGTAGTGAGGGACTTTCCAGATGTGTTTCCAGCTGATCTTCCGGGTATGCCGCCGATAGAGATATTGATTTCGGCATTGATTTGTTGCCGGGCACTCAGCCCATTTCTATTCCTCCCTACCGTATGGCTCCTCCTGAGTTGAAGGAGCAATTGCAGGAGTTGCTTGATAAGGGCTTCATCAGGCCCAGTGTATCACCTTGGGGTACTCCGGTCTTATTTGTGAAGAAGAAGGATGGTTCTATGCGTATGTGTATTGATTATCGGCAGTTGAACAAGATTACAGTGAAGAACATGTATCCTTTGCCTCACATTGATGACTTATTTGATCAGTTACAGGGTGCCAGGGTGTTTTCCAAGATTGACTTGCGTTCTGGCTATCATTAGTTGAAGATTTGGGAGCCGGATATCCCGAAGACTGCTTTCAGGACCAGATATGGTCACTATGAGTTTCTTGTCATGTCATTTGGGCTGACCAATGCCCCAGCAGCCTTTATGCATTTGATGCACAGTGTATTCCGGCCTTATCTTGATTCCTTCGTCATTGTGTTTATTGACGACATCCTGGTATATTCCCGGTCTCGGGAAGATCATGAGAAGCACCTGAGGACCGTGCTTCATACTTTGAGGGAGAAGAGGTTGTATGCAAAATTTTCTAAGTGTGAATTCTAGCTTGATTCAGTGGCATTCTTGGGCCACATAGTGTCTTGTGATGGGATCAAGAGAGATCTGAAGAAGGTGGAGGCAGTGCAAAGTTGGCCTAAACCGTCATCAGCTACGGAGATCCACAGTTTCCTTGGTTTGGCGGGGTATTACCGTCGCTTTGTCGAGGGATTTTCATCCATTGCAGCACCTATGATCAGGCTGACCCAGAAGGGTGCTCCGTTCAGGTGGACCGAGGAGTGTGAGCAAAGCTTTCAGAAGCACAAGACAGCTTTGACTACGGCCCCATTATTAGTATTACCTATAGGTTCGGGGTCCTACACTATCTATTGTGATGCCTCGAGGATTGGCCTTAGAGCGGTATTGATGCAGGATGGTAGGGTGATTGCCTACGTATCTAGACAATTAAAGGTGCATGAGAAGAATTATCCAGTTCATGATCTCGAGTTAGCAGCTATTGTTCACGCCCTGAAGATCTGGCGTCATTATTTGTACGGTGTTCCCTGTGAGATTTACACTGACCACCGGAGTTTGCAGTACTTGTCCAGTCAGAAGGGCCTTCATTTGCGTCAGCGGAGGTGGTTGGAGCTACTTAAAGACTATGATATCACTATATTGTACCACCCGGGGAAGGCCAACGTAGTGGCCGATGCCTTGAGTCACCGGGCAGAGAGTTTGGGGAGTTTGGCATATCTTCCGGCAGCTGAGAGGCCCTTAGCCTTGGATGTTCAGACCTTAGCCAACCAGTTTGTGAGATTGGATATTTCAAAGCCTAGCCGGGTATTAGCTTGTATGGTTGCTCGGTCTTCTCTTTATGACCGCATCAGGGAGCGCCAGTATGATGATCCTCATCTTCTAGTTCTTCAGGACAGGGTTCGGCGAGGTGATGCCAGAGATATGACTATTGGTGATGACGGTGTGATGAGGATGTAGGGCCGGATCTATGTACCCAATGTAGATGGTCTTCGGGAGTTGATTCTTGAGGAGGCCCATAGCTCGCGGTACTCCATTAATCCGGGTGCCGCGAAGATGTACCAGGACTTGAGGCAGCACTATTGGTGGAGAAGAATGAAAAAGGATATAGTTGGGTTTGTGGCCAAGTGTCTCAACTGTCAGTAAGTTAAATATGAGCATCAGAGACCGGGTGGATTACTTCAGAGGTTAGAGATCCCAGAGTGGAAGTGGGAGCGGATCACCATGGACTTTGTGGTTGGACTTCCTCAGACTTTGAGAAAGTTCGATGCTATTTGGGTGATCGTAGATCGGCTGATCGAGTCAGCTCATTTTATTTCAGTGTTGACCACTTATTCTTCTGAGAGGTTGGCTGAGATTTATATGAGAGAGATTGTCCGCCTTCATGGTATTCCAGTATCCATCATTTTAGACAAAGGTACACAGTTCACATCCCAGTTTTGGAGAGCCGTACAGCAGGAGTTGGGTACTAGGGTGGAGTTGAGCACGACCTTTCACCCTCAGACGGACGGGCAGTCCGAGCGCACGATTCAGATCCTTGAGGATATGCTCTGTGCCTGTGTGATGGAGTTCAGAGGGTCATGGAACCAATACTTGCCACTTGCAGAGTTTGCCTACAACAATAGTTACCAGTCCAGCATTCAGATGGCACCATATGAGGCTTTGTATGGTAGGCGGTGCCGGTCCCCAGTGGGATGGTTTGAGTCGGGCGAAGCCCGATTGTTGGGTACAGATTTGGTCCAGGATGCCCTGGATAAGGTGAAGGTGATTCAGGAGAGACTTCGCACAGCCCAGTCCAGGCAGAAGAGTTATGCAGACCGTAAGGTTTGTGATTTGGCATTTATGGTTGGTGAGCGGGTCTTGCTTCGGGTATCACCTATGAAGGGTGTCATGAGGTTCGGGAAGAAGGGCAAGCTGAGCCTGAGGTTCATTGGTCCTTTTGAGATATTGCGGTGAGTTGGGGAGGTTGCTTATGAGCTTGCCTTGCCTCCCAGCCTAGCAGGAGTTCACCCGGTATTCCACGTGTCGATGCTCCGGAAGTATCACGGTGATCCGACTCATGTATTGGATTTCAGCTCAGTCCAGTTGGACAAAGATCTATCTTATGTTGAGGAGCCAGTAGCCATTTTGGACAGGTAGGTCAGAAATCTCAGGTCAAAGAATATTGCTTCAGTAAAGGTCCAGTGGAGGGGTCAGCCGGTCAAGGAGGCGACTTGGGAGACCAAGCAGGATATGCGCAGCCAGTACCCTCATCTTTTCACAGTTTCAGGTATGTCTTTATACTCGTTCGAGGACAAACGATTATTTTAAGAGGGGTAGGATGTAGCGACCCAGCCGGTCGTTTTGAGAGTAATAGCCCCGGGATGATTGTCTTTGAGTTCCGCAGTGTTTTGGGACACTTAGTCCCTAAATGAGAGCTTAAGCTTTAGGATTTGGACCGTAGTCAGAACTATGTGAAAATGACTCCGGAATAGAATTCCATCGGTTCCATTAGCTCCGTTAGGTTATTTTGGGTTTAGGAGCGTGTCCGGATTGTGTTTTGGAGGTTCGTAGCTCATTTAGGCTTGAAATGGCGAAAGTCAAATTTTTGGAGTTTTGGGCCGGTAGTGAAATTTTTTATATCGGGGTCGTTTTCCGATTCCGGAAGTTGGAGTAGGTTCGTAATGTTGATTATGACTTGTGCGAAAAATTTGAGGTCAATCGGACGTGATTTGATAGGTTTCAGCATCGGTTATAGAATTTTGAAGTTTCAAGTTCCTTAAGTTTGAATTGGAGGGTGATTCATGATTTTAGCATTGTTTGATGGGATTTGAGAGCTCGACTAAGTTCGTATGGTGTTTTAGGATTAGTTGGTATGTTTTGTCTAGGTCCCGGGGGCCTCGGGTGTGTTTCAGATGCTCAACGAGTCATCTTTGGACTTAGAGAAGTGGTAGATTTCTGGTGTTTTATTGCAGAAAAATCCTTCATCGCATTCGCGAGAGGTGCCTCGCGATCGCGTAGTGCTTTTGGGAAAGGTAGTGAAGTTGTTCTTCGCGTTCGCGATTTTATTCCCACGTTCGTGAAGGTGTGGGACCTTAAGCCTATGCGCTCACGATATGGTCCTCGCGTTCGCGTAGAGGAACGGGGCAGAGGAAGCTTCGGGCATTAAGCCTACGCGTTTGCGAAGAGGTTCCCGCGTTCGCGAAGGGTCCGTCAGTGGAAGGTACGCGTTCGCGAGAGTTCCCTCGCGTTCGCGAAGGAGGAATTTTGGGCCAGTGGAAGATTGTTCATCGCGTTCGCGATCGTGATGTCGTGTTCACGAAGAAGAACACACCTGGGAAGAATTTAAGGTTCAAAAACGAGGGTTGAGTTCATAACACAAAAATTTGATTGAGAGCTCGGTGGGAGGCGAAATTTGGAGAGATTTTCGGAGGAAGTTTTTGGGTAATGATTCCTAACTCCTTTATGGTTATATTCCACTAATCTATGGTTGATTTCATCATTTAATTTCGGATTTAGGGTGAAAATGGAGAAAGATTCTTAGGCCGAATTTTGGGGTTTCGATCAAGATTTTGGTATCGGATTTGAGCAATTTTGGTACGAGTAAACTCGTGAGTGAATGGGTGTTCGTATTTTGCGACTTTTACCCGATTCTGAAACGTGGGCCCAGGGTGAGTTTTTGGGAGTTTTTCCTAATTTCACACTTTAGCTTCGAATTAATTAGCTAAATTAGTTACTTGTAGTTATATTTACACTATGCAATTTATTTAAATAGATTCGGGCCATTTGGAGTCGGATACTCCTGGCAAGAACGTGTTATCAAGGTGATTTGAGCGGTTCGAGGTAAGTGGCTTGCCTAACCTTGTGTTGGGGACTTCCCCCTTAGGATATCTTGATATTATTTGGTGTGTGGGCGCCGTGTACGTGAGGTGACGAGTACGTACACGGGATATTATTGCAAAAAAAAAATCATGCTTAACCTTTTTAGATCCTAAATTGTTTCTCTTATTAAGTCGTACTAATATGTTTAATTGTGTAGTTTAGACTAGAAAAGCATGTTTACGTGTTTTGACTACCGAATTGACATTCTGTGCGTCATGTTTAGCTAACTCCTCATTTGCCTTATATGTGTCCAGTATAAACTATATAACTCGATGTCATACCTGTCATTTCATCTTGCATTGCATATTTACTTTGGGACTACAGACGTATTCCGGGAGATCCACATATACTGCATATTTACTTTGGGACTACGGACGTATTCCGGGAGATTTCCCTTGTACTGCATATTTACTTTGGAATTACGGACGTATTTTGGGAGATCCCCCTGTACTGCATATTTACTTTGGGACTACGGACGTATTCCGGGAGATCCCCCTGTACTACATATTTACTTTGGGACTACGGACGTATTCCGGGGGATCCCCCTGTACTACATATTTACTTTGGGACTACGGACGTATTTCGGGAGATCCCCTTGTACTGCATATTCATTTGAAACTACGGGACGGTATCCCGAGAGATTTTCCCACTGTGTTTACCTTGTTTTTAGCCGAGGGCTCCCTTAACTGTTAAATTTTCGAGAATTTCTCTATCTATGTTACCGTAAATTTCACTTATATCTTTTACTGTTTAATTTATTATATTTACTCTAGTAGGGCCTTGACCTGACCACGTCACTACTCGACCGAGGTTAGGCTTGGCACTTACTGGGTACCATTGTGGTGTACTCATGCCCTTTCGTGCACATATTTTCGTGTGCAGATCTAGGTGCGAGCTATCAGCCTCGGGGTTAGTACGTGTTGCTGATTCTAGGAGACTTCAAGGTACTTCTGCTTGCGTCCGTAGATCTTCGGAGTCCCCTTCTACTCCCTCGCCTAGATACTCTCTTTATTATCCTCAGACTTTTGTATAGAGCTACATAGATTATAGCAGCTTGTGACTTAGTGATATTCCGGGTCTTGGAAAATTATTTTGTATATGCCGAGTGGTACTACTCTTGGCTATTTATAATATGTTGTTTATCTTTAAAATGTTGTGTTTCTTTATATTTTTTGCAATATTAGGCTTACCTAGTCGTAAGGACTAGGTGCCATCACGACGCCTTACGGAGGGATAATTTGGGGTCGTGACAAAGTAATTACTAATCTATCAACTCCGTACACGGCTTTTCACATTTCACAAATGGCACATAAGACTCGATACCTAAGGGGTAATTCCCCCACTTGAGGTTAGGCAAGACACTTACCTTTATGAAGTTATGCCGAGATTCCAAAATCGCCTTCTTGCTTGAATTGACCTCCGGACCGCCCAAATCTATTCAAATCAGTTGTATAACTTCATTAAAATTCATCGGAAACAACTCTGAATAATAAAACACCAACTTAAATTTTATTCTAAAAAGACAACGCGGGGCCCGCCCCTCGAAACTCGAAAATATTTTACGAAGTCTGAACACCCGTTCCGATACGAGTTCAACCATACCAAAATTATCAAATTTTGATAACGGATCGCCCTTCAAATCTTAAATTAAAGTCTAGAGGATTTCTACCATTTTCAACCCAATTCACTAATTTAGTGATAAAAACAACAATAGATTCATGTAATCTAACCAAAATCAAGTTAGTAATTCTTACCCCAATGTTTTCCTTGAAAAACTCTCGAAAAATCACCTCATCCGAGCTTCTTTGGTCCAAAAATGGAAGAATGAGACGAATTTGGACTTTATTCTGCTGCCCAGGGGTTTGTTTCTTCGCTTTCGCGAAGAAAAAATTCTTTAAAAGCCATTTTCAAACTCTTCTCCGACAACCTCTAGTATAATGGTCATAGCGTTTTGTACAAAACTTCAAATGATGAATGGTTTGACTTTCTGAAAACTAGACTCCAAGGGTTATAACTTTTATTTGTTGTTCATCTCCCAATTCTTTATATATTACGAGATATAAGCTTCCAAAGTCAGCCCTATGCAACAGAGATTTCCAAACTCTTCCCGGATAGCCTATAGTGTATCCACCATAACTTTTTATACACAACTCCAAATAATAAATGGTAACCTTTCTAAAAACTAGACACAAAGGGCTACAACTTTTCTTTTTACATCATCTCCAAATTCCTAATAGATTGCAAAATATGAGCCTCCAAAGTTAGACGACGAACAGTAAATTTTCTTCTTCGCGAACGCGAAGAACAATGTCCCAATAGCAAAATCCTTATTCGCGAATGCGAGAGGCTCCTCGCGAAAGCGAAGAACAACACCAGAACCAGCAACCAGCAGCATCAAAATACCCAAACTTGGTCCGGAACCACCCCGAATCAAACCCGAGGCCCCCGAGACCCCGTCCAATCATACCAACCAGTCCCAATACATAACACGAACCTTATCAAGACCTCAAATCACATCAAACAATATCAAAACCACAAATCGCACCTCAAATAAAAATCTATGAACTTTGAACTTTCAAATTCTATATCTTGTGCCGAAACACATCAAATCAATCCGGAATGACTTCAAATTTTGCACATAAGTCATAATTGACATAACGAAACTATTCAAATTCCCAGAATCGGATTCCGGCCCCGATATCAAAAAGTCAACCCCCCGGTCAAACTTCCCAAAAATTCATCTTTCGCCATTTCAAGCCTAATTCCATTACAGACCTCCAAATATTTTTTCGGACATGCTCCTAAGTCCATAATCACCATACAAAGCTATTGACATCATCAGAATTCCATTCCAGGGTCGTTTGCTCAAAAGTCAACTCTCCGGTAAACTCTTTCCATTTAAGCTTCTAAATAAGGATTGTTCTTTTAATTTAATTCTGAATCTTCAGTAAATCAAACTCGACCACACCCGCGGATCATAATACATATTATGAAGCTTCTCGAGATCTTAAGTCACTGAACAGGGCGTTAATTCTTAAAACGACAAGTCGGGTCGTTACATTCTCCACCTCTTAAACAAACGTTCGTCCTCGAACGTGCTAAGAATTATTCTGAGGTTACCAAATTGATGATTTTTACTTTTAGACATATACTCACAATTGATCCTACGTGACCGCGTTTGAGATAAACCCGACAACCCCATCTCAATTGAGATTATTTCTTTTATTCACACTTGTAAGCTTTAAAGCCAATTTCCTTACACTCCAATAAATTTTAAATTTCTCACAGCAACACACGGTATTAGTCCCAACCAGCTGTTGCAATTTGTGCCTACGCACACATCACACACATGTCCATAACCACATCTCTGGTCATAATAGCTATTTATAATTAATTTCAGCATCCTCAATTAATCTCATATTCACCAAAATCTCATTTCAACTTCTCGTAACACTGACAGCAACACGCGAGGCACGAATGCCTCATAATTATTTAATCGAATTAACGAATCACATTTAACGCCACCCGGGCACTCACCTCATTGGTTAAAACTCAATAATTACAGCACAATTATGGCTAAATATGC
Organism: Nicotiana tabacum; assembly: GCF_000715075.1. Classification (NCBI taxonomy): domain Eukaryota; kingdom Viridiplantae; phylum Streptophyta; class Magnoliopsida; order Solanales; family Solanaceae; genus Nicotiana; species Nicotiana tabacum. The sequence continues at coordinate 87,551,171 of NC_134081.1, read as the reverse complement.
ACAGAAAGATATACAAGAATTATCAAATAAGCCCATCAGGCATGACTCCCTATTAATACTATAGTACAAATTTAAATTTCACAAAGGGAGAATTTAAACTCATAAAAAATTTTACCACAAGGACCTCATCCTTATACAACTTCCACCGCAGCTTGTAGCCCGGTTTAAATATTTTACATCATATAAAAATGCGAGGATCTCGCCCTCAACTCCGAATCACAAGTATTTTGCACATTGTGCCAACTGAAATTTTCAATTTCCTTTCTTCCTTCTTTTCGATATATTTAGTAAATAATTTTTTTTTAACACATAATGAACCCTCATCCCGGTAGGGCAAATAATTCATAAAATTGAAATCAATTATTCCGAAATCACATCAAAACCCACTGTAGTGAGAAATAAAAAGTCATTTTTGGACTAATAGCCCTCAATAGTGTACAAAATAAAATGATAGATACAGGCTAACATCATCAAACTTCCCAACAGGGATAAACATATAAGTGGTTCACAAAATTACGATGCTCACCCATAAGCGGAGCATAATAGGAGGACTCACCCCAATATTCATAACCGAATCAAATTAAGGAAAAATATCCTTTTATAACAAATCAGGATCATACCTGTAACGACACCATCTGGTGTAGTGGCCTCAGCCACACCATAGCAAATATATTAACGGGTTGGGCCTCCCCCTCTAGGGCGCCCTATACTCGCCTGTCCTCCACCTCTAACTAATTGTGCACGTGGGGTAGTAACTGCATTGGGGCCCATAACCTGAGTGTTCTGATAAAATCTACCCCTCCTAAGTATGGGACAATCTCTCATAATGTGCTTAGTATCACCACACTCATAACAACCCCTCTGAGGTCGCGGTTGCTCGTACTGAGTCTGTGATGGATAACTGGAATAACCACTGTAAGAATCTCGTATCGGTGGTGCACTATAAGAACTTACTGGAGCACCCCGAGTAATCTGATGTGCGGACTGAGCTGGTCGACTGCTCGAGCCTCTTCCATAATGGGTCATGGATGAAGAGTAAAATTTAGTGAACCCTCCAGATCTTCAAGACCTTTTGGCCTCCTTAGACTCCCTTTCCTCACCTAGAACACCCTCAATCCTTCTCGTAATCTCCACTACTTGAAATGGAGTATCAGTTTGCAACTCTCGAGCCATGCATATTTTAATATCATAATCGAGCCCCTCAATGAATCTGCAGACTCGCTCTCTAACTGTAGGAACCAAGATAGATGCATGACAGACTAACTTACTGAACCTGATAGCATATTCTGACACTGTCATAGTGCCCTGACGCAACCGTTCAAACTATGTGTGCCACACATCTCGGAGAGTTTGGGGAATAAACTCTTTCAAGAATATTTCCGAAAATTGAGCCCAAGTTGGTGGTGTTGCATCGGCTGGTCTACCTTCTTCATAAACTTGCCACTACTGATGCGTTGTGCCCGGCAGCTGAAATGTAATAAAGGCAACTCCGCTCACTTCCACAATACCCATGGCACGGAGAATACGGTAACACTTTTCTAGATATCCTTGGGCATCCTCTGAAGCTGTGCCACTGAAAGTAGGTGGACTATACCTTTTAAACCTCTCAAGTCTCTTTTGTTCTACTTTTGATGCCCCTGGCATGACCTCAGGCTGAACCGGAATAACAGGTTGTACCGGTACTACACCCGAAACCTGACCAATATGAACCTGCTCCTCTGGAGTCATGGTAGGAGTATGAGCTACTGCCCCAATCTGCGAAATATTTGGTACAACAGAGATCAATCCCGCCTGAGTTAATGCACCAAACATACTCAAGAACAGTGCTAAAGTCTCCTAAAGTCCGGGGGTAACAACATGTGTTTCTGGTACCTGTTCCCCAACTGGAGCTACTGGCGGCTCCTCAACTACTGTTCTGACAGGTGCTCTAGTCGCGGCACGTGCCCTTCCTCGACCTCTACCTCGTCCACGGCCTCTTGCAGCCCTATCAGTATGTGTGGATGCCTACTCAGCTAACTCGGTATCACGTGTCCTCACCTTCTGTGAGAGAATAGAGATACAAAGGCTCAAGTTCCAAATTCAACAAATTTCGCATGACAGGAATGAAAGAAGTGAAAATTTCCTAACAGTTCTGTAGCCTCTCAAAGATAAGTACAGACGTCTCCATACCGATCCGCAAGACTCGTTCATGACTCGTAGAACCTATGAACCTAGATCTTTGATACCAACTTGTCACGACCCAAAATCCCACCACAGGCGTCGTGATGGCACTTAGTCTCTAAGACTAGGTAAGCCAAGTACAATTACATTTCAAGCCATTTTTTGTTTTTTAAACATATAATTTAATACAACCTCCCAAGACTGGTAATACTAAGTCACGAACTCTAACTGAATACATGAAATGATCTCAAGGATCGAATACTCAAAACTGTTTGAATAATAATTAATAGTACAATAAAATGATAAGACTCTAAGGAACTGCGAGGACCAAGAACCTCTACCTTGAATCTTTGCGATCTCACTTTAAATTTTTTCGAGTCTGATAGCTTCAATACCTGGCTCTACACAAAAATATGCAGAAGTATAGTATGAGTACACCACAGTCGGTACCCAGTAAGTATCAATACTAACCTCAGTGGAGTAGAGACGAGATACAGTCAAGACACTCACTAGTCTAATAACCTGTGCAATATCGTATACAAAATAATATGGAACAAATAACAATAAGGGCAACACAAATCAACCAGTGATATGCCCGGCATGGCAACAAGAACACTATTAATATTGTTCAACAAATAATAAATACAAGTACACCTAATTAAATCAAGTTCTTCAAATAAATATCTTTCACATATAATACTTCCAAATAACTCTCTTTCAAATATAATTACCTCAAATAAATATCTTTCAAATATAATTCTTTCAATAAATCTTTTTCAAATATAATTTTCTCAAATAAATATCTTTCAAATACAATTCCTTCAACTACTACTTTTTGAATAAAAATCCTTCCAAATAAATATTTTGAGTATAATTCTTTCAATTAAAAGTCACCATGTGATACCTCCTTTCATAATCATAAAAGTACGGGTCTTAGCCCTTTTTATATTTTCATGGCACTTCGTGCTCATAATTAAATCATCATATTTTCCCGGCACCTCGTGCCCATTTTTCATATCACATCTGCACGGACAGTTCACGTGCCAATAATAAAACCATCGTATTTACCTCGGCACTTCGTGCCCACGTTTCATATCTCAACTGCACGGACAATTCACGTGCCAATATCATCATTATTTACTCACGGCACCTCGTGCCCACATTTCTTTTCATAATCCGCCTGGCAATAGCCACAGGTTCCCAATTTTAACACAAATCAGACTATTATCAATTTACCAACAACAAGACAAATTGCACAAGATATAAAAATAAACACAAGGAAAATCACAACATCACATAAAATCACCAATGCAACCACTCCACATCATCACATATCATCTCTCACGATAGCCACCCTTATCTCTCCTATAGCCACCCTTATCACTTCTATAATAGCCTCCATTATCCCTCCGCCCTGACAATATCAATAGCCACCCTTATAGTTCCTATGGCCACCCTTATCTCTCCTATAGCCACCCTCATCGCTCCGTCCTGACAATATCCCAACACACATAACAACAGTGAAATGTCTCCCTTATACCCACATAATATCAACAGTGAAATGTCACTCTTATATCCTCAAAATAATAACTCAATTAACACAACAATTTACACGGAATATTATCACGGCAATGTAACAAAATTAATTCATATCAGAATTTGCCAAATGGCCACAATCAATTTCAAGGATATAATAAAATTAATTAATTTTACAATAAATAGCCCAAGGCTCCACACAATGTATATAAAACCTCAAAATCAATCAACAGAGATAGAAAATAATCAGCATAGGGCAACGCCTTCATTAATCCAAATTTAGATAATTATATTAACACTTCTTCTTAAGCTTTCTTAATTAATTATTTGCATAGGAAAAATTCCTAATGAAATTCAATTCCAAGAAATATCAAACCATCGAACTCACGGAATTCACATAAATATACAAGTAATAATTACATCAAATTGTCATATTAAAACAAGTTCAATAAATGTGATTATAGGCAGGGCAATTAGATGATTAAATATATTCCAACAATTATCCAATTTACTACACAATATGCCTAAGACTTTAACTCAATAATTTTTGCACATATAAGCTCGGGTATGTACTCGTCACCTCGCGTACATGGCTTTTCACATTTCACAAATGGCACATAAGACTCGATGCCTAAGGGATAATTCCCCCACTCGAGGTTAGGCAAGACACTTACCTTTTTGAAGCTATGCCGATATTCCAAAATCGCCTTCTTGCTTGAATTGACTTCCGGACCGCTCAAATCTATTCAAATCAGTTGTATAACTTCATTAAAATTCATCGGAAACAACTCCGAATAATAAAACACCAACTTAAAATTTTATTCTAAAAAGACAGCGTGGGGCCCGCCCCTCGCAACCAGAAAAAAGTTTTACGAAATTCGAACACCCGTTCCGATACGAGTTCAACCATACCAAAATTATTAAATTTCGATAATGGATCGCCCTTCAAATCTTAAATTAAAGTCTAGAGGATTTCTACCATTTTCAACCCAATTCACTAATTTAGTGATAAAAACAACAATAGCTTCATGTAATTTAACCAAAATCAAGTTAGGAATTCTTACCCCCAATGTTTTCCTTGAAAAACTCTCGAAATATTGCCTCACCCGAGCTTCTTTGGTCCAAAAATGGAAGAATGAGACGAATTTGGACTTTATTCTACTGCCCAGTGGTTTGTTTCTTCGCGTTCGCGACACTCCCCTCGTGTTCGCGTTCTTCAAAAGCCATTTTCAAACTCTTCTCAGACAGCTTCGAGTATAATGGTCATAACGTTTTGTACAAAACTCCAGATGATGAATGGTTTAATTTTCTAAAAACTAGACTCCAAGAACTATAACTTTCATTTGTTTCTTATCTCCCAAATCCTTATATATTGTGAAATATAAGCTTCCAAAGTCAGCCCTGTGCAACAGAGATTTCCAAACCCTTTCCGGAGAGCCTATAGTGTATCTACCATAATTTTTGGTACACAACTCCAAATAATAATTGGTTTAACTTTCTGAAAACTAGACACAAGTGGATACAACTTTTATTTTTGGATTATCTCCCAGTTCCTAATAGATTGCGAGATATGAGCCTCCAAAATCAGACAATGAACAATACAATTTTCTTCTTCGCGAATACGAGAACCTCTTCGCGAACGCGAAGAACAAAGTCCCAACAGCAAAATCCTTCTTCGCGAATGCAAGAGGCTCCTCGCGAACACGGAGAACAACACGAGAACCAGCAACCAGTAGCATCAAAATACCCAAACTTGGTCCGGAACCACCCCGAATTAAACCCGAGGCCCCCGGGACCCCGTCCAATCGTACCAACCACTCCCAATATATAACACGAACCTGCTCGAGACCTCAAATCACATCAAACAATATCAAAACCACGAATCGCACCTCAAATCAAAATTTATGAACTTTGAACTTTCAAATTCTATATCTTATGCTGAAACACATCAAATCAATCCGGAATGACTTCAAATTTTGCACACAAGACATAATTGACAAAACGAAGCTATTCAAATTTCCAGAATCAGATTCCGGCCGGATATCAAAAAGTCAACCCCCCGATCAAACTTTCCAAAAATTTATCTTTCGCCATTTCAAGCCTAATTCCACTACAGACCTCCAAAAAAAATTTGGACACGCTCCTAAATCAATAATCACCATACGGAGCTATTGACATAATCAAAATTTCATTTCGGAGTCTTTTGCTCAAAAGTCAACTCTCCGGTCAACTCTTTCCATTTAAGCTTCTAAATAAAGATTATTTTTTTAATTTAATTATGAATTTTTAGTAAATCAAACTCGACCACACTCGCGGGTCATAATATATATTGTGAAGCTGCTCGAGACCTTAAGTCACTGAACGGGGCGTTAATTCTTAAAACGACAAGTCGGGTCATTACAAATTATAGCTAAACCATTAGTTATGAGAACAAAACTACCAAAATAAAATTTGGTATGTGATGTATTATTTAAATATACAACAGCATTTGTATGAACCTAGCCAAGTTATGATAAGTTCTCCCTATCGCAATTGGTTCAGGGCCAGGAACCAAATAATTTCCATCTAGAAATATGAATGTGCTATATGATTTAATTGTTCTACGACAATGCACAAAGATGGATCCCCAAATAAGGCTAGGGATATGTGTTGGTGATCCCAATAATAGGGGGAGAAAATGGGCAGCTGCAAAAGTAATGCATGTAATGAATTATTATGAGTACATCTAGATCCTCGTACGAGAAAATGTGAACTTGAAGTTCAAGTGATAATTCATTTGCAAAATATTGCGAGGCGTATTTGCTGACCCAAAGCTAAATGTCATATTCAACTGCTAATGCTCCAAATAAAATAAAGTTCATAATGAATAGAGTCTATGGCATGCATGAAGCATAATAGACTAATTGGTTCTAAAGATAAAACTCCTTGAAGAAGAAGAAGAAAAGGAGCAAATGTTCAAGATAGTCATAATAAGGAGGCAAGTGCTCTAGAAGAGCACCACGACATAATACTTCATAAGACTTCATGGGAGAGGCTCAGGTACCTGAAAATAATGAGATAAAGAGATCCCAATAAATTATGTCTTTATTGGGTAATAATATAACCGATATAAAATGATCGACGACGATATTGTTCATATAATATAGTGCTCAATATTATTAATATTGATGAGGATCTTGAGCTCAAATCTGTCATGAAATTTGGACAGATAAATGATTGGCCAAATAAAAAATACGCAATGAAAATTGATTTCATCTAAAAAATATGAAGTTGGACGGACAGTCCCAACACCTAAAAGTATAAAGCCAGTGAAAGTATAAATGTGTTCTTGTGCGGAAAATAAAAGGTCAAATCGATAACCATAAAGACGACTTGTGTCACAAGAATATTTGTAAATATCCTGGCATTGATTATATAGAGACATGTTCTTCTGTGGTGGATATAGTCATTTCAGGTTTTAATCTGGCAATACATGAAAAAAGTGATATGCGTATAATGAAAATCATTGAAGGATTTAAATTGTTCTGAAGCATATTAAGGTTTCTAAGAAATTTATTAAATAAAGCTTCAAAAATCCTTATACGGATTGAAACAATCAGGGCGCATGTGGTATAATCGCCTGAGTAAGTACATGTTGAAAGAAGGGTACAAGAATGATTTAATTTGTCCTTGTGTCTTTATAAAAAGATGTATATCTAAATTTGTTATAATCGCCATGTATGTTGATTTAAATATCATTGGAATTCCTAGGGAGCTTCCTAAAGCAGTAGACTATTTAAAGAAAGAATTTGAAATGAAAGATCTTGGAAAGACAAAATTTTGTCTTGGTCTACAAATTGAGTATATGAAAGATAGAATTTTTGTCCATCAATCAGCATACACTAAAAAGATTTTAAAGCGATTATATATAGATAAAGCACATCCATTGAGTACCCCGATGGTTGTGAGATCACTCGATATAAATAAAGATCCATTCCGACCTCATGAAAATAATGAAGAACTTCTTGGTCCCGAAGTGCCATATCTTAGTGCAATTGGTACACTAATGTATCTTTCTAATATTATAAGGCCTGACATAACTTTTTCAGTTAATGTCTTAACAAGATATATCTCTGCTCCTACAAGGAGACATTGGAATGGAATTAAACACATATTGCGGTATCTAAAAGGGACTACCGATATGGGCTTATTTTATGACAATGATTGCAATCCCGATCTTGTTGGTTATGCCGATGCTGGGTATTTATCTGACCCACACAAGGCTCGATCTCAAACAGGCTATGTGCTTACATGTGGAAGCACTACCATATCTTGGCGATTGATTAAGTAATTAATCGTGGGTACTTCATCTAATTATGCTAAGATAATTGTTATTCATGAAGCAAGTCGAGAATGTGTATGGTTGAGGTCTATAATACATCTTATTAGATACAAATGTGGTTTGAAGTGTGACAAACTACCCATAATTTTGTATAAAGATAATAATTGAAGGGAGGATTCATAAAAGGAGATAGGACAAAGCACATTTCACCAAAGTTATTATTCACACATGATCTTCAAAAGAATGGTGATATCAATGTGCAATAGATTTGTTCAAGTGATAATATGGCTGATTTGTTCACCAAATCTCTATCGACGTCAACCTTCAAGAAACTAGTGTACAAGATTGGGATGCGAATGCTCAAGGATGTGAATAGATGCTCTCATCAGGGGGAGTTAATACGCGTTGTACTCTTTTTTCCTTACAAGGTTTTGTCCCACTGGGTTTTCCTTGAAGGTTTTTAACGAGGCAACCAAAAGGCGTATTTCTAAACATGTGTACTCTTTTTCTTTCACTAGATTTTTTTTCAAAAGTTTTTTTTTCCTAATAAGGTTTTAACGAGGCACATTATCTATGGACATCCAAGGGGGAGTGTTATAAGAAAAATCAAATTATGGTGGATGTCTACTCTTCCTCCATGATCTTCTCAAATGCTTAATGACATATTCAATGACATATTTTTCTTCACTTTTCATGCCTATATAAAAGCCTTGCAATAGATAGGAAGAAATACACAATTAAAGAAGAAATAAGAATCTCTCATCTCTTTCTCTCTATATATTTTAGCTTGTTTTTCCTTATTCTATAATGTTACTTTGAGTTATATTTCATAACAATTAGTACTATTTTAGTGGAGAAGAGTAAATGGGTTAGTCCATTAACCATGGAGTTTCGAGCCGTGCTTCACTAATGCTCACTAATTTCTAACTTCTCCAAAAAGAAATATTTTTTTGCAAGTTTCAAGAATTGAATCTATCTAATTAAAAAAACATTGAAATGATAATGTTTTGTTAACACTTTTTCAAGTATTTCATTTCTAATCTCTTCAAATACTAATCATATATTATAAAGTGAAACTAGCATATTAATGAATTCCAAGTATGGTCGGAAAAAAAGTAGTCCATGCATCACCACAAAAATAAACCTTCCAATATGCTCTTTGAGTTTATTTTTTTTAAAAATATAATTATATTGGAAGCGTTCTATCATTATTATTTTTTCAATCTGGTAATCTCTTATGAATATTAACTTGAGCATAAGAATAAACTCCGATTTGGAGGCTTATTGCTAATGATGTGATGACCCAAAATGTCATCTTAAAAATTTAATAAGTAATTCTATATTCTAAGACCTCGAAAATTACCATTTATCATTTCTCGACTTGCGTGCACAGTCCGTAAAATTTTTCGAAAAGTATTCATGTGAAAAATGGAATAAAATGTGAAATAGAGCTTAAAAACTCAACTGAGTTGACTTTGGTCAACATTTTTAGCAAATGGACTCGGACTAGTGTTTTGACAGTTCCGGTAGCTCCGTATCGTGATTTGGGACTTGAGCGTATGCCCGAAATTTAATTTGGAGGCCCCTAGCTCAAATTATGACCATTTAACGGAACTAGCAATTTAAAGGCTAAAGACTTCCAAGTTTGACCACGGGGTTGACTTTTTGATATCGGAGCCGGAATCCGATTCTGGAAATTTGAATAGCTCTGTTATGTCATTTATGACTTGTGTGCCAAATTTGAAGTCATTCCGGATTCATTTAATATGTTTTGGCAAAAGATTTGCAAATTAAAAAGTTTAAAACTTAAAAGTTTGAATCGAGGTGTGAATTATAATTTTGATGTTGTTTGACGGGAATTGAAACCCCGAGTAAGTCCGTATTATGTTTCTTGGCTTGTTGGTATATTCAGACGGGGTCTCGAGTACCCCGAGTGTGATTCAGATCGAAATCGGATCGAATTGTGAACTTAAGCCAATTCTGGAAATTTCTGCTTCAGATGTAATCGCACCTGCGAGGGTCTTGGCTGCAGGTGCGGTGGAATTGAGCAGATGTGGGACTGGGCTGGCCTGGGGTCTTCGCAGGTGCGGCTATTTTGCGCAGAAGCGGATGTCGCAGGTGCGACAGGAATGTCCGCAGATGCGGAACTTCACCTGGTAGCCTGGCATTGCAAATGCGAGCCTTGTCTCGCAAATGCGAGTCCGCAAATACGGAATTTTTGCCCGCATATGCGAAAATGACTGTGCAGAGCCCATAAATTCGGAAGTCGCTTTTTTTACTCATTTTTGAGTTTCAAGTCTCGGATTTAGGCAATTTCAAGGTGGATTTTCACAACTTTGAATTGGGTAAGTATTCTATAATCAAAAGTGATTATATTTCACAAATCCATGTCTATATTCATCATTTATTTTGGATTTAGATGGAAGAAATTGAAATTTTTGTAAAACTTTCCAAAAAACGAAAATGTAGATTTGAAGGTACATTTGACATCGGAATTGGATAATTTTTGTATGGTTGAACTCGTAGAGGAACGCGTGTTCAGATTTCGCGAGTTTTTCCAAGATTTGAGGTGTGGGTCCCACAGTCGAATATTTTAATAAATTTCAAATTTTTATCCGGAAAATTAGTAAATTCATATGGAATTAATTCCTATGATTCGTATTGAGTATATTAAATTGTTTATGAATAGATTTGAAGCTTTTGGAGACGAATTTAAAAGGAAAAGCTGTGGTTGAGTAAGTGATTGGAATTTGCAAAGCGAGGTAAGTGTCGTGGTTAACCTTGACTTGAGGGAATAGAACCCTTAAATTATTTATTTTGTGAAATGCATGTGAACAACGTATAGGCGGGGTGACGAGTGTCTATACGTCGTCAAATTAATTGTTTGCCTGCTTACTTGAAAAATCATAAATTATTTTAAATCATAAATTAATTATTATAATAATTGTTTCTCTCCTATTCTTTGTCAAATATTAATTCTTGAATTTCTGCATTAATTGTTACATGCTATTTGAATTAATGTGTTTTAATTGTTATTTGACATTTAGCATATTAAATATTAAACTGCCTATTTTCTCCCTGATTTCCATAATAATTTGTTATTTGTCATTATTTGTTTCATAATTAAATCATAATTATTATATGCTTATTGTCTTATAATTTTATATTAATTGTTGCATTTATTGAAAAAGTTTCTTCTATAAGAATTGGTAAATGGATATATTGGAGGATCGGGTTGCACGCCGCAACAGACTTATTAAAAGTCAATATTGGGGGATCGGATTGCATGCCGCAACAGACTTATTAAAAAGTCTATATATACTTGATTGAAATAAATATACAACAGACTTATTAAAAGTCAATATTGGGGGATCGGATTGCACGCCGCAACAGACTTATTAAAAAGTCTATATATACTTGATTGAAATAAATATACAACAGACTTATTAAAAGTCAATATTGGGGGATCGGATTGCACGCCGCAACAGAATTGATGGAAATGATAATTGGTTATGACTGCTGAGTTGGCTTCAATTATTATAAATGAGTTATCTGATTTATTTCTATTATTGTTGTTGTTACTAATATTGCGTACAGGTAATGTAAGTGACCCGCCTTAGCCTCGTCACTACTTCGTCGAAGTTATGCTCAGCACTTACCAGTACATGGGGTCGGTTGTACTGATACTACACTCTGCACTTCTTGTGCAGATTTCAGAGTTGATCCCAGCGGCGTGCCATAGACTTGCTCGGATTTCAGGTACTCGGAGGAGACTTGAGGTATAACTGCATGGCGTCCGCAGTTCTGAAGTCCCTATCTATTTTACTTTAGCTGTGTGTTTATTTCCAAATAACTTTATTTTATTCAGACCTTTATTTGTATAATTCTAGAAGCTCGTGCACGTGTGACACCAATTCTGGGATGGTATTTAGACATCGTTGTTTTTATGGATTATTCACTATATTTCAGACTTTACTTCCGCATTTGTTCTTTGATTAATAATAAATTTAAAAATTATTTTAAAAATAGATAATATTATTCTAATGTTGGCTTGCTTAGCAAGTGAAATGTTAGGCTCTATCACGGTCCGAAGGTGGGAATTTCGGATCGTGACAAATGATTATTTCTATTTTGCAATGGACATTTCATTTGATATATATCTTCACCGTTCAAGAAGGGGAATGAGATATTCATTTGGGATCTTTACGTATGTTTACCCCCAAAATCGGATAATAATTAAATTTATACGCAGTTTTAAGGATATGTAATATAATTTGATACAAAGCGGGAAATCATATTTAATATGGAAGAATAAGTAGAAAAATAAATGCAAACCATGCAGATTGAACAACTTAAAACTCGCAAGGTTAACTTCCTTCGAATTTAGATGTGATCTTATTGAAGCCAGAATAATATGAACAAAGCTGGAAAAAAATAGTATCTTGTTCTTTTAAGTATGTTACAATGTGTCTAATGAATTACTCAGTTCCCTTTATATATCCACGGAGATGAAGCCTTTAAGACATTATTTTATAAGAAATTATGCTGACCGTTGATTCCCTTTTTGACTTAATCCCGTGATTTCTGCCATAATGATAGGTTAATGGCGAGAATCACGGATCTTTGTCGGATAAGTTGGCAAAGCTTTTCTTCGAGGCCGTTAGAAGCAGAGTCGGTCGTTCCCTCGATAAACTCGAGGGCAAATCTGATGATCATGTTCAAACTTCGATCCTCGATATCGAGCTCGGTTACATCTGTAACTTCGATCTCTTACGTATGTGCCGAACCTTGACCTATTGTTCCAGATGCTCGATCAAGTGTCAAGCTCGGTTCTACCCGTATACAGATAGTCCCCTTATTTTTTGGAGAGTAAGCGATGGAAAATGATATGAACCTTCGGTCCTCACTTCAATAAATCATGATGATGGGTACATGACGTAGGTGATAAGAATAGTGGAAATGTCCCGTCAGTCCGGTCTTCGAAGCATTAAATGCGTGTCAGTTGACGGTCGGCTACCTCGGGAGATGAACCGTTGTTTGAGAAACCTATAAATACCCTTTAATCCATTTGTTAGAACTTTTACGCTTAAATCCCGTTGTGTTCTAAGAAAACTTCACCTTCTTCATCTTTTGGTTTTCTCATTGTTAACCTCAAAGCTTCCCTTTATCAACTATTTCTTTCCTTCGTTTTTTTTATAAAAATAGCAAAGACTTCAAAGTCTGTTCCTAAAAAAGAAGCACCTTCTTCTTTAAAGCCTTCTGAAAACGTTTCTCATGCTGCTACTAAAGAACCTCCTCTGAGATCATATATCCCTACTGGATGCCCTACTGTGGCTGACTTCAAGGTTGAGAATACGCACATGGTACCGGTTCGATGTGAACCGGTCTCGAGGTACATATGTACGATTACGAACAACGTCCTCGATAAAGTTAAAGAGGACTGCAACTGGGTAGGCAAACTCGTAGTGGTTCCTACCCCTGAAGAATCAATCACCACATATGTGGAGGGTTTCTTAAGTGTTTACACTTACCCTTTCACGATGGGTCCTCTAGACCCGGTCATCATAGTCTTTTGCAAAAGGTATGATGTAACGCTCGAGCAGATACATCCTTCATTTTGGAGGATCGTTATTCTGCTTTGATTCTTTGTGAGCAAGGTCGAAGGATGTCCATTCACCATCGACCATCTCATGCGCCTATACACCCCTCGACTTTACCGAGGAGGGTTGATTAAGCTTGTATGCCGAGCCACCAAAACCTTGTTCTCGAGTGTCGACGAGGATCGAGACCGGGGCTGGTTCGGTCGATTTGTTCGAGTGAGGACCTCGGACTTAATCCCGGTTGCGGACATGCCATTTCCTGAGAAATGGAACATGAAACGTAAGTTTAGCTTTGCCTTCGGTATACCTTTTATTGCTTTTCATTCAGTTGATTTCTCCTCAATGTTATGTGATACAGTTGTCGCCCAAATGGCGAACCCCATTTCTGGACTTAAAGAGTGGGTCGAGGGCATCGTGACACATAGATCTTACTCCGAGCATTTATAGCGTGAGCTCTCGAAGGGCCGATGGGAGGCACGTAATCATGGTAAGAGTTTTTCCCTAATAATATATCTGATCTCATTTTTTCATCATCGGTCTCTGATCCATTGTATTTTTATTTTGCAAGTTTACCAAAGGACGTTGAGATGAGGCCTGCATCAGCTGATGATGATATACACACTAATTTCCTTGCTTCGAAACAGGTCAAAGAGAAGAAGAAGAAGAAGAAGAAAAGAAAAGACTCGAGTCCCTCGGACCCTGAAATGAAAAAACCGAGGAAGCGGCCGGCGTATAAACCTAAGAAAGCTGGAGCCTGAGAACTCTCATCGCACTTACTCAACCGGTTGGGGATGAGTCCGGGGAAGAAGAAAATTCTGAGTTGGTGGCTCGCGTGAGAAGCGGCTCCGAAATGCCTCGAGCCATGGAGGTCGTAGAAGAAACAGTGGTTGAAGTCTCTGAAAGGGTCGAGACCAATTTGGCCCGAGCCGATGAGGTCGAAAAAGAAAATGTGACAGGTACATCTCGGTCAGAATATAATGTACCCAAAGAGGCTCTTGGGGTGATTGACCTTTCTGGGTCGCCTTCATTTACAAATTCTATGATAAACGAGGCTCGGGCGTTAAAAAGGTAACTTCGGTAAAGGGGCCCAAGGAGCAGCCGATTCTTTCCATAATTTTTTTGATGGCCAGGACTCTACTGCTTCGGAGGATGTTACTGGTTTGGGAGACTTACCGGTGCCAAGGAAGACCCAGTCCCTGGGAGCTGGCGGGTCCTCCTCGAGCCCGAAATTAGTGAACCGGTTCCCTGCTCCAAGTGTTGATCCTACTAGGAGACGTACAGTTTTTATGTCCATTCCGGAAGATGCCCGGGTTCTTTCTGCCCCGGTGGGAATTGCTAGTTACCTTCGGTGCTTGGTGACCGAAGAGGATTAAATCAAAATGAACAAGGTAGAGGCGACCTGCCTTTTCAACGAAGCTCAACATACGTTGAATTGGGTAATTTCGCATATCCCTTCACTATATACTTAGATTCAATAGTGAATAATCGTAATATCTTCTTTTGTGTTTGCAGGCCTTGGTGCTTCATCACGAGGCCTTTCTCCGATACCGAGAGGA